>NC_045443.1:71537727-71695189 GCF_002776525.5 Piliocolobus tephrosceles | reverse complement strand
TCTTTTGTACTATATTTTGAACTAATTCCTACACTGAATTTTACAGCCGTTTAATTCACTACTCAGAAGTGTCTATACAGAAATTCACCTGAGCCTATTAAGGTTTTTATTACTATAACTATTTTTATTATTATCATTAGCTTTTACTTTCATCTAGCAAGCTTTAAAATCCTACATGGTTAGCTTGATTATTTATGGATACACTATATTCTAACATGTCTGAAAATATCAATTACATTTAGTCATTTTATTGGCTTTCCTCAAATACTTGGTCATTTCTCTTTGTATACTTGTATCGCTTAACCTGGTTTTGATATTTGAAAGGACTCACTATTCTCCACAAACTATAATCACATAGGATTTTATTTAAAGACAAAGATGCAATAGAGTAAAACAGAGTGCAGGTAGGTATTAGAGATTAAAGAGACATTCCACAATGACTTCCTTTAAAATTTTTTTTTTAAAACACATTCATGGACCACGCTGAGTCTCTGACTTTAGCTGCCATGATCTAAGCAGAAATCTTGGACTAGGGGGTATTCCTCCAAAAACAAATCACTATCCCTTTAAATAATCAAACCATATTTGTCAAATAAGTTTGGCCAGTTGCAAAGCAGCTGTAAAGAAATTGGTCCTGTGGGTCACCAGGGAAGTGTCAGACCTTAAACGTTGCATCATAAATCCCATGGCTCTCATCTTGCAAAAGTCAAAAACCAGACATTCAGAAGTCCCAAGATAAAAAGACTGACTTTCCCAGTCCAGCTGTTAATCAACTCTGGTTCCATCTCACAAACATTTTATATTGAAAGGCTTTATCCTGTCTGTGCCTGTCATATCATCTTACGACAGTTTGTCTCTGGATCTTATAGAGGAAATATGGAAATGGGCTATCAGGATGTGGGTTTCAGTGCTAATGTTCTGGGTATAGGGCTTCCCATTGTTTTCTGTTCTCCGATATAGAGAGTACTGCTCAGTTTCTTATATTCAATAATACACATACAATTCTCTTATTTGAAAGCAAACATTTCAGTAATCAGTATTTTTCTCAAGAAACAGGGATGCAAGCTAGAGTCAAGAATGGTTGAGATTGGGGTGAAGTTAATCCACCTGGCCAATACTACTATGGTAACATTAAATGACATTGTTGGTCCCTCTCTAACTGGTGTACTAATACAAGCTCATGTCCCAAGCTGGGATGATCAGACTGATTTTCTAAGACTTCCAGCTGAGACTAACAAGTTAGTATCTGAATTTTGGAGCTGCTTGGAGACAGTATGCCAGACTCTTAGGGACAGTAAGGCTCAGAAAATGGCAGATACAGAAACAAGATTCACCTCATAGTTCACAGTTTGTAACTCTCATAAAGTTTCCCAACTTTGCATTAATGAGCCCTCTCATTAACATATTTTACCTATTGTTATTTATTTCTTTTTGAGACAAGCTCGTACTCTGTTGCCTAGGCTAGAATGCAATGGAACAATCAAGGCTAACTGCAGCCTTGACCTCCCAGACTCAAGCAATCCTCCTACCTAAGCCTCCCAAGTGGCTGGGACCACAGGCACATGCCATCACAACCAGCTACTTTTTAACTGTATTTTTTGTAGACACAGGGTCTCGCTACGTTGCCCAGTGTGGTCTCAGACTCCTGAGCTCAAGTTGTCCTCCTACCTTGACCTCCCAAAGTGCTGAGACTACAGGCGTGAGCCACTGTGCCCAACGACTGAACAGACTTCAAAATACATTTTTTTTTCTCCTCACTTCAAGAGTGCTGAAAATTCTAGTTTGCCTACCATATCATTTTTATTTGTTTTTATTTGCCATGCTCCTTCCTGCATATGGAATTTATATTTCCTGTTGTCTTTACCTTGAATACTTCTTTTTCTGCCTTTTTCACCTTGCTATAGCCCTGTAATTATTCATATCTTCCATGGAAAACATCCTCTGATTCATCACTCTAATAAGTTAGTTTCCTCTCTTAGACTTTCATACAGGACTTGAATTTGACCTTCTTGGATTTCTGACCATTGTTTTAATCAGGTATAGGATTTGTAAAGCTTCTTGAATCTGTGATTTAATGTATTTTGTCAGTTTTAGAAAATTCTTAAGTATTACCTCAACTATAGCTTCTTTCTCTTCTTTTCTTTTTCTTTTGGAGAGATTTCAGTTGCAATTACTTGAGATCTTTTATGATTTTCCACTGCCCTAGTACATTCCTTTTGCTATTTTCCATCTCCTTTTCAATCTTTGCTTCAATCTCAACATTTTAAAGTTACCTAAGTTCCTGATTATCAATGTGCTTTTCTAATCTGTCATTGAATCCACCTGTTTCAGATATTATATTGTTCACTAATAAACATTTTATTTTAGCATCATTTCAGATTTACAGAAAAATAGTGAAGATACTATGGAGAGTCCACATATATTTCATATTCATTTTCCCATCATTAATATCTAATATTAATATGGCACTTTTGTTATAATTAGTGAGCCAATATTGATAAATTGTTTTTAACTAATGTCCACAATTTTTTCAAATTTCTTTAGTTTTTAATCCTTTTTCTGTTTCATAATTTCAACTATAATAACATATTACATTTAGTTGTCATGAGTCCTTAGGCTACTCCTGACTGCGGAAGTTTCTCAGACCTTCCTTGTTTTTGATTATCTTGACAGTATTGAGGAGTATTCATCAGCTGTTTCACAGAATATCCCTAAATTAGAATGTATATGAAGGTTTTCTCATGACTAAACTAAGGCTGTATATTTTTAAGAATATGACCACAAAGTTAATGTGACATTCTCATCACATTATCCCAAGGTTAATACCTTCAATTTGACTCAGCACTGTTGATGTTAATCTTGATTAACTGGCTGAGGCAGAGTTTGATAGGTTCCTCCATTCATTCCAAAACTAATCTTTCTTCCTCCCTTTCTGTGTTATACTCCTTGAAAGAAAACGAAAACATGCAGCCTACACTTGAGAACCGCAAAGTGTTCATGCATGTCATCAAGGGTGGAGTATCTACAGGATTTATTTGGAATTATTCTGTGTGATAGATTTGTCTCTTCTCTTTCATTTATTTATCTATTCAATGATTTATTGATTCCTCTCTTGGTTCACATATATTTATTTTATGCATTTGTTAAAACCCAGTGCTACTTTATTTTATCACTCAAATTGTTCCAATAGTGGCCACTGCAAGCTCCTTCATTTTGTTCCTATGTTTTCTGACATACTCTTATCATTGTGTGTGCACGTTTTTGCTTTTTTTTTTTTTTTTTTAACATATTCTTATACTCTAATACTACAAGATGTTCCAGGCTTACCTTGTATGTGACCTGAGCCAGTCCTATAAACAGCTATTTCTCCAGGGGTCTGGTTCTGGTCCCTTTTTATTGAATAATAGTATTAGAAACCAAGATCTGAGAGTCAGGTTTCCTTGTTGCTACGGGACTCCCATTGGTTCTAGCTTTACCACAAGGAGAGATATGTCTGAATACTATCCCATGTATTTAAAAATTTATATCTCCATGTTTTTAATATTTAACCATCTGTAAGGATATTAACCTAACATGAGTTTATACCAATGCCTCCAGATCTTAGCTGCTATCACATAGATCATTGTTGCCTCCTTCCCTTGCTTATTTAAAATCTCCAAATCTAACTGTAAGAATTCCAGCTACCAACATCTGCCATCAACCTTATGTAATTGTTCAGTTATACTGTTTATGTATAGTGGTTTAAGAATGGTTAATTAACTTTACCCTTGTAGAAGCTACTTTATCAACTGGAGCGATTATGTAGTTACTTTTTGCTGTTATTCTTACAAATTCCACTCATTTCAACAGTTATTTGGGTTATCACTTTATTACCCTAACCCTTGAATGAGTTTGTTTTATGCATTTGTAATTCATTTATATTATTTGTCATTTTCTGAATTCTCTGCTGGAATCTCCTGATTTCCTACATTATATTTGATAAAATTTGCATATATTAAGGTAATTTTTCCTATTATAAGTTTCTATAGACTTTGACAAGTGCTTAGTGTCTAGTCCTCAATGTCATAGTATCAGTCCAGTACTCAACATTACAATATTGTATATAAAAATGTCACTTGGATAAAAACATAAAAAAAAGAAAGCCTCTGTATTTTACCAACTGAACAACTGCCTTCCTAAAACCCTGGAAAATTTATTTGTTTTCTGTCTTTACATAGTTTTGTCTTTTTCAGAATGTTATATACATTGCAATCATATAATATGTAACTACTTTAAAGTGCCTTCTTCCAGTTAGCAATAGGCATTTAAGATTTATCTATGTCTTTTTGTGACTTAATGACTCATCTCTTTTTTTTTTTTTAACCACTGAATAGATTCCATTTAATACATATGTTGCAGCTTATTTATCTATTTATCTATTGAAACATCCTTGTTGCCTCTACCTTTTGGTGATTATCAATGCTATAAATGCTATAAACATTTATAATGCTTTAAAAAGGTAATTTGTGTGGATTTTTAAAATCAGTTAGGTAAACACCTAGCAGCATGATTGCTAGATCTTTTGGAAAATATATGTTTAGCTTTGCAAGAAATTGTCAAACTGTCTTCAAAATGTCCCAACAGTTGGCATTTTCAGGTTTGCTTTTTTGTTTATTTTGTTTTATTTATATTTTAGGATTTTAGGATCTCTTTGTCATTTTAATTTGCAATTCTCTAATAATAAATGACATTGAACTTTTTTTTTATTTACTTAAGGTATCTGTAGATCGTCTTGGTCCAGTGTCTGATATTCAGATATTTTGCCCATCTTTAAGTGGGCTGTTCACTTTCTTGTTGAGTTTTAAAAGTCCATTATATATTTTAGATACAAGTCCCTCATCACATATGTGCTTTGCCAATATTTTCTTGCAGTTTGTGGCTTACCTTTCCATTCCTTCAATAGCGTCATTAGCAGAGCAAAAGTTTATAATTTTGATAGCTAAAATTGTGAATTGTGCTGTTAATGTTGTATTTAAAAACCCATAATCAAACCCAAGTCATGCACATGTTTGTTTTCTTCAAGAAATTTTATAATTTGTATTTTACATTTAGCTCTATTATCAATTTTGAGTTAATTTTAGTGAAAAGTGTAAGATATTTAAGTTCATATAGATGATATAGCTTAGATGTTTGTCTCCTCCAAATCTCATGCTGAAATGTGATCCCCGTGTTAGAAGTGGGGCCTGGTTGGAGGTGTTTTGATCAATGGGGCAAATCCCTCATGAACAGCTTGGTGCTGTCCTCATGGTAATGAATGAGTTCACACTCTATCAGTTTACAAGAGAACTGGTTGTTTAAAGGAGCCTAGCACTTTCTCCATTCTCTCTTCTTATCCCCTTTCTCTCCATGTGACTCTCTTGTTCACCTTTGCCTTCTTCCATAATTGCAAGCTTCCCAAGGCCCACACCAGAAGCAGATGCCGACGCCATGCTTCATGTACACCCTGCAGAACCATGAACCAAAGATGCCACTTTTCTTTATATTATTACCCAGGATCAGGTATTCCGTTATAGCAACACAGCAGACTAATGCAATGGGAATCCAATTGCTTCAGCGTGATTTGTCGTAAAGACTATAATTTCTCAATTGAATTTCTTTTGCTTCTTTGTCAAAGATAAATCGACCATATTTGTTTACCTATATTTTGGGGCTTTATACTGTTCTCTTGATCTGTGTTTATATTCTTACCCTGATACCACATTTTCTTAATTATTGTAGCCTCATAGTAAGTCTTGAAGTTAGATTGTGTCAGAATGCCAACATTTACCATTACGTTAATACATTACGTGTCAAAAGAGTTTGTATTGGGTTGTTCGGGTCAACCTCCAGGCCAGTAGGTGGCACTCACAGATAAGATCTGACTGCCGGTGGCCGCAGCATGGTTTATGCCTGATCTTCATTTATGGAGGGAAGCACTCCAGGGCCTCAGACAATGGGCTTGTTCACAGAACACAGCCTGGGAGAAGGGATGAAGCTAAATAGAGCTGGATCAAACAAACCTGTTGCCCTGGGGTCCACTAATAGCACGTTCAAGCACCAACCCCGATGGGGGTAGCAGAGAAGTCACTGGGACCTTGATGAAATGTGCTGAGGTCCCTGAATAGGGTTGGGAGAGACGGATGGGGCTGTCTCCTTGCTGTGGCCTTGGCAGGCAGGAATGTGATCTGTTTCTCTGTCATATGCCCATCCTGGTGCTTGGGATATTCAGCTTGGTTAAACACTGCTGCTTACTTCCAATCTGCAATGTGGTATGGAGTCATAGGAAATGCCTGCTCCATGGCTCACCACCAAACCTCTGTGTGGTCTGGAGCGCAGTGTAAAGTCTCTCCCAACAACACCAAATACAGCTGTACAGCTCTCCTGGTCTCCATGGCAGGAAAGCAACTTCATGCATAGATGGGGAGGGACCTTACCTTTTGGGCAAGCTGGGGCCAGAAGTTCATGCTGCTGTGGGCACCCAGCCACATTTCATATTCCCAGAAAGCCTACCCTCTAGTTTGCCTGTGTCAGCTTCCCATGGAAGGAGAAATGGCAACCTTTGCAGTGGTGAGTGGAGAGGGAGGAGAAGTATTCCCCTCTACGCATGGGTTTGAGCACAGAGGTGACTCAGTCAGTGGGATGGGATTTTGCTTCTTGCTTACAGAACTCAGCACTGAATTTGTGTCTCTGGTGGATGGAGTTGCCAATCACAGCCCCAGGTAGTGAGCTGTTAGACCCTAGAAAGCATGTGTTTTGGTTTCCTTTGTCCCAGGGGCTTCCACTGCAGTATGCTACACTTAACTTTCCCTTAGGGGTAGTACTCCCTGAGGGCTAGATCCCTGGGAACCCTGCAGCTACCTTGGATCCAGCTAGCACTGTGCTGCTCTCTGAGTCATTGGCTTTTGTATGTTAAACTTAGTTTTTTGTTTTGTATATTAACCTTTCTATAACTGCATATTACTTATAGGATTTTCTTGTGATTTTCTACATATACAATCATGTCATTTGTGAGTAGAGAGAGTTTTACTTCTTCCCTTATAATTCGTATAACTATACTTACTTTTTTTGTATTATTGCACTAACTAGGACTTCTGGTACAATGACGAAAAGGACTGGTTGAAAGGAAATGTTTTCCTTGGCCCTGAACTTAGAAGGAAGACATCCAGTTTCTCACTATTAAGTACAATGTTAACTGTAGGTTTTATGTAGATACTGTCTATAAAGTTGAGGAGATTTCTTTCTATACCTTGTTTTCTAAGAGTTTGTATCGTGAAAGTTTCAGGATACAAAATCAATGTAAATAAATCAGTAGCACTGCTATGCCACAGAGACCAAGCTGAGAATCAAATTACAAACTTAATCCCTTTTACAATAGCTGTAAAAAAGTAAAATAATTAAGAATATACCTAACCAAGAAGGTGAAATACCTCTACAAGGAATACTACAAAACACTCTTGAAAGAAATCATAGATGACACAAATAGAAACACATCCCATTTTATGAATGAGTAGAATCAATATTGTGAGTATGACCATACTAACTAATTTATATATTCAATGCTATTCCCACTAAACTACCATTGACATTCTTCCCAGAATTAGAGAAAGAAAATATTTTAAAATTCACATGAAACCAAAAAAGAACCTGCATAGCCAAAGCAAAGCTAAACAAAAGAACAAATCTGGAGGCATCATATTACCTGACTTCAAACTATACTACAAATCTATTGTCACCAAAAACAACATGGTACTGGTATAAAAATAGGCACATAGACCAATGCAACAGAATAGAGAACCCAGAAATAAGGCCAAATACTTACAGCCAACCTATCTTCAACAAAGCAAACAAAAACATAAAGTGTGGAAAATACACCCTATTCAACAAATGATGCTGGGATGGTTGTAAGCCACATGTAGAAGAATGAAATTGGATTATCATCGCTCACTTTATACTAAAATCAACTCAAGATGGATCAAGGACTTAAAAGATCAATCTGAAATCATAAGAATTCTAGAAGATAACATCAGAAAAACCCTTCTAGACACTGGCTTGGGCAAAGACTTCATGACCAAGAACCCAAAAGCAAATGCAACAAAAACAAAGATAAATGGATGGGACTTAATTAAGTTAAAAAGCTTCTGCACAGCAAAAGAAACAATCAGCAGAGTAAACAGAGAACCCACAGAATGGGAGAAAATCTTTGCAAGCTACGCATCTGACAAAGGATTAATATTCAGATTCTACAAGAAACTCAAACAAATCAGCAAGAAAAAAAACTAATCTCATCAAAAAGTGGGCTAATGACATGAATAGAAAATTCTCAAAAGAAGATATACAAATGGCCAACAAACATATAAAAAATACTCAACATTACTAATTGTCTGGGAAATGCAAATCAAAATCGCAATGCCATACCACTTTACTCCATCAAGGATGGCCATAATTTAAAAATAAAAAATAATAGATTTTGTCATGGGTGTAGTGGAAACAAAACACTTTTCCACTGCTGGTGGAAATGTAAGCTAGCACAACCACTATGGAAAACAGTTTGGTGATTCCTTAAAGAACTAAAAGTAGAACTTTTAGTTTGATTCAGAAATCCCACTGCTGGGTATCTACCCAGAGGAAAATAAATCATTATATGAAAAAAGTACTTGCACATGCATGTTTAGAGCAGCACAATTCACAATTGAAAAATATGGAACCAGCCCAAATGCCCATCAATGAGTGGATAAAGTATAATATATGTACACATATACGGTATGTATATGATGTGTGTGTGTGTGTATATATATATATATATACACACACACCATAGAATACTAATCAGCTATAAAAGGGAACAAAATAATATTCACAGCAAATTGGATGGAGTTGAAGACCATTATTCTAAGTGAAGTAACTCCGGAATGGAAAACTAAACATTGTCTGCTTTAGTTTGTTTTCTTACTGCTATAAAGAACTGCCCGAGTCTGGGTAATTTACAAAGGGAAGAGGTTTAATTGACTCACAGTTCAGCATGGCTGGAGAGGCCTCAGGAAACTTAATAGCATGGCAAAAGGTGAAAGGGAAGTAAGGCACTTTCTTCACAGGGCAGCAGGAAAAGAAAGTGTTGAGCGAAGCGGGTAGAACTCCTTCTAAAACCATCAGATCTCATGAGAACTCACTCAGTATCATGAGAACAGCATGGAAAAAACAGCCCCCATGATTCCACTACCTCTAACTAATCTCTTCCTTGACACATGGGGATTTTGGGGATTACAACTCGAGATGAGATTTGGGTGGGGACACAAAGCCTAACTATATCATTGTATGTTCTCACTTTTAAGTGGGAGCTAAGCTATGAGAACACAAAGGTATAAGAATGATACAGTGGACTTTGGGGGCTTAGCATGGATGGGTGGGGATGGTAAGGGATAAAAGACTACACATTTGGTACAGTGTACACTGCTCAGGTGATGGGTGCACCAAAATCTCAGAAATTACCACTAAATAACTTATTAATATAACCAAACACCACCTGTTTCCCAAAATCAATTGAAATAAAAATAAAATAAAATAAAAATAGGCCGGGAGCAGAGGCTCATGCCTGTAATCCCAGCACTTTGGGAAGCTGAGGAAAGTGGATCACCTGAGGTCAGGAGTTTGAGACAGGTCTGGCCAATATGGTGAAACCTTGTCTCTACTACAAATACAAAAATTAGCTGGATGTGAGGGCGCATGTCTGTAATCCCAGCTCCTTAGGAGGCTGAGGTAGGAGAATCACTTGAACCCAGGAGGTGGAGGTTGCAGTGAGTCGAGATCACACCACTGCACTCCAGCTTGGGAGACAGAGCGAGACTCCTTCCCTTAAATAAATGAATAAATGTCTACACTGGTATAAAGTAATTTTTTAATTAATGAAACTATTATAACATAAAAATAGAAAATAAGACTAAAATATTAAAAAAACAGTTTGTATCATGAATGGAGGTTGGATTTTATCAAATGCATCAATTGAGATGATCATATTTTTCTTCTTTAGCCTTTTTATGTGGTGGATTATATTTATTGGTTTTCAACTGTTGAAGCAGACTTTCATGGTAGGAATGAACCACTTGATCATGAAGTAGTGTATAATTCTTTGTGTGCAGTGTTGGATTCAATGTGCTAATATTTTGTTGAGGATTTTTGCATGTGTCTTTATGAAAGATATTAGTCTATAATTTTCTTGCAATGTTGATCTGATTTTGGTGTCAGAGTATGCTAAAACTCCGAAGAATGAGTTAGGATGTTTTCTGTCTCCTTCAATTTTCTGAAGATGTTGTAAAAAGTTGATGGCATTTCTTTTTTAAATGTCTGTAACAATTAAAGATTTAGCCCACTTGGACCTAATTTTTTTTAGTTTATTATTACTTCGAATTTTTAATATACAAAATTCCCTCTAGGATTATCTATTTTCCCTTTGTTTGAGTTTTGGCAACTTGTTTCTTATATGGAATTAGTTTCATCTAAATTATCACATGGTGGGAACATACATGGGTGTAGTGTTTCTTTATTATTCTTTTAATGTCCATAGAATGATTAATGATAAACACTCCTTCAATACTAAGATTTGTAATTTTTACCTTATTTTTTATCTTAGGTAGACTGGCTAGAAATTTAAACATCCTGTTGGTGTTTTTCCAAATAACCATCACTTTTTTCACTGAATTTCTCTATCATTTTCCATTTTTAATTCACTGATTTGTGGTCCAGTTTTTATTTCTTTTCTTCTGTTTGCTTTAGGCTGAAAAATTCCTCTTTCTATAGTTTTTTTGGCATATTGATTTCAGAGCTCCCCTTTGTTAAATATATGCATTCCATGTACACATTTTCCTCAAAGCACTGTTTTTGCTGCATCACACAATTTTTGATAATTTGTGGGTTTGTTTTCATTTTTATTTAGTTCATAATATTCTTATTTTGCCTAGGACCTGTTATTTTATTTAAGTATGTTCTAGTGTTTTCCATTTCCAAATATCTAGGATTTTTCTGCTATTTTTTTCTTATTGGGTTTTCTAATTTAATTTCATTCTGGTCTATGAATACACTTTGTATGATTTCTATTTTTTTTAATTTGGTGAAATGTGTTTTATGGCCACAATGTCATCCACCTTAGAGAATATTTCATGGGATGATTCTAATTTTGTTGGATGGAGTATTCTGAAAATCTCAATTAAGCCAGTGGATAAAGCTGTTCAGTTCATTTATATCCTTATTGACTTTCTCCCTGCTTGATCTATCAATTACTTAGAAAAAGAGTTAAATGTCAATTATAATAATATACTTGTCTGTATCTTCTCAGTTATATCAGTTATGCATTTTTTCCCATTGATCAAGCACCGTTTATTAAAAAGACCATTTATACATAGCATTGCAGATATAGCTGGATCTGATTCTAGTACAGTACTCTAGTAGCTGTTCTGGTACTGGGTCTATTTTCCTATCCTTGTGCCAGTATCAAAATATCATAAATTAGCTTTGTAATGTCTTTTTAAGAGATTTTAGATTCAGCCGGTACATGCACACGTTTGTTACATGGGTATGTTGCATGGTGCTGAGATTTGGGATTCTAATGATCTTGTCATCCAAGCAGTGAATGTATTACCTGATAGGTAGTTTTTCTATCTTTACTCCCTCCCTCTCTCCCACCTTTGGAATCCTCAGTGTTTATTGTTCCCATCTTTGTGTCCATGTGTTCGCATTGTTTAGCTTCTATTTATAGGAGAGAATCTGTAATATTTGGTTTTCTGTTTCTGCTTCAATTTGCCTATGATAATGGCCTCCCAGCTGCATCTATGTTACTGCAAAGGACATGATTTCATTTTTTTTCATATATCATGCATTTTGATACTCAAAATGTAGTGTATAATTACAAAATGTAGTGTATAATTGTTAGGCACATACACATTTTGTATTGTTATCTCTTATTGGAGAATTTGCACTTTACCAGTATGTAATGTCCCTCTACAGCCCCAATAATTTTCCTTGCTTAAAAGTCTGCTTTGCTGAAAATCAATATAACTATTCAGCTTTCTTTTTATTAGTGTTAGAATATTTTACCTTTTTATGCCCCTTTACTTTTAATCGATTGGCGTCTTTATATTTAAAATGTTTTTTTTTTTTTTTGTATGCAACATATGTTGGGATTTTTTTTAATTCACTCTGACATCTCTATCTTTTAGTTGCTGTATTGAGACCATTCATATTCCAAGCTTTTAGTGATGTAGCTGGAGTAATATTTACCATGTTTCTAAATGTTGTGTATTCCTTACACTTTTTCTTTGTATCTTTGTGTATTTTTCATCTTCCTCTCTGTTTATGCGTTCTGTGGTTTTAACTGAGTATTTTATATAATTCAGTTTTGTCTCTTTAGTCCAGCAATTGTGCTTCTGTTTTAAAAATTTTTAGCAGTTGTTCTACAATTTGCAATATACATTTACAACAAGTTTAGGCCCACTTTAAGTAACTCTATATTGTTTCGTGCATGGTGCAAGTACCTTGTAACAGAATATTCCCAATTCCTTCTTATCATCTCATGAATTTTTTGTCATTTATTTTGTTTATCTATGTGTGATAACCATCTCATACATTCTTTCTACTATTACACTAGGCAGTTATCTTTAACATTGAATAAGAGTAAGAATGAGAAAATATTTTATTTTACCATCATTTATTTCTTCTCTGTTCTTCCTTTCTTTATGTCAATCCACATTTCTAACCTATATAATTTTCCTTCTGTCTGAAGGACTTCTAATATTTCTAGCATGGTAATTATGCTTGCAATTAATTCCCTTAATTATTTTTTATCTAAGAAATAATGTAATTGTTTTTTAAATGGAAGTACAATGCTGGTGAAAAATGAATTCTAGATTTAGAGTGTTTTTCCTTCAACACTTTAATATTTTATTCCACTCTCTTTGTGCATGCATGATTTCTCACAAAAAGTCTACTGTAATTCCTATCCTCATTCTCCTCTACATAAGACGCTTTTGCCAATTTTACTTCTTTCAAGATTTTCTATTTATCTATGTTGTATACATGAGATGCCTAGGTATGTTTTATTTTGTTTTGTTCTATTTTGTTTTGGTATCTATTCTTCTAGGTGATCACCGAGCTTCCTGACTCTGTAGATTAGGGTCTGCTATTAATCGGAAAGCTCTCACTCATTATTTCCTCAAATATTTCTTCTCCTGTAATTTTTTTTCTCCTTCAGATGTTTTATTTATGCTAATGTTACAACTTTTATAATTATATCATCGTTCTTGAATGTTCTATTCTTGATTGCTAACACCTCTTTGCTATTGCATGTCATTTTGAGAAGCTTCTGTTGACCTGTATTCAAGCTCAGTGATTCTTTAGTCAATGTCTGTTCTGCATTTTAGTTAAAATGTTTTTAATTTCTAGCATATTCTTTTGCTTCTTAGCGTTTCCATAATTCCACTTACTGTTATTTGATGTTGTCTACTTTCCCATTAGAACCCTGAACATATTAATCATAGTTGTTTTATTAATAAATTCCCTGTCTAACGAGTCCTACATCTGTGATACCATCTGTTCCTGGTTCTAATGCTTCTTCAGACTTTCTCTTTCTTTCTCTCTCTTGCCTTGCCATTGAATTTTTTTTTTTTCAAGTTGGGCATGTTTATCAGATAATAAATTTAAGGTAAAAGGCCTTTAGTGTGATAATTTATGTTAATGTAGAAGTTGGCCTGTGTTTAATGTTTCCATAGGCATAAATGACAGGGGCTTCAAATTCTGTTAGTGTTTCTGTTTGTGGCCTCCCTCTTGACTTTGGATTTCCTTAAACACTCCTCCTGTGAAGAGATTCCTAATATTGTAGTTATTTCCATTATAATCTATGGTTATTATAATAGAGATCTGGTCATGTGGTGTGGGGAGGAGAATCATTCTGTAATCTTTTGATTTAATTTATATATCTTAATGAGCTTGTGCCTCTGGGCTATGACCTTCATAAAGGTTTCTTTCATGGCACAGCTTTTTTTTTTTTTTTTTTTTTTTTAATTTCCTAAATATGAGATAGGAAAGTTAGATGGGAGCTAGAGTCTAAGTAAATTACTTCATTCTCCAGTTGAAATAAAACTGTGGATTTTAATTTTTCTCCTGAAGAACGGCATTATACATAAAAAACATGCTGGGAATATTTGACAAGTATTACTCTTCCCTTTCCATTGTCTGAGCCACAAAGGGATCTTTCTAGGATATCCACCTTGAAAACAGTAGACTTGCAAAATGTGGGGCTTCTCCCAAGGCTGTGGTCCTTAGATTTTTTTATTGTCATGGTAGTCCACACTGCCATTTCCAGAAATTTATCAAAATTACCATTTAAGTGTCCTGACACATTTATGGTTCCCATGGCTCCTGCTCTGAGTAAGCAGTTGTTAGCTGTGGTTTTTTATTTGCTTGTCCCTTCAGATTTCAGACTGGCAATTTGCCCTGTAATCTCAGTTCTCTGATGAGTTCGATAGAAGTCATTGATTTTCTTTTGTTCTGCTTCTTCTCATTGTAATGACTGGAGTGACAACTTCCAAGCACTTCTTTACATGTTGCTGCTGGAACCAGGGTATTCGGCTATTCAATTTTTAACTTCTAGAATTTTAAATTGACCCTTTTGAGGTTTTAAAATTACACTTAAATTGAATCTTTTAAGATCTGAGGTTTATACTGATAGTCTCCTTTTTTTCTCTATTCTTACCAACATATTAATCATTTTATAAAATTCTTGTCTGAAAGCTGTGATGTCTGATTTATCTATTTTTTATCTTGGTTTTTGGTCATTTGGTAAATCATACCTCATACATTTTTGTGTTTGATGCTAGATATCATATATAGAAAATCACAGATGCTTTGTTTGATATTTTTCTCAAAGGGGGTTAAATATTTTTCTGGAGAGAAAATAGAGCAGAGGCTGAGTCTTTCGATTCCACAGATGATTAGTTTTAGGCTTTTTCTTCTTCTTCTTCTTTCAGGCTGAATTTCTTCAACTTTGGCCTTCCTTCTAGTTCTTAGCCCCTACCCCTTGTCTGTGCCCCTCTGCGGTCTTACATCTTACTGGTTATAGACCTCTTCCTCCCCAGTATTCCACTGCTGTTGAAACCTCTGAGCAACTCTAGCTTTTCAGTTGCTGCTTTCTGTACAAACTGTTGTAGTATCTCTCCGAGCATGTTCATCTCAGGTGCCAAATACTTCGGGAGAAATTGTGCAAAGATATTTGACCTCACTTTATGTGGATCCCTTCTCTGTGGAATTTTGTCCTCCAAGTAAGTCCAATATCACTTTGAAATTGATAGACCCCAATCTCTGAATTATCAGATTTGTCAATTACATTAAATAGAGTCTTAAATGTTCCCATTATTTTAAATTGTCTGGAACTAAATCAATATACATTTATATTATTTTGAAAATATAATCAGCCAGCATAAATAATACTTTAGGATGGTACAGAAACATCACATACAAAATATTAAAAGTGGAAATCAATCTACACAACAGTAATCACAAGATCAATGGATCAATGCTTGCTAATTTTAATTCTTATTTTAAAAATAATTTAAATTAAAAATAACAGATCGATTAACATTTTAAAATAAATTCTATTGCCTTGTGCTTTATATTAATTAGGTTCTACTCAAATCTGATGCTATTTTTGATACTCCAGTTTTTAAAAACTGTGGTGCTAGTAAACTGAGAAATAGTTATCCTGAAAATGTCATAGGTATAGTAGCTATGAAATATGGAGTTATAAATATGCAGACAGTTTTGAAAAATCTGTATTTTGTTCACTTTACCATTTTTCATGCCAGATTACATAGTTCAGGGTAGTGATATGACGTGACATAAAGGTAACTAAATGGGGAACAAGGCCAGCACAGTAATATCAACAATTGTGTAATTGCTTACACATTAAATTTATTTTCTTTCATTAATTTCCTAAAAAAAAAAAAAAAAAAAAAAAAAAAAAAACCCAGAACACACGCATGTAGTTGCTCTTTGTTTAATATTATTTATTAAGCTTTAGGTAGGACTCAATTTAGATTGTATATATTTCTAGTGATAAGATAAATTTATTTGAGAAAGAATACACCTACTGTAATGGTTTTCTAGTTTATTATAAATACAAATGTGGAAGAAGAGTAAGAAAAGAAAGAGAGATTTAGCTACAATAAAATGGCTAAAAACATTTCGTTATACATAAAATAAATTATCAGAATGTACTAGTCCATGAAAAGAGTAAAGTTAATCCTTTAGAATTCAGTGTTTATTGATAATTAACTTTTCCCTTGATCCAATATTTTATCTGTAAAATGTATATTGTTTTGAATGTAACTTGTATCACTATAAAAGTTAAACCAAATAACTTATTTAAAACAATAGACTCTAATAAGCACAAAAAAGTTGTTTCCAATTCACATGGTCAGTGTCCAAATATTTAAATAAATGCCATTCTAAATTTTCATTTTGTCTACACTGACTAGTTATTCCAAAAGTACTAAAATTTATTATTCCATATTGTTCACACATAAAAACGTACATATTTTGTCTTTTTCTCTTTGTTTCTCTCTCTCTGACACACACACACACACACAGAGACAGAGAGAGAGACAGAGAGAGACAGAGAGAGAGATTTGAACTACTACTACTTTTGCACCTGGGACATTTAATAAAACAAAGACTATGGTTTTGCCATAATTAGACTTTGTGAAGAGCAGTATTAGATTTTGGCAATTTTAGCAGGCATGCTTTTTTTTTTTTTTCTTTTGAAATGGTTCATTGAAGATAATTGAAAACAGCAAAGGAATGTCCTTGGTGAGCGTTAACTGGATCACATGATGATGCTGAATGGGAACGAAGCTTTAAGTAGGACTACATGAAACCTGCAAAAGAACAATGATTTTTTAAAAAATGAAAACATTATTGAAGAAGTTCAGATGAAACTAAAATGTCCAGAAATTAACTTTCTCTGCTTATGTCTTTCAGGAAATATTCCTCATTCACTTTGGCAATACCAAACTTAAAAATAAGACCTTAAAAATAAGGGCTTATCAGAGATGTTGCCCCTCTTTTTTTCTTTTATTATAGTTATTTCTGTTTTGTTTATTTTGACTACTAGATTTTGAACAATAGAAGTTAAGAATATAAAATAGACTAGAGAATTGAAGATTAAGGTATTTTCACTCAAACCTAAACACACACACACACACACACACACACACAGGCAAAGAGAGAGAGAGAATACAATAGACACCAACTAGAATCAACTATTTTAACATTGTCACATATGGATCTTGTGATTTCTTGTTTGATTTTGTTTTAAAAATATAAACCATTGCATGTGACTCTCTATTTGAATAATGTCTTATTTTCATGTAATCTTGAGTCCCCTTTAGTTTTCTGCTTCCCTAAAGACAAGTAATATCATGAATGTAGTGTGTATTTTTTTAATCTATTTTTTGGGTTTTTTTGTTATTCTTTTATATGTAATTGGGTTATTATTTGCATTTAAAAATGTATACATGTTACCAGAGAGTGTCATTTCTCAATTAATTATATTACTAATATTTTATTGAAGACCTACCTGTATTTATATAGACAGAATGATAGATAAAAATATAGCTAATTCATTCCTTTCCTGGTTATATAGTTTCCATTTCCATTCTTATATTTTCAACATCTCCATATTATGTTATGCCCTACAAACTCCAATTTAACAGGATATAATTAGAAATTTTTATTTAAAAATTCAATTTAACAGGCTTTAATTTGTGAGTTTATTCGGTTTACATTATTGCTTATAACTTTGTTGCTATTGTTTTTATATTTCCTTGTCCTGTATAATTTATATTCTATTTACAATGCGTTTACCTTAGTTCATTTCCTTTCTATTTTTATTGGATAAAATATTTCTGAGAGGGAGTGTGGTGGTTCATGTCTGTAATCTCAGTGATTTGGGAGGTCAAGGCAGGAGGATCATTTGAGTCAAGAGTTTGAGATAAAGTATTCCTCAGTCAGTTTTATTTTCTCTCTCTCAGAGAAGTACTTGTTTATTCTATATTTTTTTATGAAGGGTCTTTGATGAAATACATTACACATGTGTGTGCCTGTTTATATACAATATTTTTTACCTTCTTTCTGGACACTTCAAAGACTTTACTTTTGCTTAAACTTCCTGAAAATTTGTTCAACATTTTCAAGTGATAGCTTTACTTGTCTCTTTTAGCTCTTAGTTTCTAAATGTAAAAATATTATTATATAATATGTCAATTGTTTTGAATGAGTTATTTGGTTTAACTTTTACAGTGATATAAGGCACATTAAAATAGTATGTTATAATCATTATATAATTATCTGTCTCAAATTATTTGTTTGCTAATCATTAAAACTTGAATCTTAAATCTTTTTTTGATACTTTTATTTTTCTTGATAAGAGCTTTATTTTTTCTGCATGCTTAAATTATAGTTTAGCTTAGTATAGAATTCTTGACTGATAATTTTTAAAATATACACTTTGAGGATAATATTCTTTTCCTTAATGTTATCTTATGATAAAAAATCTGCTGTAATTCTGCTTGGCATACTTCTGGGGACACTCAGATTTTTCGTCTGATCGCTTTTTAACTTTTCTTCATAAACTTTGAATTTCTATGGTTTTATAAATAATTAAGATTTAATTTTTTAATCTAAGAATTTAAATATTTCTCTAATTCTGGAAAATTCCCAGGGATCTTCTCATTAAAGATGGCCCCTTTCCCATTCCTTCATTCTATTATTCCTCTATACCCTATTTTGCCAATACAAATAGACCTATATTCTAACGTCTTAACCTATCATGTTATCTACTTTCAATTAAAGGATGAATTCTGTACTACATTTTGTTTTTTGAGGTTTGTTATGTTATATTTTGGGAATACTTTTTTTTTGTATTTTTCATCCACTTTGTTCTCTTCAAATCTGTCTTCCTTGTTTTAAAATCTTTATACCTTTCTGGTTTCCATCTTTTATCTTTTTGAACATTTGGAGTATACTCAATTTAAGTTTCCTTCAAATTATTCCATTATCTTCAGTTCTTTTACCAATGATTCTCCCACTGTGCCTCTGCCAGCAGTCTTTGGCCAATGGACTTTATTGTGGAGATAATTTCACTTCTTAGACCATCCACAATGAGATAAATATGTATTCCTAAAAGTGGGAGGAATTATGGAGCCTACCCTATGGGGTAGTTTTTTATGCTGATACAATGATGTCCTTAAAGATTTTACCAGTTCTGGACAAGTCACCATTAGCACTTTCCCTGCACATCTAGTGTGATTATAGTCTCAACACAACTTTGCTACTTTAGATATTTGTTTGCCTTTTTTCTTCCTAGGGTATCGTGTAGATAGCTTAAATTATGCAGGAACCTAGTGGCAAGCAGGTGAAGAATATTTCACTGACATTGTAAATATCAGTGACTCAGATCGAGGTGTATACATGGGGTCAAGGGACGTTACTTTTGATTCTCAGCCTTTTGTAGACAGTTCAAATCCTAGACACAATTTGTTTATACTGAATCCAAATTCTAATACCACCAATCCTATGATTTAAACACCTTCAACTTCCTTTCAGCACCAGAAGCTAAGGATTATTATTTAATCGAGTAATTAATTGCACATAGCTGAACTAGGAGGAATAATCATTTGTCATTTCAATCTGCCAGTTGGACAGAAGTAAGGGTCATAAAAATTTACTTTTTATGTTTTATTTTAGCTGTATCTTTGGATTCAAATAACTACTTGAAAATCTTTCTATTCACAATAAACATATGAATTATAGTCATATTTTTAAACTTTGTATATAACATAGATATATTTTCAGAATTTATTTTTGTAAAAAAAAGTTATTTCTTCCAAAATCCTCACAGCATAAAAATATGTAAAAAGTTTAAATATGAAGCTGCATACTGAATGCTAAATTCATTCATATTTAATTACAACATGTATCTTAGGTTTATTTCTAGAATCAATGAGATAGAATCTTATCATCGTTGAGAACTAGTTCTTGATTTAATGGGACTGTTTAAGACATGAATATCTTAGTCTCCTTGCCTCAGGGTCAGCCAGATGCATCACATATATTTTGAAACAAAAGAAATATTGGCTTTCTCATAGTGGTTATGAGGGAAGAATTATAATAAGTGTATGTATCAAAGAATAAAGGAGAAAGCAGAGAAAGATGACTTTTACTATAACTGACCATCAATTAAATTTTAGTCAATTTGCAACATACAAAAGAGTATGTTATACCAAGTGTGCATATCATTTCCTAATGTATCCTAAATCAATAGATTAATAAGGTAAACTAGTTAATTTTGTCTATCCAGTATCATATTGAAAATGGGATTAAATCAAATTAGGAATATAATTTTGTTAATATGTCTCACTTTGAGCAGAGCTTTTGCATTTGCAAATTTTAGTTTCATGGTTCATGGCAATGACCTCAAGGCACTGATTCTGAAGTGAAATGCATATCATTTCTCTTTTGTAACGGCTGAGTAATTACCATGGTTTAAAGATGAAAAGAATCATTAAACATAATTTACAGCATAAGAATATAGGAAAGAAATGAGAAATAAATTAACTATACCTAAAACTTTTAAGATTTAGTACTTTCAAAAAAATTGCTGTTTCATATTATGTTAACTTTTACATTTTATTTTTCATTTCATTTTATATATTTTTATATTTAATTTTGAAATAGGGTCTTGTTCTGTTTCCCAGGCTGGAGTGCAGTGACATAGTCACAGCTCACTGCAGACTTGACCTCCTGAACTCAATCCTCCTGCTTCAGCCTCCTAAGTAGCTGGGACTACAGGTGTGCACCACAACACCAGGTTAATTTTTGTATTTTTTGTTGAGATGGGGGTTTCGCCATGTTGCCCAGGCTGGTCTAGAATTCCTGAGCTCAGACCGTCCACCCTCCTCAACCTTCCAAAGTGCTGGGATTACAGTCATGAGCCACTATGCTTGGCCAGTTTTGAGTTGTAGACTTTATATTTCCTCTATTGCATATTAAATAACTAATTAAATATTAGCTACTTATTATTTTGAATTTTCTAAAATATTTAAGGATTTTATTTAAATAGCTAAACCAAGCAATGTAATCAAAAAATAATTTTTGAGGAGTTAAGAAATATGAGGTATCTGGCATTAACTGTGAATACAAACTTTTAAAAATATAATTTTTATCCTCAAGGAGATTAAATCTACTAGAAGAAAACTTTCAAAAGAAGCATTAATTTATGAATATATAATGTGAATTAAATAATTGCTTACTAGAATAAATGAAAACATGAGAAAACTAATAATATGGAAAATGAGAAATCTGCAGGAGCTTATAGATGGAAGAGGAATGAAGAAAAGGGAAAGAAACATCACATAATTTAAAAATTGGAAAATGAAACTAAATAAATGAGAAAAAGGAAATAAATAGCAATAAGAATATAAAAATGGGCAAAATGTTAGGCAGGCTTCTGGAGCAGTGATTTATTCATTAAAATCTTAGTTTTGTTTATACTTTAAAACTGTATTCTAATATGAAAATATCCCTAGCAAATTCACAAAGCATGTTTTACTAATATTTTGGTAGAAATGAGTCATTATTATTTTTATTGCATTATTTTATTTGGCATTGACAATCTTTGATATACTAAGCTTTTATAAATATCAAATTTTTGTCAAATGATATCATTTCTTTTTTTAAAGTATTTTATAAATATTTTATATCCACAGTTGTAACTTGGGAGTAACATGTATATCAAAGAGTCAATCCTACGTAATAACAAAAGAAAACAAAAAAAATCAAGATATCACAACAACCAGATATAAATATGCATGTTTCTTTTGTCCTGGTAAAAGTTGTCAGTCATAATTTTAATGTCTCTTGAGAAAATATTGTGTAATAATTCTCTCTCTGAGAATAATTTAAGAAATGAGCAAAATATATAACAAAAATAATCTTTAAAGCATCAAAAAACTACCAAAATAGTGAGGAACCTGGGTCAAATTAAATCATTAAAAAATTTAAAAATTAAATTTAAAATAAAAAATGTTAAAGTTTTAAAAATTAAAATTAGGTCAAAGTTAAAATAATATTATACCCCAGAGATGTAGGACCAGAACTTTAAAATGCTTTATATGAGACATATAAGTTTCTAAAGAATTTTTTAATACAATGTACTACAAATAATCAAAAATAACAAAACACACAAAGACTGACATAGCAAAACCTGCAGAGAATTCAAAAATAGACCAACAATTGACTTCAGTTTTAGCATTTTCAGCTACAAATTAAATACACACATACATACACACGTGTGCACACAAACACATACAAATTTTACCATGCTCATAGAAGAGTTCTAAAAAGCATAAAATTTTAGCAGAAAGTAAAAATTTATAAAATCTAGCATAGTGGGATCGGAATAAGAGCGAAGTAGAAATTCTTGGGAAAATATACCTATACATTAACACACGGTAACTTAAAAAAAGATACTACTAAAAACTGATAGTAACAGAAAGAAAAATCACTACTAAATAGTTTTGAGAGCAGATTTTATATGTATGAGCAGGTTAGACATACCTAGAGAAAGAACCAATCAACTGGAAAATAGATCTAAGAAGGACTCAAAATACAATATTGAGAGATAAGAAGACTCAAATATAGAGAAAAGAGGATAACAAAACAACAAATACAGTAAGAGATTCAAAAATCTATATCACTGAAGTCTCAGATGAAGCAGATAGAAGGAATAGTTCAAAAACAATGCTTGAATATAAAATGGCTGAGAATGTTCAAGAATCAATGGTGTCAACAGTTCAGAGTCAAGAAGCTCACCAAATCCTTAGCACAAGGTAAAATATATTTTAAAAACAATTTAGTAGCATTTTCTCCAAATGAAAAATGGCACACCCTAGTGATTTTATTTCTAGATGTATGCCACAAAAACAGAAATATATGTGCATCAAAACTACGTGTCAGAATGTTCATGACAGCCGTAAACTGGAAATGACTCATATGTCAATTATAGTATAAGATACGCAGTCTATATTTTTCAATAAATGGAAAGTAGAAAATCATACAGCAATGAAAAGGAACATGTTAGAGCTACATGCAATAGCATGAATGTATTTCTAATACATAATGTTCAAAAGAGGATAGTAATAAGGAGAGGTACACTATCTGGTTTCATTTATACAAATTTTTAAAATATGCAGAACAAATTTGTTGCAGGTCAAAACATAGTTATATTTGCGATATTGTTGACTGGAAAAGAGGGTGTAAAAAGTTTCTAGTATGCTGTTAATGTTCTATGTTTTGATCTGAGTAGTGATTACATAGTTGAACTTGTTTGCAAAATTTGATAAGGCTGTATACTAAATATTTGTGCATTACATTACATGTATGCCATATTTCATGAAATAAAACCTTGCCATTAAAATTTTTAAAGCTTTTGAGAAGAAACAAATTATAATATATAATATTTTCATCAAATTTGGGTAGGGAAAGTTTTTTTAACTATGACATATACAGGAAGTAATTGATAAATTTATCTAGATCCAAATTAAGAGCTTTTTTCTTCCAAAGAAACCACAAAGAGCATGAAGAGACAAGTCACAAAACAGGAGACACACTTGTCACATATATGATTGATGAGCAATTCATATCTAGAGTATTTAAAGAACTTCTATTTATTTTTAAGGAAAAAAAATCACATTTAAAAATTTGTCAAAACTCTTGAATGAGAACCTGAAAACAGAGTAAAATTTAAAATAACCAGAGCATCATATGAAAATTGAGAATGTGTTTAATAATCACTTAGAAAATCTGTCAAGTCCATGTGTTAGAAAATGCGTGGAGCAATGGGACTCTTTATACACAACTGGTTTGTGTGTACATTTTTACCAACATTTTGAATACTCTGGTATTATCTGATGAAGTTGAAGGTATCCATACCCGATGAACAAACAATTTCAGCCTTGAGTGAATTGCCTGTAGGAGCATAGCAGGACCCATGCATAGAGATGCTTGTAGCAGGATCATTCATAATTATCCCAAATTAAAAATAACAATGTTTATTTACAATAGGATGGATACATTTTGATATATTTATAAACTGGAAATCTTTACAGTGAAGAAGTTAAACAAACCAAAACTAATTTCAACACCATGGATTCATGTTTTAAAAAAATATTGAGCCAAAGAAGCACACTAAAAATATGTATTTAGTATGATGTTTTTTGATAAAAGGTACATAACCAGGAAAAACTCTGCTCTATTATGATGCACACATAGAAGGTAAAACTATAAAGAAAATTATAAAAGTGAATACAAAAAGAATCAAGACAATGTTAACCTCAAGGGTTTAGAAAGGAAATGTGATTACGAATGGGTACAAGTTCATGGGAATGTTTTCTAACTCAACCTGGATGTTGGTTGTATAGATGGCCAATGCATGATTTTCCACTTTAATGTACATTTATGTCATATTAACATCTCTAACATGTTATATTTCATAATAAATAATTTTAAAGGTACTACCAACCCAGACACCTGATAAACTGAATGCAAATACTATGAATGAGCATTAGCATTGCTTAGCTAATAAGCAAAATTCAAGGAGCAAAAAAGCTCAATTTTGTGCCATTATAACAACTGCAAAAAATGAGTATATAATGAATCAGATTGTATTGTTAAACCAGAAACATTCTGATGCTAAAATCAGCTTGACATAAACAAAAGTTGATTCAGTTTGTTCAAGACTTCAGAGGGAGAGCATAAAGTGACAAAATTGTTTTCACTATAAATAGGTTAAGTAAAGATTGTGGGGTTTTGTTTTGTTGTTTTTGTTGTTGTTTTGAGAAGGAGTTTTGCTCTTGTTGCGCAGAATGGAGTGATGGAGTGCAGTAGTGCGACCTCAGCTCACTGCAACCTTCACCTCCCAGGTTCAAATGATTCTCCTGCCTCTGCCTCCTGAATGGCTGGGATTACAGGTATACACTAAACTACACTCGGCTAAGTTTTGTATTTTTAGTAGAGATGGGTTTCACCACGTTGGCCACCCTGGTCTCGAACTTCTGACCTCAAGCGATCCTCCCGCCTCAGCTTCCCAAAGTGGTGGAATTACAGGCCTGAGCCACAGGGCCCAGCATAGGATTGTGGTTCTTTTACTACATATGGAATCGAGATAAAGTTTATGTATCATATTTGTAAAAGAAAGCTAGGAACATGAAGCAGAATTAATTAATGAGGGAAAATACTTATTTTATTCTCAAGTCTCCCCAAAGTTATTGCATTCACTGAAACTCAATTTTTAATTTTTTTAGTTAACCAAATACTATTGCATTAAATGCATTAAAGAGGAGAGCATTATACCTAGCAGGTATGTGAGAAACAGTTTGACTTTTTAACCACTAAAAAATGTCCCAATATCATAATTTATTTTATTTTAAATTTCAAAAAAATCCTTATTTTATATGATAAAAATCAAGTTGATTTGTGAGTCATATATATCAGCTTATTATCTGGAACTGTTGCTATGGAATAGAAATTAGGGCTATGTAATTAGAACTATGTAATTGAAATATTTACAGAAGACTATATCTGCCAACATGAGACACTCTACCACCATAACATAAGTCAATGACTCTAGTTCTATCATTGTGTGCATTATCAATAGTGCAAAATTTCAAGAAATTTCCATTTTGAGATATAAGAAATCAATATGCTGGGAAAACTAATATCAAACTCTGAAGTAGATATATTTCATTTTATATACATTTTAAATGACCTTAAACTAAAGATTAAATTGGACTGACATACTGAAAATAATTTTTTATTATTGTTATGATTAAATTATTATTTTGTGACTATTACTATTCAACTAACACTACATTTGTGATAATATAATGATAAAAACATTTCTTTTTTATGTTAACTAGCATTTTTTCCGAGATTCTTAAAGCTTTGTTTGCAACTCTGGATTATTTATGTGGGACATGATAAAACCAATCTCCATACAGACTAATTTGAGACCTGGCATCATTGTCTCTCTCTGAACAATCTGGAAGCTTTTTTACGGTAGTGAATTGCGCATTTGGGGTGTGAGGATTGAAGCAGGCAAGTGTCTGGGTCATTATGTGCTCAGCCATGTCTTACATAGGTGTTTGGATTTGTATAGCTCTGGTTAGTCTGTGATGTGTTTTAATTTAGAGACATAAATGCTGGCCAGAATTCTATGCTTTAATTAGTGTCGAGGGATTGATTGCAGCATATTGATCCATAACTGCACATTTTATCCATGAAGTCACAGGTCCAGTGAGCTAAGTTACATTTTTAGTTCCATTCTGATTATAGTGTATTATCAGGACAATGTATAATTTGCATGTTTTTCATTTGAGAGTAATGATACATAGCCATTGATAAGCCATGTTCCTCTTCCTTTCACCCCATTAAGCTATAAGTTTGGATAAACAAGTGTACTTAATTTCAATTTCATACATTTTTGATGGCACCCCTGAGAATAAAGAGGTAGGTTTCATAAGACAATGGGCTAACTTAAAATCAATTTTTGGATACTGTTTCATACAAACTGAATACAGTTAACTAGAAAATAATATCTCTACTTTTTCCTTTCAAAGATAATGCCATTCCTTTTTTTCCCCTCAGTCCTCATTGCCTAGAATACCCTACTCCAAACAACGAAACTCACTTTCAATCTATCACCATCTTTCACTCTTCAGTGAAACCCCATGTAGCTTCTAGATGTGGTTTCAGGATTTCTCTATATTGTTGGAGAGGTAACCATTACATTGAGCCTTTTCACTTTTTACTTTCTGTGTACATTTCAGTGGAGTCTGTGCCAATGTCACATCTTTTGTTCCTATTTAAGCAGTAATCATATGCTTTTGTACGTTTTGTGGTTTGAGAAAAATGTTAAGAAACATTTAGGACTAACATAAGCAAAGTATTAGAGAATCCTGACTCAAAGCCTGTGAAACATTGATAAGCAGTATTTTCAAATTTAAGTCATGGAGTTATGCTGACGTCAGCCAAGGGACTCAAAGAATTGCCAGCAGCTACCAGAAGCTAGGAGAGAACTTGGAACAGATTTTCCCTCTGAGCCCCCAAGAAAGAACAAACATTGTAAATGCTTTAATTTGGGGTTCTGAAGTCCTGAACTGTGAGAGAATGAATTTTTCTTGTTGTAAGTCACCCACACTGTGGTACATTGTCATGGCAGCCCTAGGAAACTCATATAAACCCCAAACAAAACAAACTAAACAAGAAAAACCTGGCTCTAATTACATAGTGAAAGACAGTCTCCATGCAGATACATCTGAACGGATTTTAAAGGTAATCTGTTTGGATAATACAATTTACATGAAATTTTGTTTGATGTTAGTTAGCATCTAACTCATCTTTATTATTGGAGCCTGTTCTTTAGTTGTGAAAGACTAATCACATGGTTGTAATATTGATAGTTTAATTTATATAATAACTGTGTAACATTTTATACACTTTTATATGTAGGTAATGGAGAGTAGTGGTTAAATGCTGGGGTTTCTGAGTTAAGAAAGACCCAACTATTCAGACCAAGCTCCTATATACCTGCTATCTGTGGCCACAGGTAAATTATCAAGTTAGCCTAAACCTCAGTTTCTCTCAAGGAAGCCAATATTAGATACTAAGCTGTTGGGCTGTTCTAAGGTTTAAATGAGATAATTTTCACTAGAAGATAAGCTACAGATGGACAAGGTTTATTATTTTTTTCACTGCTGGAATCACGTAGAAGGGGTTCTCTAAACACTCATTTAGTGGACATGAATGAATAAATAATGTCTGGAAGAGAAAATACCTGACATATGGCAAATGCTTAAAAACTATTGGATAGTAATGTTCTTCAGAAAAAAATTGATTAGATTTGTTTATTTTGGACTTTTCTAAAGAGTCAAGATGAACTAAGGATTTTTTTTTTTTCTTTTTTGAAACATGCTTTCTCTCATTTTTTACAGTTTCCTTATCGTATACACCATTGTTCAATTTCATACATCTCTCCATACAAAATAAGGAGGTTTATATATTGTTTGATAGATTTGGTGCTGCATGAATAAATTAGTGGCTAGAAAATATTGCATACTTTTGAAATGCATTAGAACTTTTATGTAAGTAAGGTGTTGCTTATCACATCAATTTAGTAAATTATGGAAGTATGCCTTAGTGACCAATAATGTATTAATTTTCAAGAATAGTTTCATCTCATCTGGTCTGTTTAGGGACAAGAGATAGCACCTCAGCCGTTTTACAGACCTGTGTCATTGTCCATCCAGTGGCTCACAGAGAAAGTACAAATGACTCAGACTGAATTATATCCTCTGTTCAAAAGGCAGTTTAAAACAAACATTATACTTTTTATGAATGAATCACTTAGTGTTGTATTCAAATGTGAACTGTGACCAAACTGTGTCTATACAAAAGGTTTTAATTAGAGAAAAATGCCCTGAACGTAAGAGTTCCAAAAGTTGTTTGATGGAAATGTAGACCCTTAAATTCATCATCATTGTCATTTTTTCCATTTCTTTCATATACATGCACCTATAGCATTAGATAACATACATTATTAATACACTCAATTTAACAAATACAGTCAACTTTTCATATAGGTAGATTCAACCAAGCGTGAATCAAAACTATTTTAAAAAATTGTGTCTGTATTAAACACATACAGACATTTTTCCTTGTTATTATTACCTGAATGATACAGCATAAAAATGATCTCCATATTATTTACATTATATTAGGCATATTGGGTAATTTAGAGATGATAAAGCATGCAGGAGGATGTACATAGTCAGCTATAACTATTACACTATTTTATATCAGAAACTTGAGCATCTGTAGATTTTGGTCCCAGAATCAATCCCGAGGGATAACTACATTTGTGTGAGATGAGGATAGAAACCAGGAAGATGATTATAAAAAGATTTGTTTCTCACAACTACTTTAGATTTTTTAAATCGAGATAAACTATATGTGCATAAATTACCATCTTTAATAATAAATACATTTAGATTTTCCCCCCATTGATCCTCACTTCCTTGGCATCTCCTGGTAACCACCAATCAACTCTCTATCTTTTTTAGTTCCACTTTTTCAACTTCCATATATGAGTAAGAACATTTGATATTTCTGTTTTTGTTCTTGGCTTATTTTATTTAACATAATGACTTTCAGCTAATTGCATGTTGCTGCAAATGAAAGGATTTCATTTATTTTTATGGCTGAATACTATTCCATTGTGTATACCTACCACATTTTCCTTCTCTACTCATCTGTTGATAGTCACTTACATCAATTCCTTATTTTGGCCATTGTGAATAGTGCTGCAAGAAACACGAGAGTGCAGATATCTCTTTGATATATTGTCTTTTATTTCTTTTGGATACACTGCAGGTTTTTAAGCATTAAAAGTGACATGGCCAAATTTTTTAAAATCCTGATAATATGAAATATTGGCAACATATACAATAGGTTTTATAAAACCAGAGGCAAAAACAGTAATTAGGAAGTTATTGGGACAAGACAGGAAAGAGCTAAGTAGCACTAGAGCTAACAGAGTGGCCAAAAGTAAAAAAAAAAACAAAAAAAACATATTTAGGAAGAAAAAAGCAACATGACGGAATGATTGATAAAATACAAGAACAGAAAGAGGTAGGGTACAGGAATATGTAGAGGTACCAGTAAGAGAAAGGAAATGGAAAGACTATAGCCTTAATCTCAGGTTTTTAGTGAGATGGATAAGATATTAGCCAGGTGGGAGGGCAATTATATATGTGTTTTTGAAATTTAAAGAAGCGGTCTAGGCCAGATGGAGTGATGTGAGAGTGTGCAGTCACGACCTTGTGTGAGAATTCAGCCAGACAAAATGCATTGCATGATAGAGGAAGAATTTAATAATGAAATAATGTAGAATACCAAGCGATAATCTTTTCTGAAGAGATAAAATATATTGGTACACTTTCAAAGAAGCAGTACATTTAGTTCACATCTTCTGAGAAATGATAATACAGAACTTTTGTTTTCTACTCTAATTTCTTCAAAATGTATCACTGGAGACTCCATTCGGTAGTTTCTAAAGGAGAGCTCCAGCAGACCTGTAACTCTGCTGCTCTATTTCCTATATAGCAAATATTTTCCTGTAATAAGCACTAATGGTAAACAGTTCCCATAAGAATATAAGAATGTTCAGGGAAACATATTAAATTATTAAACAGAATTGGAGTTAAACTTAATTTAATCCCACCCATGTCTCCTTATTCAGCTGGGCTTGTAGCAAGCTGAAAGGCAGAACGGGAAAAGCAGAGAAGTGGTGTGTTTCTCTTCTATCTTTGTCTGTAATTTGTCTTTGTCTTTAATTTTCAGCAGTTTAACTCTGAAAGGTCTATGTGTAGGTTCTTTGTATATGTTCTTATTTATAGGTTAACGGGTCTTTTCTCATAAGTAGGTTAATATTCTCATAAGTTTTGAGAAATTCCCAACTATTGTCAGTTCAGAGATTGTATCTTTCTGACTCTCTCTGTCCTATTTTTCAGAGATTTTAATTGGAAATATTCAAAGCTTTCACAACTCATTTTTCTTTTAGGAACTTTTCCTAATGTCATTTATATTTTTTATTTTATAATTTTTGTTTATGCTTTAGGTTGCCTATTTTGTACTGAATTATTTTCCTGTTCGCTGATCCCGTCTTCTACTCATCTGTCTTCAACTGATACTTTGAAATGTTAACATCATTTACTCTATTAGTTATAAGTTTAATCTTCTTATTTTCTGTAAATTCAATGAAAACTTTGCTCTACTTTTTTTTTTTTTTTTGGCCCAGGCTGGAGTGCAGTGGCGCAATGTGGGCTCACTGCAAGCTCCGCCTCCCGGATTCACGCCATTCTCCTGCCTCAGCCTCCCGAGTAGCTGGGACTACAGGAGTCCGGCACCGCGCCCGGCTAATTTTTTGTGTTTTTAGTAGAGACGGGGTTTCACCGTGGTCTCCATTTCCTGACCTCGTGATCCGCAGGCCTCGGCCTCCCAAAGTGGTGGGATTACAGGCGTGAGCCACCGCTCCCTGCCAACTCTGCTCTACTTCTTAGAGGACTTAAACTTGCCCTAAGAATATTCAGATTTCAGCAACTGTGTTAAGGGCTTCTCCTACTTTCAATTTTGTCTCTCAGTAACCTTTTTTTTTTTCAGGGAAAAGTTCATACCACAGTCTTATGTTCACATCTGAAAAATTCAAATTCACTTAGGGAAAATGCAATATCAGATTAAGACATCACTTTTCTGTGGGTTTTCACCCTTTGTAATATTTATCGCATTTTAACAGTTTTCTGAAAGCTTTAAATATGTACTTATATTTTTCTTATTTAATATAACTTTTCTAGTGTTTTTTTTAAGGAAATTTTGGTCTTCCATAAGTCATTTCATCTCACTCATCAGTGTAAGTCTCAAGAGGTTCTTTTGTGGAAATATTATATGCATTATGGGCCCCTCCTACTGGAGTTCTAATGTCTCCAAAAAATGCCTCTCCATTTTTGAAGACTGCTTGCAAGATCAAGTCACTTCTCACTCAGGAGTCACTCTAGTTGTAGATGCTGAGTCTCTCCCATCTTCCTGGCATTCTCATGTGTTGAAATCTGAGATGATACTATAATAGGTTTGTTTACCTAGTAGCTTTTGTTTGTTTCACGGGAAGGACTTACACATTGCTAGCACCGGCAATGAAGAAGATTAGGAAAGACTTGCCATAGTTCTGGTTAAAAATAGGAGAAGATGCTAAACTGGAATACATAAGAGGATAATCAAATGGTAATTAGAGTCCATCTGAAGTTGTAGACCATAATTTGGTCTCTATTTTAATGGAAGTACATTCCTCAAATAATCACAGTAAATACAAAATGACAAAACTATTTTACTAAAACTAATCTTGGCATTAATTATTAAAAACCCATTCGGAGAGTATATCATAGCCATTATGACTGAGTAACCATCACATATTTCCTGTGAAATAGGTAGTCTAAGTCAATCAGTCTAAGTCATGATAATGTTTTCAGCTTTGTTAGTGCTTAGTTTGGAGATGGACAAGTTTGACAAATTTGGATCATGAAATGCAACTAAATATTTGCTTTGGACTTTCGATAAAGTTAATACAGGCTTTTCCATTTGATGTGAACAAGGATGCTGGGTATCACAATTTCTGCTCACAGACATCTCATGTTCATGAAGAGAACTGACCTTAGGATGAATGTAATAATCTTCAGTGGCAGATAAGGGGCACAGAAATAACCTTAGCCCTTCATAAAATCTTTTAGAAGCCAAATCAAACATTCCAATAGACTGGCCTAAATCTGGACCACCTACTAGGTGGGTTCATACATTTTATTTTTAAATGCTATTTAGGATGCAGTTTCCATTTTTCATATGTAAAATAATTAAATGAAATGCAGAATAGGTACTTGGAAATTTTTATTTTATTTTTTTTTTTTATTTTATTTTATTTTATTTATTTTATTATTGACAGAGTCTCGCTTTGTCACCCAGGCTGGAGTACAGTGGCGCTTTCTCGGCTCACTGCAACCTTTGCCTCCTGGGTTCAAGCAATTCTTCTACCTTGGCCTCCTGAGTAGCTGGGATTACAGGCGCGCATCACCACGCCCTGCTAACTTTTCTGTTTTTAGTAGAGGTGAGGTTTCACCATGTCAGGCTGGTCTTGAACTCCTGACCTTGTGATCCGCCTGCCTTGGCCTCCCAAAGTGCTAGGATTACAGGCATGAGCCACTGTGTCCGGCCTCTTTAGATACATTTTAAAACTTAAAGGACAAAAGTTTAAAAATTTTTGAAGAAAGAGGTTTAATTATTAAAGATTGAATCAAAATTATGTTTATATATGTTAATTACATTTACATTTAATCATCATTATGTAATCACTTTATCTATAATTTATAAGCTCCTCCCAAACTGAAAATTCCAAAGGAGCTACCAGAATTATTAGATCTGTGGACTTCAAAGCATCTGAGTATACAATGAAAGATTTAATTGTACAAGTTCACATTTGACTAAAGGTAGACCTTATGATATATATAAATCATGAAAATGGTGGAATTGAACCAATTCTACAAATTAAAGCATTTTAAAAATTCCGAAAAGATATCTCATAATGTGATAAAAGGCATGCACTTGCTTCTTTCCTAATTTTAGCATTGCTATCTAGCAGAAATTCACCAAATAAAGCATTTGGTCTGACTATATTGCTTTAAATCATTACAATGACTCTGGATTTTATAAATGAATTACGAATTATAGGAGAGGTTTTACATTCTAACTGTGTTTTACTTTTTCTCTCTCTCAACTTATGAGCAATCTTCCTAGCATACCTCATTACATTATTCACTGAGTACATTAATCTCACCACTTTTAAAAATAAACACCTGCCAGACTTCTCACACTGATTATAGCTAAAGAAACTTTTCTGAGATTGTCCTTTTAAACATCTCTTATTCCTGGGGATAATCAGAAGAAAGGAAAATTGAACATGAAACTAAATTCAGTTATGGTATTTTAATACAACAATAACTAAGTACTCTAACATAAGTATCCTCTAGGTCATTGTTAAATATATGCTAAAAATTACATTGGAGTATATTATTTAGAAGCCAAATTCTTCATTCTTCCTAAATATGTGCATGGGCCAGAAACACATTAATTTCAGAACTCATTATAATGTTATTTGCTTAGTGAATGGAAAGGTAGAATCTCACACAAACACAGTTTTACCAATCAAAAAAATAGAATTAATACAATTTCTTCCAAAATCATATGATACTCTTACATTCTGGGAAATCATTCAGGCCTGACAGCAAGAAAACACTTTTAAATTGGAAAAGCCTTTAGTTTTCAAAATTTTCTCTCAGTTTTTATTTTTCTTTTAAATTCTTTGGTCAGTAATGTTCCACTCAAGTACACTCTTCATAGCTTTTGAACACTATTCCCCATGTACTTATTTCCCACTTGAATGCTATCTAGAAGAAAATGTTAATCTACCTTCACTTATAAAAAACAATTATTTTTTCCTGATTGATATAAATTATTACACTGAGCTACATGAAATTGCCAGCATTCAACCATTTTGATCTACAAATCCAGCTTAATGGTACAAGCTAATATTATCAAAAAATTGAGAATTTCTTCATATCAGAAAAAGGCACTCTAACACAATCGATACTAAAAATTAGTTTTGATTTGTAATGTTTCTGAGATTGTAATTTCCTTGGATTTCAATTCATCTGCTATATAGTATGAATAATCATTACCTTATTTTTGCCTAATATTACTTCCCCTATTGCTAATTTCAGGGACAATTTTATTCTGTTTTGTTAAGAAAACAGAATTGCAGGAATAAAGGGTCTAAATATAGGGATTTCAGTTTACATTTATCTGGCAGAAACTGGGGTAGCAAAAATAGGTACACTAGAGCTAAAGAACTGGAAAATGAGTCTCTAATGCTGTCAGCGGAAGCATAGGCAGGTGGGAAGGAAACCACCAACCCCAGGGACTTTTGACAAGCCTTCTTCTCTTTTTCCCAGAACTGCAAGTCGTAGAGGACACCAAACATCACACCTGGCCAGCACTGGACCAGCCCTACCTTAATGTTTATCACTTCACTTCCACTTTCCTAATTTCACTCAAGTTTCTATTATTGAGAAACTCAAACTTGTACTAAAACAAAGAAGAGGATTCCAAGGAAAGTATGTCCTTTAAGTGATCATTCAAAGATCTTTGTCTCCAAGAAAATATCATTTTTTCCAGAGAACCTAATGATATAAGCGTAACACTGACATACATCACACCCATGATTACGCAAACACACATACACAGGCGCACAAACTCAACTCAAAGATCTTGCCAATAAAACTAAGTGAAAAAGCTTTTCCTGGATCTTTAGAACATATTGACACTTTGTGGCCCACAGGCATAATTAGAAAGGTAATTGGTAGGAGCTAGAGTGCAAATCAGCCCTAATAACAACATTCTTTTCATACTCTGAAAGAAAGATAATCTGCTTAATCAGCTTCTATGGGATTAATGAATCTCACATCTGTCTGGTCACTTCTGAGGCCCTCTGCTCCTATTAGAGGATTAGTCAAGTACTCATGCATTAAAGCTGCTACCCACTAGACCTCCAAGTCACCTAATAATCACTAATAAAAGTAAATACTAGTGACTATGAAACTAGAGGAAAAATATTTTACCCCATGTGAAATCTCTTTCCAAAGAGACAAGCTCTTATTTTCGAAATATTGAGGCAAAATTGTTGTACCAATCAGTCTTACCATTTGGATAAAACTACTTTCAATTTGGAATTTTCTGATGTTTTCCTCATGATTAGATTGGGATAATATATATTTGACTACAATATAAAAAAATAAGGTTTAAGATTGTCACTCAATTGGGTTATTATTATTTATTTTTGCTATTTAGTTGTAGGAGTTCCTATGTATTTTGAATGTTACCTCTTTATCAGATATATCTTTTGAAAATATTTCATTTCATCCTGTAGGTTGTCTTTCCATTCTGTTGTTTGCTTTGCTGTGCAGAAGCTTTTTAGTTTGAGATAGTTCCCTTGTCTATTTTTTGCTTTCATTGCTTGTGCCTTTGGTGTTTTATCCAATAAATCATTGCCAAGGACAATGTCAAGAAGATTTTTAAGTGTTTTCTTCCAGAAGTTTGATTTTCTCAAGTCTTAGCTTTAAGTCTTTAATCCATTTCGAGTTGATTTTTGCATAGGATGTAAGATAAGGGTTCAATTTCTTTATTTTGCATGTGGATATCTGGTTTTCCTAACATCATTTGATGAGCAAACCATCATTTCCCCCATTGTCATACTTGGTACACTTATCTAAGTTAACCACATATAAGTGGTTTAATTTCTGGGCTCTCTATTGTGTTCCAGTGGTCTATATGTCTGTTTAATGCCAATAGCATACTGTCATAATTACTGTGGCTTTGTGACAAGTAACCTCATTAAAAATGAGCAAAGGAACTGAATAGACATTCCCCCAAAGAAGAAATGTAAATTACGAAATGGCATACTTGGTCAGCATCACTAATAGTGCACAAGATCACTAATATCAACAAAATGTAAACCAATACCTCAACGAAATATCACCTCATACGTATTGAGCTGGCTATTATACAAAAGCACAAATGTTGAGGATATGAAGAAAGGGTATCCTTATATACTGTTGGTGAAAATATAAATTGGTGAAGTCATTATGAAAAACAGTATAGAGTTTCCTGAAAAAATTAATAATAGAACTACCATATGATATAATAGTTTCACTTCTGGGTATATATCCAAAGGAATTGACATCATTATTTTGAAGAGATATTTTCACTCCCATGTTTACTACAGCATTGTTCACAATAGCCAAGACATAGAAGCAACCTAAATATCTATCAACAGTCAGTGGATAAATACAATATGGCATATAGATACAATGGAATAGTATTTAGCCTTGAAAAAGAAGAAAATTCTATCATTTGTGACAACATGGATGAATCCAGGAAACATTAGGCTAAGTGAAAGAAATCAGACACAGAAAAACAAACACTATATGCTACCATTATATAACACATCTAAAAATAGTTAAACTTACAGAAACAGAGAGTTAAATAGTGGCCGCCAGGAACTGGAGAAAACGAAAAACGAGTTTTTGTCAAAAGATATGGAGTTTCAGTTATGTAAGGTGAAGAAATCTTAGAGAATTACTGTACAACATAGTACCTATTGGTAGAAATACTGTATCGTATATTTAAAAATTTACTAAGAGGGCAGATCTTATGCCAAATGTTCTTATCACACAAAAAAATACTAATAAATAAGAAAGCAGGAAGAAACCTTTGGAAGTGATGGATAGGTTTATGGCATAGATTGTGGTGATGGTTTCATGGGTATATACAAACTCATCAAGCAGTATACATTAACCATGTATGGTTTATTGTATAGTAATCATACCTAAATAAAGTGGTTTAGAATTTGTCAATAAAAATGACTTTAATCTATGAAACAAAAGTAAATAAAGAACTAGTAGAGTCTAAGCAGCAGATTACCAAAGAATTTTATAATCCCAGTCCATAATAATGAAGGCATTTTACATTGTGCCTCAGTAAATATATATACATATATTACTGAAAAATTCAGGTAATTTTATTTTAAAAAAATATTGCTTGTAATCTACCAAACTCATTCTTCAATTCTGCTATGACTTGCAATTTTAATAAGCTAGTCCAATTTAGTCCATATCACAGATGAAATCAAATAGTCCTTTCTCCCCTCTACAGCTTTGGAGAGTATTTGATTGAATAACCCCAAAGATAGGGAAACTGAGACATAATATTTGGACAGAAGATATGATCTTTATCATTATAATGTCTCATAAGAATTTACTTACATGGGCTGGAAATACTAAAGGTTAATTATGAAAAAAATACATATTTTTGTAATTTTCATAATGGCCATTACAGTTAAATTAGATGAATCAAGAATGAAGAAGTTAATTGCATGGATAAAGGTTGTAAAGTAAATTAGTAGTAAAGAGGGGAATAAAAACCAAGCATCTGTCCCCCTCAGTCAGTTTCACATAAGTCCTATAAATAGTAGATTTAGCAGTAAATTGCATTCTCTCTTACGCTTCTTATTACCTAGGGTTGCTTTTCACTATAAAAGAGAAAATGAATGTAGAAAACTCAAAGCCATGTACAAATGATTCTGGTTCTCAATTTCGCTTCTCCATTGAATATAAAATTTTCAAGTAGCATGTAAAAATGTCCTCTGTTTCAAGTGACTAGCATTATAGCAGTCCCCATGGCTCATTCACACACTTGAACTGAAAGGTAGTATTACAGAGATCATTTCCAAATGGAGATAAAAATAAGAGAAGAATCCTTCATCCTAAGTCCCATTCGGAAATATGGCTGAAACACATGTTTACTTATTACTTCTGTTTGCTTAAAGAGGTGGACACACATCTAGGGAGCAGTTTCAGAAAGGGCAAATCTGTCAGGCATCTATCAAGTGACTAGAGTATGGTCTAGGCATGTGAGGAATTCTAATATAGGTATTTGGAGAATCTTATGAATTCAGTTCTTGTTTAGGAGACTAAAGAGTAATTCATTAGCAACATTTTTTATTGCCATAAGAAAGATGCGGGGCCAGTTCCCAGTGTCAGTTGCTACCTCTTCAGGCTATTTGGCACACATTATGTAGTAGATGTTAAGTTAGAGGCCAAGAAATGTGACATGTTGCTCATCAACAATTCTCCTAGTCAAGAAATAAGCAGCATGTTAATGGGCCCTCAGATATTAGCTATCCTTGATGTGTTGCACTGTTATGGCGCATGTGTATGCATGAAGAAGGGACAAAGTAAATGTAGGAAATAGATGGGCACAAAAGCCCTTGGAACTTGGCCAGCTCTATGTAAACATTAGGGTGATTTACCGTGTCTAAATGCAGATGAAAAATGATTATAGTCATTTTAAGTCATTAAATTATTGACTCTATTCAAAGGAATAAAGTCCTAATATAAAACAAATTGTTTTGTTGACTTTTGGTTACCTAATTTTAATAGGATTTTTGTTTTGCTTATTACACTTTCTCACTTTAAATCTACAATGTCAGTAACTTTACTTGTGACTCACTGCTCCTTCTAATGGTGATAACTTTTTAATTACTCAACATATCACTTGGTGGCACTTTTTCACGTTAAAACAAGTTTGATAGAAGAAAGTCAGAACTGGATTATTTAAATAAATTTGAATTATAGCTATTAACACTATAAAAGTCAAGGGAGAAAACAGCACAGAAGATAAAGGAAATTTTTGATAAGGGATGATAAGAATTCTGACCCATGGTTAACATTGTGCTAAGTAAGTGGTTTATAAACTTGATTCAATACACTGATAAAGGGACACACAAAGTTGTGTGCAAAACTTTTCAGTAAATATGTATTTGTGCAATTAAATATCCTTTAATAATTAAAGGATCCATAGTTTTCATAATATTTAAAAGCAATCTCAAGTGGATTTGTGATCAAAAGTCCTAAAAAATCCCTACTCTCTCGAAAGAGTAGGGAGGAAAGACTCATAACAATCTTACCAAACTTTCAAAAAACCAGATAATATATACTTTATACAAAATGTTTAAGATAATTAAAAGGGAAATAAATATATCCGATTTATTTTGGGTGCCAGTTTATACCTGACATTATAACTGGACAATATAAAGATAAAATGATAATTATAGACCACTTGTTTGGATTCAACATGTAAAATGAAAACGAAAATTTTCTGCGTAGAACTCAACAGCATGTAAGTCAATCTAACACTAATGACTGTTAATAGGTAAAAGGTAAAATCTCAGAGACTTAACACAATGGAGACTTTTTTCTTACTCAGATAAAGGTAGTGATAGGGAGGGAAGGAATAGTGAGTGTTATACCTCAAGCAGTCATTAAAGGACCTAGTTAGCTTCTTCCAAGGTCATAGGGGTTGTGACTTCCAGCCAACAAATGGGAGAAAAAATATAATTCACTAGGGAGAAAGGAAAGACTGTTTAGTGGATGGTGCTACAACAATTGTTTATTAATATCAAAAAAATAAATAAAATGAAATTAAATATCTACATATTACCTATAGCACATTTAGTTACTATGAGAATACTGATATTTGAATTAGAATCCAGCTTCTTAAGGCCTGGATAAGGAAATTAAATCAAAGAATCTCTTCCACTGTATTTTATTGGTCAAGCTGTCACAAAACCCAGAATGTGTAAAATAAAAATATATGATGACAAAGAAAATAAATTATATTGACAGTTATAGAATGTTCATAACACATTTTATATAGTAATGCATTTGCTTTCTAAAAGCAATTAAATCAACAGATCTAGGGCTAGCTGTAATAAGTTTCATAACTTCAAAGTAGTGATTAGTGTAAATATTTTGAAATTTCGGAATCAACTATTTTGTGATATAAAATTATCTACTGTTTCTATTAGTAACAAAGTAGTAACAGGTGCTCTTAATTGTATCCTGTTTTTTTGCCTATATACTTAGTTCAAAGAATTACTAAATTTCATTGAGAGTTTATGGAAAATATTTTTTTCCATGCAGGTACTTTGTAGTTATGTATTCACGGATATTAAGTTATGGGCCCCTGCTGAAGCCTGGTTTTTATTTGCCTCCTATCGATTTCATGTTGACAGGTTCATTGTATATTGTTTTGTTTTTTTCTTTCTTTTCCTTATTTGACCACTGCAATTACATCCTTCAACAGATTATCTTTTTGCTGTATAGTTGCAATCTAAGTTTGAGTCTAAGCTATGTTTACTGTCTTGGAAACTAGTAAGAATTGCTCATTGGGGATATCATTTTATCAAGGAACTTTCAGAGAGATAAAGAAAATAATCTTCAGGCGAGAAGACAGCCAACCCAATTCTGCTAAATAACTCAGCTACATAGCAAATTCTTAATAATGGTTAGGATTAAGTGACTTTTGAATATAAGCTATTTGCAACCAGATTTTATTTTTCCCTCTTCTAGAAGGCACCATAGCCTTTATTCTGTGTCCTAAGAAGTGAGAAGGTTGTGGTGATAAATCTATTTTTATCAAAATTTCTAGAAGATATTGGCTGTAAAACATTGCTAATTTGGTGTCTCTCTAACAGTGAACAAAATAGGACAAACAAGCATTCTGAAAACATTAACAGAACATATCTTTGTATCAAAGCATTTAGGGCTCAAGAGAAATCATTGCTGCTTTAGCACCTGGAGAACTACAGCTCAGGTGTTCAAAAGAAGAGATGCACACAGGCATCTATGTTGTCAGCAAGCTAGCACTATCAAAGCATCTGGAGACAACAATAGGAGTCAAGGATAGCATCTCTAGCACAAATTCCTGGTAAGGAGGCCTTTTCAGGAAGTCCTAGTTGCAGTGCAAATTTTCCAGGAATCTCATCAGAGAGCTGCAGCAGAGATCTTCAACGAGACCAGATCACCCCATCTCAATTAGCTCTCCCACTAACAACTTTATCTATTATTTGCCTTGTTCTCTGCATTATATTTTTCATTGTCAAAAGTCACTGTGTCTTTTTATTTTAATTTTCTATTATTTATCTCTCTTGGCTATAATGTAACTTTTGATCAAGAAGGCATCTTATTTGTCTGTTGCTTTAACTGTGGTCCTCAAAAAACTCAATGAATATTTATCAAAATAATGAAAGGATGAATGAGCATTATCTATTCTGACTTTCTTCACTCTTGCATGGGAATAGCTGTCCCTGGGTTCACCAATAGTCTTCATGTTACTAAATCCAAAGGATCCTATCAGCAGCATTCAACGAAATTGAACTCTCCTTTTTTTTTCTTACAACAATCTGGATTATCAACTTTCCTGCACTCCAGTCTTCGAATTCTCATTTTCTCCTTTCCTTCTCAGTCTCCTCTACAGCTTCTGCCTCAAACTGGCTTCTATAAGGGTCTTTTAGAACTCTTTCCTAAGTTCACAACTGTTCACACTCTAAATGCACAGTAGACAACATACTCTTATTCATACAAAGACTATTTGTTTGTCTCCCAAATATGTATTTCTCTGTATCTGTATACGAGACCATACTTCTCTGCCTCGTGAATATATACAACTATATCTTTGATATATGCACTTTTTTCAAAAGTGTGTAATGTATGCTTGGTCGGATGCAGTGGCTCATGACTGTAATCCCAGCACTTTGGGAGGCCGCGGTGGGCGGACCACTAGAGGTCCCGAGTTAGAGACCGGCCTGCCAACATATGAAAGCCCATCTCTTAGTACAAAAATTAACCGGGCATAGTGATGCATGCCTGTAATCCCAGCTACTCAAGAGGCTGACGCAGGAGAATCACTTGAACCTGGGAGGGGCGGAGGTTGCAGTGCGCTAAGATGGCGCCACTGCGCTCCAACCTCGGCAATTTGTCAGGGTGGGGGATGGGGGGAAAGGGGATATAATGTGTGCTAAACTAAACTCTTAATTTTTGAGACCCCGGATTTGTGAATGCTAGTGTTTTACCATTGCAAGAAATAGTTCCACCACCCAATTCATCATACAAAACGTATATATTGTGCAACAGATCATTTGTGACACCTTCTCCTTTCTCATATCCATCAAACCACTAAAACAACCTGTCTTGCCATTTCTGATTCTAAACATTTATTCATTTCTTTTTGTTTTTGTTTTTTGTTTATTTTTTATTATTTATTTATTGATTTATTTTTTGAGACAGTCTCCTCTGTCGCCCAGGCTGGAGTGCAATGGCATGATCTCGACTCACTGCGAACTTGACCTCTCGGGTGGAAGCAATTCTCCTGCCTCAGCCTCCCAAGTACCTGGGACTACAGGCATGTGCCATCATGCCCGGCTAATTTTTTATATTTTTGGTAGAGACAGGGTTTCACCACGTTGGGCAAGCTGGTCTCAAACTCCTGACCTCAGATGATCCCCCTGCCTCTACCTCCCAAAATGCTAGGATTATAGTCATGAGCCACAATGCCCGGTCCATTTATTCATTTCTTACAAAGTCCTCAGACATTAGTACGGTTCAAGATTGAACTGTTACAATTTCTTTTTTTCTTCTATTTATATTCCACTATTGTCTTCTTCTAATCTATTATCCGTTTGCAGTCAGTAAAATTTTGATGTACTTTTTCAAATCCTTTAATAGTTTTCTATTGCTCTTAGTCCTTAATATCCCTGAAATGTCATGCCAAATCTGGCCCCTGTCAAGCACTTTTGTCTACCTAATAGCTCTATTTGGGTATCTCACACTGTTTGAATTCATCAACTTTTTTCCAAAAGTGTTTCTTAAACACTGTTTTTGTTTTGTTTTGTTTTGTTTTCTGACATGGAGTCCCTCTCTGCGAGCCCAGCCTTAACCACTGTTTCTGATTTCACTTAATGCCTGGTGACTCAGTCTAGATTCCTAAAAGTAACTGTTGATTATTTTCTGTTATTCAGCCCATGCCCTAATCAATCACCAACTTCTTTACGTATTTGATTTTTAAGTTTTATTTAAAAAATTTTAATTTATACAAAATAATTGTACATATTTATGGGATACAATGTGATGTTTCTATAAATGTATAGACTGTGTAATGATAAAATCACCATAATTAGCATATCCATCACTACAATCACTACAAACATCTATCATTTCTTTGTAGTCAGAACATTCAAAATCTCTTCTAGCTATTTTGAAATATACAATAAATTATTGTGAACTATAGTCACCCTACTCTGCAATAGGACAACAAAGTTTATTCCTATCTAACTGTAACTTTGTACCCACTTATATTTTTACCTGAAAGTATCTTTAAATCTTTCAACTATTTGTATTTTGCTTCTTATAACAAGTAACAATTTTGATACTCCTGTATTAAAACTAGATTTTCTTATGCAATTAAAAAATACTTATGTAGTAATGTTCTTATGAATAGTAAATTTCAATATTATGCAATACAGAGTATTTAGGTTGATAATAGCATTATTTTAAACTGTGCTGCACTGAAGTTACTAATTTGTTTACTTCTCCAATTATTTTATGGTTTAAATTTCTGTGATAATGGATCTAAATATAGGCATGGGTTGAAATATACATATTACCCTCAAGAAGAATTGTACTAATTTATGTTTCAAAAAACAATGTACAAAAATGCTCACACCAAAGCCAACGTAAGTGACATTACTTAAGATGACTCATTGTTTTAAAAAATGAATTTATTCATTACATTGATGTTTAAAAACTGAATTTATTTATTACACTGAGCTTACGTTACAAACATTAAACAATTTTTAAATGTTTAATGTCCCTTTAAATTTTCTCTTATGCTAATTACATGAACAAAACTTGTGTACATTTTTCTGCTATGGTCATCATTTTCATGTTGGCTTATTAGGGCATTTTACATTTTCAAAATTTATGTCTTTTATATATTGAAAACATTTTTCCAGATAGTCCTTTACCTATTTTTTTTTTTTTTTTTAGAAATTGATGTTCATTGATGTCCCTGGTGAAACCAGATCTTCAACCCAAAAACAGCCTGAAGCCTGAAAATCAGGTTGCCAGTTCTGGATGGAGTCCACGACAAGAGTGAGAACCTCTATTCCTGTTTGCCAGCTCTTTCCTAGCTGGTTCTTTCTGAATAATGCTTTTTAACTCATGGAATGTTGCCGTTTGCAAGGTACCTACTACCTGGGCCTCCCCAATTCTGAGGCTATAAAAACCCTAGACTCAGCTACATATGCCTACCTTCCGGTAGGGACCTGCCTTCCAGTAGGGACTACCCACCTCGGGTTCCCTCTCCACTGAGAGCTGTTCTGTCTCTCAATAAAATTCTTTCCTGCCTCCCTCACTCTTCGGTTGTCCCATAACCTCATTCTTCTCAGACATGGAACAAGAACCTGAGACCTGCCAAGCAGCAGGTGCCATTCCATCCTCCACTGATGCTGAGTGGCAGCCCCATGTGACAGGAAGTGGAGGCAGAGCTGGGCCAGCCCAGGAGCCACGTGCTGGAGGCAGTTGAGGAGACTGAATGAGCTGGGACATGACCCCTTTTGCCAAAGCATGGAGATGGTGGGAGTGAATAAACTGTAAGATAAACAAGCCATGAACCTTCTGGAGTCCAGACCTCAGGACTCCATAAGCCAGAGTTGTGACACACTGTAACTGTATATTAGTACTACACAAATTTGTTGCTCTAAATTGTGCTTCATGTTTTTAGTTTGTTTTTACACATATTTTGGGAAAGTTTCATCCTTAATATTTTTAAATGTTGCATATATTAGAATATTCTGACTTCATACCTGAAGGTCCTATGACAATGTCAAAAATTCTTGGCACATGAAATTTTTTCCTATTTTCCTATTGAAAATATTTATCTTCTTTTGCAACCTGTTACCAAAAAAGATTGCTAAAGAGGAAGCTTTGAAGCTATTTCATTTTTTGTACTTTATTATTTGTTCAGAGAATATTAAACTTTACCTTGTGAATGTCACTAAATGTAGATCAATTTTCACTAACATTGCTTGCAATTCACTCAGTCCTTTTAGCTCAGGGAAAATCCATTCTAATATAACTTCTGACCACTTCTTTTTCATTAAATCTAATCACTTAAAGGAGCAGATGGACAGTAGAGTTTTCTTCTATATGAACACTTTTCTGATGTGTTTCAATCCCAAATCTCTGAGTCACAAGGCAGACAGATACACATGAGAGATCAGGGTAAATGTATTTCTCTTTAAAGACTCAGAGATTCAAAATGATGTGTTGAATTTGGGACAGGTCAACCTTAGTCTAGTTCTATATTTTGTAGTCAGGTGAAGTGTCTTCAAAATTTTTGTCTTCAGTAATCCCTCAGCTTTCTATTCTATTTTATTATACATCTTCTTAGGGAGGTTTTCACTCTTTTATTTATTCCATTTGTTTTAATTCTGCAATATTGACTGAGGCTGTCTTTTAAAATGATATTTGAGTATGTTGTCCAAATACCTTTTTAAAGCAAAACCTATACATTTTTTTTCCACAAAAGGCAAATATGGGTTAACAAGCAGAATATGGTATTCAGAGAATTTGTGACAAAGAATAGGCACAGGCAAGTGGTTAAATGTCAGGGACTTTCCAAGAGGGATATCAGAAAATCACCGATAGTCAGATCAGTGGAGCATGACAAGGAACAATTTAGGAGCTGTCACTGTTCAGAGTTCCACAGAAGTAAGCTAAAAAATAACTGCATGAAGTAGCAGGGTGACATATTAGGGGACTAATTGCAGTCTCTGAACTGGTGAGAGAAAAGGGACTGACCAGAAAGAAAGCAGGAGTTCAGGGTGAGGAACTTAAGTGGGAACCTTTGCCCAGGGGACCAGGACCAATCTGCGATTACAGACATGTGCCTTCGAACAAAGCAGAAGCATAATTTCTTGATTTGGCCTGTATGGTCACAGCCAGATTGGTAGCAGTGACAACTTGTTGCTGAGCATCTGGCCGTGAATTAAATCCTTGGTGGCAAGGGAGAATTTGGGGTCTAGAAAGTACAGCAGGGTTAAGCTTAACGTCAAAAAGTCTGGCAAAGGAATGGTAGCCAGCTTCTGCTGCTGTGAACAACTGGCCTAATTCATAATATATTCATACTATATTTTTTTCAGTAGTCTTTAATTATGTACTTTAATGAGGAACATCACAGCTTCCTAGCAATAGGTACTTCTCTTATTATTAAGAATAACCTATCATATACAGGATATTCTTTGCTCCTTGGTAAACATTGTTTATGTTGTCTACCTGTCAAAATGTTTATCTCAGCCATTTCAAATGGTGGGGCACATTATTTAAAATCAAGAAATACAGTATCTTTAAACTTGAGATATTTCCCTGTTACGCACATTTTAAATTTAAAATGTCCCATTCAAATGAAAAAAGAAATGTGTCAAAATTTGGTAAATGGTATTTTCAATAAATGCCATAATTTGCTATTCTTTTAGAGATCCTGTTACTAAATTAGTCCACTAAAGCATATTTATGACTTATTTATATTGTCTATTCTCAAATTGTCACAGATGTAGACATGAACATTTCCTTATACAACATCACTTTCTGGACATATTTGATAAATGATTTTATAAATACAAATTTTAAAGTGTCCGCTAAATTTTTAGTAATCTAGGATGGAAACCAGAGTATTCGATGGGGTGGGGTTAGTGATTAGAATATTACTTTTACTTCTACTCCTCAAAGCTCCTATTCTGAATAAGATGCTGCTTGTCACTTTCCATTTTTGTATCAGCCTGTTGACTTTACAATCTGAAAGCTCTTGATCTTTAATGATCTGTAGCACATCTGTATGCATAGTACTGTCTTCCAAACTCAACAATACAAAAACAGTAGGCACGTATCACAGAGCTCTTTTAATACATTTTCTATGCAACAATGCTTTTCCCAAATGCAACCCATTTTTGCATAAAAAATAAGCTTGTACTGTGTGGAGATAATCAAGTAGTTATGCTGAACTAATGAGCTTTTCTTTTTCTGACAGTACTCTGATACAGTAATTGGAGAATTTAGTTATTCCTTAGATTCAGGAATGATGAGTTCTGTACCTTTGGTTATCATGAAAGATTTCCTTACACTAGAATATCCTGGCCAGGTAAGTGCATTAACAAAGCAACACTCCAATCCATTGATAACATTATATGAAATAATAGGCTTCCTATTCATTTACATAAAATCATTCATTAAAACTGAGATACTTTGCATATAATGTAAATTAATTGTGCCTACTTGCCAATGTGATTTTTATTAAATAAATGGATCTTAAACTATGTGTTATTTTCTTCCTTATTATATAAAACAAAAAGTGGTCACTTCAAAAAGTGGTCACAGAGAAATGATAATATCAGTTAGGATAACTTAACTTTTTAGAGGAAATATTTCTTCTAACTTGAAAACACATTTTACGAGTTATATTTTCATAATTTTAGACATTCCACCTCTCATTCTGTTTGTCTCAGGTCCTGATTATGTTTCAGAATTTAGTCTTGATGCTCTATAATCATATACATGCTCTTTTTACACTCTAAAAATAATATTCAATACAAAATAGGAGATGAAGAGCCTGCAAAATTCATTTAGACTAGTAGCATATTTATTTAGCACATGTGGGCAACATTCTTATGAAAAGATGTTTTATTATTTCCCCAATATGACAAACAAGCTAGTGAGAAAGTGGCAAATCCTCCATGTTTGGATATTTTACTTTCAGGCTGTGGCCCATTTCTTACACTGTAGTGGCACCAGCCTTTGGTTTCCTATTTCTTTTCCTCTCTGATGCTCCCTTCTTTTCACAGTTTGCTGTATTCATGGTTGAGGAAACGAAAACTTCCATACTGCAATGAAGTTAGTTTCCTGCATGTACCCAACATAAGAAAGGCAAGTAAATGACTACTTTTTAAGATAAGCATGTCTTACCTCCAAATCTATGTTTAGATATTTTAAAAGTATTGTATTACTTTTTAAATATTTCTAAGATAAGCACACTTGAAAAAATATTATGCCTTTTTCTAATTCCTTCCCTTTTCTGGCTTGTTTGAGGGAACCCAGAATATAAAACAAAGCTGATGAGAAGCCAAGAAAAGACATGATTAAATTAAAGCAAAATAATAAAAGAACAGAATCACTTACATATTCAGTAATAGCCAGCAAAATAAAAAAAAAAATATATAGAAGAACAAAAGGAGAGAGGGAAAACAGGAAGGAAAGAAAGAAGGGAGGGAGGGAGGAAGGAAGGAAGGAGGAAGGAAGGAAAGAAGGAAGGAAGGAAGGAAAAGAAGAAGGAGGGAAGGAAAGAAAGAAAGGGAAAGAAGGAAGAAAGGAAGAAAGGAAGGAAAGAAGGAAGGGAAGGAAATGTTCTCAAACTAAAATGTGTTTTCTTCAAATTGAGTGAGCAAAACAGAGATTTTTTGCAGCTGTTACATTTGCTGTTAGAACTGAAGGGGTAAATCAACTCAAGCTGCTCTGTCAGCCAATCAAGAACTCTTTACGTTTTGGCTGGGTCTTTAGCACAGAGATCTGGGTGGTCACAGGTTGCTTTCGTGTAGGATAATGTTTAATGTACTGTACAGCACATCCTTGAAAACTGGCCAAGACTAACATGGACTTGGCAGACACTTTCTGCAGCTCTGGGTGCCAACAGATGTCTTTGCTAGGTGAAAACAAATAAGAACCAAAATTCTTCCCAGCCTGCTGAAATGAAAGCTTCCTGGGAATTGCTGAGTGTTAAATTGCTGTCCTAAAACCTTTCATTTTGTGCTCTTGTTCTGAGTTGTGTTTTTGTTGCAATTGGCTCCCTGCCTAGGAACTTGGTTTGCTCTGCTGGGTTAACCACGATAAGCAGCTGGCGTGAGGACCATGAGCTGATTCGACAGTGGCTCAGTGGACTTCAGGATTACCTCTACCACAAGAGGGTAGTATAAATCTTTGAAAGGCAGAGGGGATATTTTGATTCCCATCCCCAATCACTCTTCTCTTTGAACCTGGTCTCTTTGGCTCTCTTTTACTTTCCCCTTTCTCTGGAAACTCATACAACTGCCATTCTGCAAGCTTACGTTGCTGTGGCACTTTATTAGCTTCAAAACTGTTAAAAAACAATCAGTGTGACTGTCTGCTGTCTGCAGTGGAAGGGAGTATTCAGCAGTTAGAGTCTATATTCATATGGGGGGTAAACATTTTAAAACTGTCCCCTTAAGACTCATGAATAAGACTATGGAATGTTTTCTTAGTATTCAATGTCTATGTAATAGAAGGAAAAGGGATTAGCTGGAGTGTGAATATGCATTCACAAATATTTATGTTATTGAAAATTGCAAGAAAATTTGCTCATTCATTTATAAATATTTTATTGATATTTTTATTAAACCTCCACTACATACTACACACTAAGGATACAGCAGTAGGCTAGAGAGACCACCCCGCTCTCATGGAGTCTGCACATGAGCGTGAAAGACAAATACCAAGTGTGTTTACAAACCGTTATAAAAGTCAGGTGGTGGTAAGTGTGAAGAAAGAATATGAATCAGGAAAAAGAGACGTGGGGAAAAGGGCAGTGTGATTTAGATAAGGTGGGTGAGTAAAGTTCTTAATCAAATACACAGGTAAGTACATATAAATTGAATGGTATTTATCCTTTCATTTAACATGTATTTATTGACTACCTAATACATATAATTCAAGTCAGATGTTCTATTTAGTATTTAGTCAATATTATTTACATTCTTCAGGTATTGATTATTGCCACTCTTGCATAGCATAGATTTCAAGATCTTAGGTTTTGATATTAAACACCTGTGTTTGCATCTTATTGTAATGTGACCTCTGGTAAGTTTTAAAATAGCTTTCCTATATATAAAATAATATGTGCCATAGAGTTGTCAGGCATATTAATGACATAGCAAGGGAGAAGGGCCAAGCATAAGACTTGAAGCACAGTTTACACCTATCAAATATCAGTTATTGAAATTCTTAAAATTAACGCATAGCTGTATCTTTCAAGTTAAAAATATTAACAGTATAATCATGGGAACCTTTCTGTCCTTAAAAATCTTCCATAATTTAATGATACCATTTTAAAAATGAATAGTTACAGACTGGAACAGAAAAGAAAAAAAAAAAAACTGCCTTTGCTTTTCTACAAATGAAAACAAGTTAACTCATAAGCCCCCATTTTCAAAATATTATTAGTTCAAGGTAAATCAGCTACAGATGGTCTCTGACTTACCATGGTTCAGCTTACGATTGTTTAATTTTACAACGGTGAGAAAACAGTATGTATTCAGTAGAAACTGTACTTCAAATTTTGAATTGTGATATATTCCCATGCTGACAATATGTTGTATGATACAATACTCCCTCCCACTGCTGGGCAGCCAGTGAGTCAAAGCTCCCAGATGGGCAAGAGATCACGATGGTGAACAATACAGTGTGCTGTGTTGGAAAGTGTATTTTTTTTTTTTTTTTTTTTGAGATGGGGTCTCACCATGTTTCCCAGGCTGGTCTCAAATTCCTGGGCTGACACACTTCTCTTTCCTCGGCCTCATAAATAGCTGGGATTTCTGGCCCCTGCACCTGGCCAGAAAACGTCTTCAATCATAGATTTCAGAGCTCCACCGCTAGAGTTTGTGATTCAGGAGGTCCTGGGTGGAGTCTGATAACTTGAGTTTCTAACAAGTTTCCAGGTGATGCTGATGCTGCTTGTCCACAGACCACTCACTCAGATAAATTGTTATTTTCTTTTGGGCCTGAAAATCATTATGCTACATTTTTCCTTCTTTGTATTTTGTAACATAAAATGTATCTCTCAGTATTTCAAAATTGGCTCTTAGTATTTCAAGTCTAATTTTGCTAGGCTTCCTTTTAGGATTTTTATAGTTTTATGTTTTACATTTAAGTCTTTAATTCATCTTGAGTTAATTTTTGTATATGGTGAGAGAGAGGGATTCCAGTTTTATTCTTCTGCATACAGCTTGCCAGTTTTCCTAGCACTGTTTATTGAATAGGATGTTCTTTCCGCAGTATATATTTTTGTCAACTTTGCCAAAGATCAGTTGCTTGCAGGCATGTGGCTTTATTTCTGACTTCTTTATTCTGTTCTGTTGATCTGTATATCTATTTGTATACCAGTATCATGCTGTTTTGTTTACTACAGCCTTGCAATATAATTTGAAGTCAGATAATGTGATGCCTCCAGCTTTGTTCTTTTTGTTTAGGATTGTTTTGGCTATTCAGGCTGTTTTTGGTTCCATGTGCATTTTAGGGTTGTTTCTAATTCTGTGAAAAATGACATTGATAATTTGATAGGAGTGGAATTGAATTTGAGGGTTACTTTTGGCAATATGGTCCTTTTGATGATGTTGACTTTTCCAATTCATGAGCATGGGGTGTTTTTCCATTTGTTTATGTCATCTCTGATGTCTTTAATCAGTGTTTGATAGCTCTCCTTGTAGAGATCTTTCATCTTCTTGGTTAAATGTATTCCTGGGGTGGTTTTTTGTTTTTTGTTTTTGTTTTTGTTTTTGTTTTTTTTGTAGCTATCGTAAATGAGATTGAGTTCTTGAGTTTTTTTCACAGCTTGATCATTATTGTTGTATAGAAATGCTATGGATTTTTGTACATTGGTTTTGTATGCTGAAACTTTGCTGAAGTCATTTATTAAATGCAATATTCTTTTTGAGGAATCTTTAGGATTTTCGACATATGATATCATCAATGAGTAAAGATAATTTGAATTTCTCTTTTCCAATCTAAATGCCTTCTATTTCTTTCTCTTGACTGATTGCTTTAGCTAGGACTTCCAGTACCATGTTGAACAGGAGTGGTGAGAGTGGGTATTCTTATATTTTTCTGGTTCTTAGAGGAATGATTTCAAATTTTGCCTGTTCAGAATGATGTTGGATGTGAGTTTGTCATAGATGGCTTTTATTATTATGAAGCATGTTTTTTCAATGGCTCATTTGTGGGGATTTTTGTCATGCAGAGATACTGGATTTTATTGAATGCTTTCTCTGCATATATTGAGATAATCATACAGCTTTTGTTTTTAATTCTATTTATATGGTGAGTCACTTTTATTGATCTGTATACTTTGAAGCATCTTTCCATTGCTGAAATAAAACTTTGCTTTATTATCTTTTTGATATATCGTTGGATTCAATTTGCTAGTTTTTTGATTGAGGATTTTTGCATCTATGCTTATCATGATATTGGTCTGTGGTTTTCTTTTTTGTTGTATCATTGCCTGGCTTTGGAATCAGAATAATGCTGGCTTCATAGAATGAGATAAGGAGAATTCCCTCCTCCTCGATTTTTTGAAACAGTTTCAGTAACACTAATACGATTGGCCTAGGCAAATAATTTATGACAAAGTTCTCAAAAGCAAACACAACAAAAACAAAAATAGACAAATGGAACCTCATTAACTAAAAAGCTTCTGCATAGCAAAAGAAATAATAATAGAGTAAACAGAAAATCTACAGAATGGAAGAAAATATTTGACAACTGTTCATTTGACAAGATGGCTAATATCCAGAACTATAAGGAACTCAAACAACACAACAAGAAAATTCAAATGACTCCACTAAAAAGTGGGCCAAGAACATGAAACAGACTTTTAAAAAAAGAAAAAAAAAATACACGCAGCAACAAACATATGAAAAAAATGTTCAATATCACTAATCATCAGAGAAATGCAAATTAAAATCACATTAAGATACTGTCTTACACCAGTCAGAATGACTATCATTTAAAATTAAAAACAACAGATGTTGGTGAGAATGTGGAGTAAAGGGAATATTTATACATTGTTGGTGGGAATATAAATTAGTTCAACCTCTATAGAAAACAGAATGGAGAGATCTCAAAGAACTAAAATAGAACTATTGAGTATCTACCCAAAGGAAAAGAAATCAATATATAAAAGTGACACCTGCACTCATATCTTTATTGCAACACTATTCACAAAAGCAAAGACATGGAACCAACCTAAGTAAGTGTCTATTAATGAGTGATTGAATAAAGAAAATGTGGTATGTATACATACACACATTGAATATGTTATATTATATATATATACTGAATGTGATGTATATTCATATTTATATGCATACACATATATAGAGAGAGAGACACAGACACTGTGGAATACTACTCAGCCATAAAAAGAATGAAATTATGTCTTTTGCAACAACATAGATGGTACTAGAGGCCATTATCTTAAGTGAAGTAACTCAGAAACAGAAAGTCAAACACTGTACGTTCTCTTACAAGTGTGAGCTAGACAATGTCTATATATGAATATACAGAGTGGAATAATAGACACTAGAGACTCCAAAAGGTGAGAGATAGGGCGAGGGATGAGAAATTATCTATTGGGTACAATTTACACTATTTGGGTAATGGTTACACTAGCAGCCCAGATTCCACTACTATGCAATGTAGGTATGTCTTTTAGAATTCTAAGAAAACCTTTTATCTTTCACCAAAGCCTAGTTCTTACAAAACTAGGGTGTTTTGTCTTTCAGACAGTGGTTTACTCCTTTTTCTTTACTTTGTTTGCATTTGCTTCAAAGATGAATGAAATAAAATACCAAGAGGAGGAACTATATTTCAGAAATAATTTCAAATGTAGACTTCTAATTTTTTTCTGCTGTGGTCCAAGAAGATACTTGATATAATTTTGATATTTTTGAATTTATTGAAACTTTATAGCCAAGCATATGGTCTATTTTGGAGAATGTTCCATGCATACATGAGAAAAATGTATATCATACCACTGGTAGATAGAATATTTTTGTAAATGGCTATTAGCTCCATTTGGTCTAGAGTCTCATTCAAATCCAGAGATTTTTTTGTTGATTTTCTGATTCAATCAAATGTACTTTTCCATTTGGAAGAAAAATAAATCTGCATGTATTGAAAAGTATCTACTGTTTAAGTATTTTCTATTTTAGCCTTTTGATTGCTAAATATGATTTAGGCACATAAGAGTCTTCCAAACTCTGGAGGTATCATACTGTTTTGCAATTATGTTCTGTTAAATAACGCTTAGGCAGATTACAAGTACTTAGCTAAATTAATATGAGCAACCGTTTACAATCTGTTATATTTTGCTTACGGTAATTTTTAAAAGATTATGTTGGATGCACAAATAAGCTAGCTGAACCTGTTAAATGAAAGTGTATGCACTTAATCCTTTTTCTCTTACTGCATTTAAATTGCACCATAAGAATTGTTCTTTTTATAGCATGTTCTTAAGAGCCTAACTGAATACCTTTGACATTAAGGACAATATTATACATAAATACATACCTACAGACAGGCACATATACATATGCATATACATACACTCATACATTTTTTAAACTGCAATGAGACTACACTAGATACAGAACATGTATACAAGAGCTTGCTAATATAATTTCTATGACTAAAACAGTCACTCAGATTTCGATTTTCCTGGCTTCAGGCAGACTAGACAATGTACTTTTTCTAATATTTTAATCATGTTTTTTCAAGTAGTCTTAAATTTAACTGGGACTCAGGTATAAGATCTCTATTTTGATTATTGGAATTTGGGCATGAAATTGTAGTTGCTATTTTTCGTGGTTTGTACAGTTGGTTGTTTTGGAGATGGGGTCACTTCACTATATTGCTTAAGTCCATGGGATGGTTTTTCCACAAGGGCGTGCATGGCATTTACACCTATATGGCATGCAAACATAGTTATCATACTTGAATATTTGAAACTGATGGTGGTAGCAGAGGAAGAGACTGAAAAGACCAGTCCCTGTTATGAAGCAGGCAGTTATTGGAAGCTGCTCTTTAGCAAGTGAGGTTTCTGCTTTCAGACATGCCTTTGTGTTTGAAGCTCTACCTCTTTTTTATTAGTCTCTGTAATGTAGTCCTACAGAGACATTTCGTTTTACCAAAATGGCATCATCCCATCTCAGATTTCTAGCTGCCAGCTGCCGGCTGCTTTTTTTGTTTATTTCAAATAATCAACAACTCTTTTTAAATTTCTACAGGTTGAGTTTCTGTGGTCCAGTCTTTCTTTTGGCTAAAAAATATATTGGCTTCATGTGAGAGCATGTCTACTAACCATGGCTGTAAAAGTAACTGATGCATTCTAGTCCAGGATCTTGATAATTTCAAGTGCATTTTGCTAATTGAAGACAACATTAACACAGTGCTTGCCAATAAATCATGTCCGAATACTGAACAAAGGAAATGATAGTGTTTAAAGGTTCTCTAAGCTCTAAGCATACATTATTCATCTTAAATTGTTTTAATTTTCATTTCTTCCCCTGGGTGTCATTCATACGGGAGACCTAATATTTTACCTGAACAGCAAAACCATTCACCTTTTATATAGTAAAAGAAACTTTACTTTTTGGGAAGAGATAATTCTTTCCTCAATCTTAGTCCATGTGATTTGAAAGAGTTTGGCTCAACCTTGAGCTTTAGGAATAGATGTGACCTCAATGTGGCCATTCAGGGCACTTTAAGCTTCTCAATGACTCATTACCTGAGTTGAACCAGTGAGATCCTTACATATGAGTTTGTTAAAACTAAATAAAAAGAATAGTGTTTGTTTGTTGTATGTTTTCAAAAAGAAATTTTTAACTAATCCAATTATCATCTTGCTGTCACTGGTTGTCACTTGGCACTACTTGTGTTTGAGAATAACTGACTGAAAATAAAGTCAACAAATATAAAAGTAAATTGGTAGTGAAGACTTACCTTGTGAGTTATTCTTGACTATCTCATTTGAACACGTATATCATGTCATACCTAAAACTGTTTCTATGCTTGAACTTCTCAGTTATGCCCACCAAATACTCCTTATCTTTATTTTAGTTTGGAACAGTTTGCATTGGGTTACTCCTCCCCATAACTAAATTGTATTACAGAGTGCAATAGCATCCTTAGCTCCTAACACTGGTACTGATACTTACAAAAAAAGCATGATAGAACCATAAACTCTAGGATAAAGCAAATCATTATGTGATAAATTAGTAAACACTGTTTTACTGATATTAACACCTATCATTTTACTTCCATGAAACCATTTGATGTAATATATACTCAGATATGAAAGTGTTTTGCTCTTCCTTATCTTTCTTTCCATTTTTGGTCTTTCTCCTGGGTTTACACTAGTATAATGTGGCTACTTTGGTTTTACAATATTTAGTAATATTTTCTTTTATGAAGCCAATCCATAAATAGGATGCTGGTGTATCCATATAACACAGTATAATGGAGACTGACGATGAGCTATGGAGGTAACAGAATACAATGACAGCTCTGAGCCCTATAGGTCAGGAGAGAGTTGTTGCCAAGTGTAGGATTTGCCTAGCAAGACCTTGGTTTTCAGGATGATTGTCATTTCATTGTATTATACCGGGCCTTTAAACAATCCATAATTTATTGCATGTCTTCTGGAATGTGCGCTTTCAGGACAGAGTCAGCAATGTACGGACTTTCCCAAATAACTTTATCAAGGTCTTCAATGTATGCCTGTAAATGCCAGGAGTAGCAGGGTTTTCTATACTTTCCAAACTCTAGATAAAAGGCTTTTGTTTCATGCCTGATCAGTGTAGAATATGAGGGCTGGAATGTCACTTTTACTTCCACGTCTTTAGCTTCAAAAATACACTCAGGGACTCAGACTTTTGCTGACCATAATATTTTCCCAATATGTAGGGACAGTCTTTAAGATCTTGGACTGCTTGTAATAGACATATATCTTAACCCTGGTTCTCCTGCTTATTTTCTGGGAGCCCTTGGGATGTGGTCAGTTTCCTCCCTTGTAATAAGGAAAAATCTTAATGAACTGTTTTCTAGAATGCTGGTTATTGAATGAGATAATCCTGATTTGTCCTCAAAATTTGATTTAAGTATTAGTGTAAGTATTATAGTCAAATGTTAAAATAACAATGTAAAATAAGTTCAATTCTCAAGTAAATATTTGTTTTACTAATTTCTAAGATGTGTAATTTATTCAAAAATATTCTCTGACCCATATATGCTATATCAGGAAATTATTTGACTGAAGTGACTCCTTGATTTATATGTTCTACCTGGCTTCTTCCATTCTCTTAGCTATATTAATATATTGTAAGCATACAATTGGCCCTGTGTTTGTACTTGTATTCAGTGCCCAGAGAGGTCACATACATGAAATTGTTCCCATGAGAGAAGAGTAGCAAAGACCCTTGAGACAAAGGAATCACCCAGAGCAAAGAAATAAGCTCTTCTCTGGTATTCAACATAGTCATGGAGGCACAGCACACAAGAAGTGATCTATCAGTACTGCCTCAAGGTCACAATTTCCAATTCAGAGAATCACCCAAGAGAGGGGTTCAGAATTAGTAAGTGCTTCTGGGACTGCAGCAGAAAGCACTGCAGGAAGAAATACTATTTATAAAAGTGAAGAAGCTACAGTGAATACTAAATTTTTTCTCCTTTCTCTGCAAGTGACAAAACAAGAAAGCACTCACTTACCTAACTGTCATCACATGAAATGAGAAGCGATAGTAATTATGACTTATTAAAAGTATAGTAAATCATTACCACTGGGGACAATGATAAACATAATTATCTAGGACAGAAGAGATAGATGAACAAACAAACAAACAAAAAACACTCTAAAAGGGCATAAGAGAAACCCAAGACAATCGATTTATTTTCTTAAAAGAAAGAGTAGAGAGAAAAATAAATGACACCTGGAGTTATGGATGGAATGTTTGTGTCCCCCCAAATTCATATGCTGAAGCCCTAGCCCCAGTTTGATGGATTAAGGAGGTAGGGCCTTTGGGAGGTAATTAGGTTTAGATGAGATCTTAAGAATAGATGACAGTGATAGGATTAGTGTCCATACAAGAAGAGGGAACTGTGAGAAATCCATGTCTGTTTGTGATTTTGCTATGGCAGCCCACACTGACTAATTAATTGGGTGAGATACAAGGTTAAAATTTTAGTGTTCAGGAGTTTTATAAAACATATTTTATATAAGTTTTATAAAAACATATTTAAGTACCCTCACTAGAACAAATGTTTGTATTTTATCTGGAACATATTTGTTTATAAATAAATAATATTAAAACTAATAATAAGGTTGATAGTAACAGTTTACCTTTATATATGACTTTTAGTTTTGTCACTAACTCTTACTATCATGATATTAGTAAGTCCTAGAGAGAATCAGAGGCTTGTCAAGACTACAAAGCAAATAGGATAGAATTGGCACAAGAATTTATATTTTTTCTAAATGCTCGATCAAGGTTTCTCCTGTCATATCACACCCTCTCAATGAGGTTCTTCTGAATTTTATGAACATTTGACATGGAGACTACCATCTCAGTACACCATATTTTTAAACATAGTTCAATTGCTTTTTAAAATTCAGGATATTTTCCATTGAAATCAACTAATAATTATATTGGTTAATGTGTGTTTCTCTGGGGACAAACTGTTCTAATGATAATTTCTTGTTGTTCTTAGCAACATAAAAATTCTAAAATCAGAAGTGTCCTGGCTTAAATTATGGTTAGGGTGTGTAATGTATCTAGGGGATTAGAATTTTTTTTAGTCAAAACCACCAACTGTGGGTCTTTGGTTTGATACGTTTCACTACACCTTGAGTGCAAAGAAAGAGTATGTAATGATGCTTTTAAGTTAAACGACTTAAACACACAAGAGTGTGACCTGGTAGAAAACTTTAAGGCAGACAGAGTTGAGATTAATCTCCAAGATTGGGGATATGTAAATGAATTCAATATTTTAAACATAAAACAATTCAAACAGCTATCTCCATAGCAGTTAAAATTGCCAGCTTTTATTACAAATCCTACTTTCTTCTGAAATTGGCTAAGTTTATAAAATCTCCATTAAGCTTATGGACAAAATTTTATTGTTTAGCTAAGTGGTATTATAATTTTTCTCTTTTTTTCCCAATTGTTCAAGTTAGAAAACTTAGAACACAATTATCCTTCATTGTTTTAACACTGGACTTAAAATTCTTTTTCAGTATATCAACAAATACACTAAAGTAATATTCTCCCTAATTACTTCATATATATCTTAGCTTTTTATGAGTTTATATTTTTCTGCTATGTATTATTATTCTTCAAATGCATGATCTTACTATTCTTTTCATTAGAACTCATCTCTTTCTAGTCTGAATAATTTCTCCAGCTGTCCAGATCCATCTGTATTTTTGATCAAACTGATTTATTATCTCTCGCTTCTAACATTTTATTATTATAGATTTGGATGTGCACTCATTCACATTTTCCACTGACTGCTTAATGATTGTGCTGAATAATATCAAAGCACATTCTGATCTCCAGGGACCTTCCTTGATACTACTATCTTCCAATAAGGCATAGAATAATTGCAGTTTTCTGTTTGCTGGGCTAATTTGTATATTCTTATTGACCATTATTTTTATGTAATAAAACATTAATGAAACTTCTGTTTTTTAAAACTCAACTTTTAGAAAAAAGAAAAATTATAAAACAGTAACTAGGAAGTATTGGTTTTTCTAAAAACTGACACATAGTAATTGTACAGGCATATCTCCTTTTATTTTGCTGTGCTTTATCGCTCCTTGCAGATACTCTGTTTTTTTTACAAATGGAAAGTTTGTGGCATCCTTGACTCAAGCAAGTTTTTCAGCACCATTTTTCAAGAGTGTGTGCTCACTTCACGTCTCTGTATTGTGTTTTGGTAATTCTCACAATATTCCAAACTTTTTCATTGTTATTATACCTGTTATAGAGATCTGTGATAAGGTACCTTTTATGCTACTATTGTAATATTTGAGGGCACCATAAACCAAACCCATATAAGACAGTAAACTTAATAGATAAATGTTTTTATGTGTTCTAACTGCTCCACTAACTGTGTCTTTCACTCTCTTTGGGCCTCTCTATTCCTGAGACACAACAATATTGAAGGTAGGCTTATTAATAACACTACAAGGGCCTCTAAGTGTTCAAGTGAAAGTAAGAGTCACACATCTCTCACTTTAAATCAAAAGCTAGAAATGATTAATCTTAGTGAAAAGGTGTGTTGAAAGCCAAGACAGGGTGAAAGCTAGACCTCTTGCTTGAAACAGTTAACCAAGTTGTGAATGCAAAGGAAAAGTTATTGAAGGAAATTAAAAATTCTACTCCAATTAACACAAAAATGAACATAGAAACTAAAACAGCCTCATTGCTGATATGGAAAAAAAGTTTTAGTGATCTGAATAGATCAAACCTGTCACAACATTCCATAAAGACAAAGCCTAAACCAGAGCAGGGCCCTCTTTTATTTCATAAAGGCTGAGTGAGGTACAAAAACTGCAGGAAAAAAAAAGGTTCCTGAAGTTTAAGGAAAGATGCCATCTCCATAACAGAAAAGTGCAAAATGAAGCATCACACGCTGATGGAGAAGCTCCAGCAAGTTATCCAGATGGAGTTAAGGTAACTCAGAAAGGTGGCCACACTAAACAACATATCTTCGATACAGACAAAACAGCTTTATATCAGAATAAAATGCTATATGGGACTTTCATAGATATACAGAAGGAAAAGTCAATGCTTGTCTTGATCTATGTAGCAAACTTTCATAGCTACATTGACAAAATTTTAAATGTTAAGACTTAGATACAACAATATCTTTAGGTATTCTATTTGGAAAATATACTACAGACCCTACAGGAAATGAAGATAATTGGTCCTGCTAATTTCATGCGGAGAATGCAGCCTCAGGCAACCTTTCATCCCCTATTTCCAGACAACACGTATGTATCCAGAGAGAATAATCAGTAGATTTCTTTTAGGCAAATGAAAAATATGGAGATGTAAGTCTCCCTCGTTTTATGATCAGATAAAATCAGCTTACTTGTTTAACTTAAATTTTAGTTTCTGGTTCATATAATGCAGGTTTTAAATACAAAATTTTCTAAATATTTTTGCTGATACATAAAACACCAGCACATAATTCCTTCTACCTTACATTTAAGAAAGGTTCTATCTAAATGAACTCTGTGGCAGTGAAGGCATTTATATTCTAAAGCTATTTTTTCTAATTGAAAAGCAGATGATGTAGCAGTCTTTGCCTTTCTCATGGTCAAACTCAGCATTATACTGGGGTGTGCCTTTCAAAAGGAACATTGCCTTTCCTTCCTCTACTATATTGGTTGCTGCTTCCTACATACTACTGTATTTCCTAAGAAAATATTAAGACAGTGCCCCAAATTCATAGTCTTTGATCTTAGTCCTTCATCCTTATTGCCTATTCCTACACAATTTTAATTTTTAGCTATGATCAAGAAACTTGATCAGATTTTTAAGGGACTTTATTAATTGGGCCTTGTTTGGAATGAACATATAATCATTCCAGGTACATAAAACCCAAAATGAAACATTGAAGTGTCATTTGCCCTTCAATAAGTATAAACATGGGGTGGTTCAGAGATGTTAAAGGAAGCATTTATTAAATGAAAAATAGCATTAAAAATAAGAAAAACTAATATATGTTGGTTAGCATATATGGAATTAAAACTTAGGGAGATAAGTTAAAATGATATCAAAAGTTTCAATTATAACATATAAGTTCTACTGTGGATTATCTTGATTAAGTTATATAACCAAAGCAATCTCTTATTACTTCATTTTAAAGATGACAATTAAAAATATTAAATTGTTCTTGAGATTTAATTTAAAAAGTGGATCTAAAACTATCACTTGTTCATAATGATAGGTTACCATAAAATGTCAGCTGTGTAATTCCTTCTTTCCCTGGGGCAGTACTTAGTGAATACTTCTTTAACTATTGGGATGGATAAGTTAAATTATTATATGAAGGAGCATGATACAACGATGAAGTGACACAGATTTTGAAAAACAAGGAACACATGGTTAAGCTTATCATCTCCAGAGCGGAAATCTATAGTATGATAATTCACTGGATAGGTGAACCTCATATTAGTGTAATAGAAACATGGCAACAGATATCCAATAAAACCATTTACCCAGGCATGATATAACACTAGTCAATCTTAGATTGCTATTGGGTTACCCAAATTTTATTTAAAAAGGAGTCTTATGTATGTATTATATGTACATATTTATGTTTTAAATTGTTTAAAATGTTGATGCCTCTTAACATTGTTATAGGCCAAGCAGTAGAAGCAATTACCTGTGCTTTGGGGACCTTAGCAGTCATTTTTTATGACATAGTTGGACAATGTAGGGTAAGCAAAATTTTATCTCTACCTTCTTAGAGTTTTGGCTGGGTCTGAAGATTAAATTGATATAAGACAAATTAAAAGGAGAAGAGCATAAACATGTATTTCACATAAGTGTTAAATGACCTGAGAGCTTTCATGAAAAATGGAAGATCCAAAGAAGTGGCCAAACCTACATGTTTTTATACTAGGTTGAATAAAGAGAGGCAATTATGTAAAAGTAGCTAAACCCTATGTGGAGGCTAAAGGAATATAAGAATTATTTCAATAAGGTCCGTTTGTACAGTGAAAGGGGAGGGCCAGAGTGCTCTTTCTTCTTGCATCTGTGGTATTTATAATTGCCTTTATCTCAAAATAGTCTTTATGCCAAAATGGCATGTTTTGGGGTGGCATATTCTGCCACTCTTCAACAACCATAACCCTTGCTTTATATCAACAGGGCATTTAAAAACCATTTGAGAAAAAGGTATATGGTTTATCATTGTTGCCAAAAGATATTCCGTAATATCTTCTGAAAAGTCCAAGAGAACAACAAAATTCTGCAGAATGGCAGTAACTGACATGGAAAAATATCTCAGAGACAAAACTCGAGTATTCCTGAAAGGAATCCTGTATCATTTTATTAGTAATACTATTGATGTTCACAATGGATGTTATTCTGAGGTAAAATAAAGAGATTGACAATTCTGGTGATTCCGAAGAGCCAGACTAAATCAAAAATATTTTTGCAATACTTTAACCAAATTATTTCTCTTGTATGTCCTTTTTAAATGTATATACAAGAGTGATACATTTTCAAAGGCAAGTCTAAACTGAGTCCAAAAATATTTTTTCCATAGTATAAAAAATAAGAAAATACTGAGATGTATTTTAATTTACAGTGTTTTCTTGATGATAATTAAAATAATAGTGTGCCATACAATTGATCTCATCTTGGGTTTAATGAAATACAGTAGTTGGTCAGAAGCTATAAAAGAGTCATCTAGCATGTATCCTAGGATGAACATTTTTATAGACATTTTAGATTTTTTCCTTTTCTTTTCTTACTAGTTCAGGTATAAGAGCCAATAGACCCCCAATGCAGATGCCACACAAAGCTACAAGTATTACATTTTGGGACATGACAGCATGGAAGAATGAACAGAGAACACATTTAGGAAAAAGTAAGAGAAATGTGGAAAGGTTCAGCTCTTAAATGAGGAGTAATTGTGGGATTATAGTAGATCCATTTGATATCGATTTTTGATGCTTTATGGCCATGTTCCTTAAAGTGTTCTCTTTGGAAAGCATGGCTGGATTAGCCATATTATATTTGTGTAAATAAAAATAGGCAAGGTAATTCTTTTTGCAGTCTGGGGAAATGCAAAGTCTACCTAAGAGGCAAAGGCTTTTTTATTCTAAAAATATATGTACCATTCTCAATTTTCAGAACTTTTAAAGTAATATATTTTAAAAGTTTTGTAGGCAGTTAGAAAGTAGAAAAAAAAGTGAAGAAAATGATTTACATTGAGCCAAGCATAGAGATTAAATGAAAACATAGAACTACTTAAGTCCAAATTTGTGCAATTGTGGCCTCCATTTTGCACCTGCACTGTGTGGGCATAATTTAAATGAAATAACATCTGGCATGTTATAAGTGTAGTCATCAACAATTGCAGAAGCATTTAAGTTGTGACTGCACTTACGGGGAAAAGGGAGAGAAAACGCAATTAAGAAGATGTGAGTCTAAGATAGGATTAAACTCACAATTTCCACATAACTCATTCTTTAGACGCCAGAGGCCAAAGCCCCAAGCTGAAGAGAATCTCACAGAGAATCAGAAGTTCTGAAGCAAGTAGTTCAATCATGGAGTGGTGGAAAGAGACTGGGCTTTGGAGGTGATTAGATTGGGTTATACAGCTCATCCTCACCTCTTCCTGGGGGTAGGAAGTTGAACCAATTAAACATTTTGCATCATGTGTCTCTCAGTTGTAAAATGATAGTAATAAAAACCACATGAATTTACAGTGAGAATTACAGTAGAGTGTCATAAAGTAGGAGGCACCATGAATGACAGCATCCTTTCTCAACTCTCTTTGTTCCTTCTTATATTTTTGTCCTTATATTTTATATAATAATGATATTTTTATGTATTTAACTTGACTCTATATGTGTCTCAATTTGACTTATAAATTCACCTACCTCATAACCCAGGGATTGGGGAATCATTTACTCATTCTAAACCATGTATAGAAAACCTCTTATATGTAAATTAATAGGCCAGATCCTGAAATTAAAACTGTGAGCATGAAGAGACATGCTCCCTTGGTTCATATAATCTACTGGGTGACACAGACATTAATCAATTGTACATAAAAAGTAAAGTGACATTACAAATGTGATATGCACCATGGATGAGGGATATACCTTGTGACATAAAAGGGTGCAGGAGTCAAATAAGTCAGGAAAGTATTTAGTGAACCACAGGAGAAACAAAAAATATCTAGGCAAAAATGTCAGGAGAAAACATAAAGAAAAAAAACCCTAAAAAACAAAACATAAAAAATTCCCTAAGACCTTTTTTGGCAAAAAGGAGCAATGTATATGAAATCAAAAGAGAATGTTTGGTATTAAATACGAAACAGATAACTGAAAAATTTATAGAGGTCTATATCAGATAATGTGGAATGAATGGTAGGGTTATCTATGGAAGGTTGAAGCCGTGAATTATGTTCAAAATATGTTTGAAATTTTATAACAATGGAAGTATTCCTTAAAATGCAAATTGTGCCCATAATGGGCATTTTGACTGGCAGTCAGATAAATTTAATTTGCAACAACATTTCTTTGAAATGCAAGGTCTGACTTTGGGAGAGATACAATATACAACGTATAAGTGGAATAGTAGAGTTTGCAATGACAGATGTTCACACATACATTCTTCTTCCTCTTGATCACTTCTATTTTTCCCTGTATTCATTTCATGTCGGAAAGTGGAGTTTCAATTCAATTTTAATCTGGATTAGACTACTATTTCTGAGATACATTGCACAAACACAGTAGTACAGCTAATTAGATAGATAGATAGATAGATAGATAGATAGATAGATAAATTTAGATGGTACGATGGACAATGCAATTGCATTGACGTAAGATAAATGCAGTTGTAGAGCAGTCCAAAACTTGAGTCTGAGTATGGATTTTTTTTGAGGTTGCAAAACTAAGGGAAATATAAAACATGTGATTGTACGTTAAGTCTCTGGGATGGACGCCATAAATTAGACAAATAATACAGAGCATGTTTTAATTAAGTTAAAATTTGATTGTAAACTATTTACCAGTCTCAACATATTCTGCTATAATAGTGAAGTCATGTATCTACATTTTAATAGGAATAAATTATCTAAAACACTGTCAATAATACAAACACCATCTAATAGGAAACTCAACTATTTAACAATACTAACAGTAATACAAAATTAATATTTTTGTAAATACACTAGATTTTTACAAAAAACTTCAGAAAAATATTATTACTCTTCAGATAAATATTATTACTCTGAAACTGCAAATAATGAAACTGAGATCCTGAATATTTAGCTTGGGTATACAAAGACACAAGCCATAAGGCTAGGCATATAGTAATTTTATGATAAATTTTTGTTGAATTAATAAACCCATGGACTATCCAAAGATAAAACCTAGGTCTCCAGAACTTACAGTATCTCGCTGTATAACAAATAGAACCATTGGATAGTATAAAACACACTTAGAAGCCAGAGCTACATTTCCTTTTATTTAATCATTGATTTATGTATTCATTCACACCGTCATCTATTCATTCTATGTTATTTCTCATGTTTGTCGATAGCACATTATCTCTGAGAAATTTTATTAGATATAAAGATGCATCAATACATGAAACAATCATGTCCTCAGTCTTCACAGAGTGTGTAGTTTATCAGAGAATATAGACAATTATACAAGTAATTTCCATGCAGTTAACATAGGAAAAGTAAAGAACGCAAGGGAATCAGAAAGTAGGGCATACTAATCTGTGACCTGGGAGAGGGAAACAGTGAAAAAACCACAGAAGTGAATTTAAGCCAAGTCCTTATCTAAGAACGGGAATTAGCCAAGTGAAGGCACCCAGAATTTGGAAAAAGTGGGAGGACACTGAATGCAAAAGAATTGCATGGAGAGAGGAAGCTTATAGGCTAGAAAAAAATAGTTCAATATGGATGAAAGATCGAGTGCAAGATGGAGTGTGAAAAGACATGAGAATAGAAAGAAAAGTAAGGGCCAGAAGATAGAGAGACTAGTGTACCACGTTAAGACGTTAGATGCATCCTCAAAGCAATGGTTTGTTTTGAAATAGAGGATTGGTTAAGCAGGGGAACATCATGGTCAGAGATGCATTTTTGTTTGTTTTTTTAAAGATCCTTTTACAGAGATTTTATATAGACAAAATTTTAGAAAAAAGCAAAAAAGCCAGATGATATGTGGATATCAATTGATTTTAGTGGTATTGGAGAAAAATAAATAATTAGGAGATATGTTTAAAGACATATACAAAGCACCCTAATTAATTTGGCATGAGTCTTTGGGATGGCTTCCCAATTCTGAGTCCCAAGATTAAACAGGTCAATCCTGGGTCGGGCACAGTGGCTCATGCCTGTGATCCCAGCACGTCAGGAGGCCAAGGTGGGTGCATCACTTGAGGTCAGGAGTTTGAGACCAGCCTGGCCAACATGGTGAAACCCCATTTCTACAAAAATTATTTAAAAAAATAGCCTGGCATGGTGGCACACACCTGTAGTCCCAGCTACTCAGGAGACAGAGGCAGGAGAACTGCTTGAACCCAGGAGGCAGAGGTTGCGGTGAGCTGAGATCATGCCACTGCACTGCAGCCTGGGCAAAAGAGCGAGACCCCATCTCAAAAATAGATAAATAAATATATAAAAATTTAAAAAAGCAGGTCAGTCCTGTCTCTGGTAAATATTGCAGATTGGTTCGATCAACATATATTCTTTAAACTAGGGAATGGCGAGGTAAAATCTCATTTCTTATACTTTTGAAGCTAAATTTTCAAAAGTGACAAAGTTCTACACTGCAGGCTCCCATATAAGACTTGAAAGGCTGAACTAAAAATTATGTGGAAGAGGTCACGAGGCTTCTCTAGCAAGCAAAGTCAGAAAATATTTTTCTGTTTCCTTTTTTGGAGGTTTTTGTTTGTTTATTTGTTTTTAATAGTAGCCATATAAGGGTTTCTGTTATCCGGTCCCTGGCATTCTGTATGTTTGGGGAGCAGAAAGCTGCTGCTGCTTCAGGCTTTCAGTAAAATATTTCTATGATGTGACTGTACAGTTTTCCTATTTGTATGGTTTCTAGACGTTTAGTATGTAATTTCCGTACCTAAATAATATTCTTAAATAAACTCATTTGTTCTTTCATACTAGCTGGAGTGGATTTTATTGTCAGCTGTAAAAATTCTCTGCTAGTTATAACTTGTTTTTCTAGATTTTGCTGTGGTCATTACTAGCTATATAGTTTTTGAAAATATGAGATCCCTTGTTCAAAAATATTAAGAATTTTAAGATGGCAACAATAGAACATTAAATCAAACACTGAGAGTTTCTAATCCCAGACCCCTGTGCACCTTCACAAGTCATACACTCAGAAAGCTGATCCTGGCTGGGTTACAAAACAACTGCATGGGCAGATGTGGTTGGGGCAGGGGCGGTGATTCTGGAACCAGGCATGTTTAGGTTTAAAGCTCCACCATCTTGTAGCTGTACCATCTGGAACAGCTGCTAGTTGATGGATCAGCAAAAGAGAGAGAGAATAATCACTCAAGAGCTTATCTTTATTCTTCTTGGAAGTGCCTTATGCTATTTATTTCACCTTAAAAGACATTGGACCAAATTAGCCACAGGCTGTCTCCTAACTGAAAAGTTTCTGGGAAATATAAGAAAACAATTTTGATGGTGGTGAGTTTTGTGGTATTTGCTATAAATCTCAATATGCATTTCTTCAACTCATAAGTAGTCCTGGAAATCCAAAGCCTTACGACCACCAGACTAGAGTCTCCACTATGAGGCTTATCAAAGAATGTGTCACAGAAGCATAAAACTTGAAGATGAGTAGAAAGGAGCTGAGCTATGTAGCCCTAACTCCCCTTCCCTAACTCAACAATCTAATCATTTATTCTTTCTTTAAAGAGGAGTAGACAGAGATATACCTGGAGTATTATTCTATGGGAAATCAATACACACGGAAACTAAAGGCCATTGGAACATGAGATTACCTGCCAACAACTTTTCTCCTCCATGCTCATTCTATTAGCACTAGTCATGGAAGTATCAAGAACAATATGGATGATGAGGATATTGTATAGTTTTAAGGCAGTAACTGTACCTGTGGGTGAACCTGGTGCCCAACTATCTTCAGTAAAACACCTATGTGCCCAGAACCCTGAACATCCCAGAAAGGAAGAAAGGTAGGCTGCCTAATGAGCACATCTCCCAATGCATTGGCACCCCAAATACTGTTTTTTTCACATCCCCTTTCCATAAAAAGGCTTGCAAAACTGCTGGGTTATTTTTGGTTGGTGGTGGGTTTTTGTTTGTTTTTGTTGTTGGTTTTTTTTTTTTTTTTTTTTTTTTTTTTTTTTTGTAAAGAGTTGCTGGAGGGAGGGAAGGGGGCTGGACTTAAACAATTATTTTAACTTTTAATTTTACAGATATTTACATCTTGCTTATATAAATTAAACTCAAAGAGTAGTTAAAATAAGCTTAATAACAAAGGCAGAAATTTGAGAGGCAAATAAATAATCATAATGTATAACAAAACCAAAGAAAAGTCATTGATCTATTAGTTGATGTTTCAGAATACATACATTATTCTTTTCACGTGTGGAGTGTGCTTAAGCCCTGGAAATGTCTATTATGAAGATATAACGCTGGAATTTGACATAATTACATGTCTGAGTGGTAGAATAGGGTAGTCTTAATGGCACTTGATTTCAAGAGAGTTCAGATTTGGCACAGTGTTTAGATTTATAACCTTTGAAAGTCACAAAATATTCCATTAAACTGTTCCAATATTTTATACAGGGTCACTGTATTCTTGCTTTGATGTGACCTTTATGTAGTTGGTTGCTTCAGAGCAGATTACTGGTTCCCAAAGGTTACATGGAATTCATCTTTCTCTATTTTACTTCCATTCTCAGTCACATTTACTATTTCACTGCAAACTTCTTTAAAGGTATGGGATTATCTAATACTACTTGTTAATAATATGTTAATATGCTATTTTGTTTTAAAACTTATGAGACTAGTTTTTATATATTTGGTGACCTATCATACATTTAAGCACCATACATTAGATTTAACTGCTGTTTATTCAGGTGTCATTTGAAGAATAGTCATATATCTTAATGGAGAGACGTGAAAAGCAAGTGTGGAAGGACTTCAACATAAAGAGAAGACAAATAGCACACTGTAGGATTCAGTTGCAACTGGAACAAGCTAGAGAACTTTATTTATAAGATATTCAATCATTTTTTCAGTATGGCTACAATTTTCTTTAAAAAATGACTGCTAAGTTTCCTAAAATTTAAAAATAATATATAATCCTCTCCTTATAATATTCAACCACTAAAAGTGCCTTTATTTTAAAATTAATGATAAAAAATTCTATATAAAGTAATATTTTGATCCCACTTCACAACAACAAAGAAAGCATTCATAATGGCATTACTTGTCACTGATAATGCTATTTATAGTTTTTTATATTTGGTAAATTATTAATACTGCTGATTATGTTTATTCCAAAGGGTAGCAAGTTTCTATAATTTTGCTTTTTAAAAATTTTAGTAACACCTCTAATTGAAAGCTTTCTCTAATTGAAAGCTTTTTTTTTTAAAAAAATGTGTTTAAATAGTGGTAAACTATTTTTTCCAGTTTTCTTTATTGTATCAATTTGTAGAAGTCAAAATAAAAGACACTTTTACCCAGAATGACATAAGGTAACATACACACTAAAAGTCATGTCAGATAACTTACCAATATAAGTTAAATAGTGTAAACACTCACATGCAGTGAAAATTCAGCTACTGAGAATCAAGTAGCCTTTTTTAAATATGAAATGACAACAAACAAATGGATTATGAGGATTGAATCAACAGATTCAAAAAATGGAACACTTTTAAGTATTTGTAATACTTCAATATTTATTGAATGAATCCTATTTATATATTATTTAATCATTTGAATCGATATCATTTTAACAAATTAGCATAGAAGAAATGAGACCATTCAGCAAAGTACTGTATGAAAAATACCCTAATATGAAAAATAACATCTTTGTTATATTCCTAATATCAAGGAATATATAGTTTTAGTCTGAGATCCCCACAGGGAGAAATTTAAGGCTCAGCTAGGAAACTTTCCAACCACCTCTGCCAAAATGGTAGGCGATTCTTTATTGAAGGTAGAGAGGAAGCACTGTACAAAAGGGGGAGAATGTAGAGAAATATAGAAAGGCCCAAACAAAATGTACCTACTTTACACTGATTAATCCACAAATATCTACGTTTGCAACAGTTGCCAATATGCGATTAGAATCTTGTTTCTTGTAATATCCAAGAGCCTACAGGAAAAGCTATTCTGTTCTTCCCATCTTGTTGCAGTGACAACAGGCTCCCTCTATATGGCTCAGTTTTTGGCCACAGTTTTAATAAAAGCTATACAATTCACTGTTGTTTTATTTTTTAACCTAATGTGTTCTGTGAATTAATTCACTGGTCAAACACATTTTATCACAATCTACCATTGAGATACAAAAATCTTGTAATGTGGCAACTTCTTAGATGCACATTCTTCCAATTGATTTATATATATATGTGTGTATATATATGTGTGTGTGTATATATGTGTATATATGTGTGTGTATATATATATGTGTGTGTATATATATATATATTTTTAATTTTGACAGAGTCTTGCTCTGTCACCTAGGCTGGAGTGCGGTGGCGCCATCTCTACTCACTGCACCTCCACCTCCCGGGTTCAAGTGATTCTCGTGCCTCAGGCTTCTGAGTAGCTGGGACTACAGGCCCAGGCTACCATGCCTGGTTAATTTTTGTATTTTCAGTAGAGACCGGCTTTCCTGGAATTGAACTCCTGGCCTCAAGTGATCCACCCATCTGGGCATCCCAAAGTGCTGGGTGATTTATTTATTTATTTATTTTGGCGGTGCATTTATACTTTTATCACGGACAACGTGGCCCCTTCCACATCCACAAATCAGTGCTGTCCAAGCCCCACCCAGGAGCCCCTGTCCAGCCACTACTCTCCGAGGGCCTCGCCCAGGTTTCTGTCACATTATCACTCGCCAGGACACACAGCAGCTCTTCCACTCTTACCTGAGGTTGTATTATAAAAGCACATGCTGGTTGTAAACACCTTCAACAACGCAGAAATGAGCAAGGGGAAAGTGGAACTTACTGTGGACGTGGTCACAGGACCACACTTTTGTTCCTGTTGGGATGCTTGGGTCGGTTTCACAATCCTGTGGGCTGACCCCGTCTGTCTGGGCGCCTCGCGCTGCCTGCCTCCTGGGCACTCTGGGGCGACATGGACGAATGTGCGCTTGTCTAAGCTTCGGTGCGTGCAGTGAGGAGTCTGCACCAAGAATGGTCTATCAATGAGGGGGAGGACTACCCGGGAGGGACTTCCATGCCTCCCATCCTGGGCACTTCCTGACTTTCTGCAGGAAGTGCTGTCCTTGAGTCATTCTGTTTTGTCCTGAGGCTGCTGCGAGGAGGGGGACAGATGAGCACATGCTGGAGGCTTCGGTCCAGGCACAGCAGCAGGTCCCAGCCGGCCCGCTTTCCCTGACCGGAGAAGAGCTGCCCCCAACAGGTTGCGGGCACAGTCCCAGCTCACGCAAGGCCTAGAGCGCACTGCAGGGCCCCAGCACCCAGTCTTAATTTTCACCCTTGTCACTCCTGCTTTCCAGCTTTGGAGTCCTTGTTAAAAGGAACTCGAACCATAAAGTTATAAACACGACACCTGCATTCTCAATCCTTCACGGTTTTCTTTTTTACACATGAAACTTACATTCTTTACTTTTTCCAAGAAAACTAGTTTTTTCCGACACTTTAAAAAACAAATTATCCTTTTATCATATGTTGAAAGCCCTACCCATAACAAACCCACTTCTGGGTTTGACTCTGTTCACTGACCCTTCATTTACTTCCTAAACTGACCCTTTTGGTAACTTTCAGTGAAGAGGTGGCTTTAATAAATATATTCTCCAGAAATCTCCAGGACCTTTGCGTGGGTCAGGGTGAGAGGTGCCGCCACGATGTAAACAGAACAGCTGAGTCCTCCCGGTAGGTGCCAGGTGCCATCTGCACAGGCCGCGTGTGTGGGAAGCATGGAGTCAGAGGCGCTTCCTCAAAATACATCCCTTGTCTCCCACAGAGCACACAGGCCCTAGGGCCCGGTAGACAGGGCTGGTCCCAGCGGATGCATACCACTTCCTGGTCTTGGGGGATGGTACGCCAGAAGCTGCCCAGAGCAGGAAGCCCATGCAGAGGCCAGGGTCTCTTGTCCCACTCGGCAGAGACCCCAGAAGGAGCAAGGGGGCAGCATCAGAGCCTGGGGCCTGGACAGGGGTGCCCAAGGGCACAACAGCTGCAGGCCATTGGGAAGGCCAGAAAACGGTGAGTGGAAAGCCGAGGGACCGTGGAGTGACTCAGAGAAGGGGCTATTCAGCTGAGAGTCCTGCATATGCCTTTTGTGTTTCATCCGGGGATTTTGAAACCAGGTTTTTATCTGGACCTCCGAGAGAGGCATCTCCCTGGCCAGCCTCTTCCGTTCTAGAGGGCCCAGGTACTGGTGGTGCCGGAAGACGGTCTCCAAGTCGCCGACCTACTCAGTGGTAAAGGCAGTGCGGACACTGGGGGCCGCCAGGTGTTTGGCCCCTTACTCAACCCAGCCGCGAAACTTTCCGGCGCAGGCAGATTTGAGGACCTAGCCTCCTTGATGCTGACGGCCTGAGGGGGCTCCCAGGTGCCGGATATCTGACCCGGGCCAGGGAGGCTCCCCTGCAAGACATGGCAGGCCTGGAGGTGTGAGTCGACCCTGAGCAGCTGCTCTGGGAGAGTCAGTCCACTGAGCCAAAGCTGGAGGGCAGCTGCCGGCCACAAAGTGGGGAGGAGGAGAGACGCGTGACCGTCAGGTGGGCCGGAGGGAAGACCTGGCCGGGCTGGCCAGGCGCAGGATCTACCTGGGTGGTTTTTAAATCTGTAACATAATATTTGCTTTTAATTTTTAATGTTACTATGTTGTCAATGTATTGTAAAGCTTAAACTCTTTTTCGTTAATACCACGTAATTTGAGTTTTTTTTAAAAAAATTTGCCAATTAAAAATGAGATTACTTTGATTTAATTTCTGGTGATAATATTTATTTATGGCCTGGCACGGTGGCTCATGCGTGTAATCCGAGCACTTTGTGAGGCCGAGGCGGGTGGATTGCTTGAGGTCAGGGGCTCTAGACCAGCCTGGCCAACATGGTGAAACACTGTCTCTACTAAAAATACAAAAATTAGCCGGGCATGGTGGTGCGTGCCTGTAATCTCAGCTGATTGGGAGGCTGAGGCATGAGAATTGTTTAAACCCAAGAGGTGGAGGTTGCAGTGAGCTGAGATTGCACCACTGCACTCCAGGCAACAAAGTACGAGTCTGTTTCCCCCCAAATATATATATATATATATATATATATATATATATATATACTTTTTTTTTTATAATGCCGGCACTAAATGGTGGTTGCAATATGTATAACTATCAGGCAGATGGCGTATTTTAAACCTACAAAATACGTTTACATCATGCGTCTAATTACATTAGACTGGTTGATGTGACAACAGAAAACAGAAGATAAATTCTGTAAATTGGGGTCACTTATGACTGATGAACATCTACTAAACTAAATTCTCTCATCTATGTCTACAATATACAGTTTTGGAGGATGGGATAGAAAACAATTTTTGACACAGAACATACAAACTCTTTAAACTTGATACTTTTATAGTATTATTTCTACTACCTTACGTATAACAAAACTCTAAAGTGTGTGAATTTTCAGAAGTAACCAAGCATGGCATTTTCCTTTACGTTTTTTCTTGCATTGAGTGGTTTCTGTCATCTTCAAAAACACTAGAATGGAGATCTCTTACAACAAATAACTGATCACTCAGTTGGCTAAAGTCCAGATTGAGGGCCAGGTGTGGTGGCTCTCACCTGTAATTCCAGCAGTTTGGGAGGCTGAGGTGGGAGGATTGCTTGAGGCCCAGAGTTTGAGATTAGCCTGAGCAACATAGCCAGATCCTGTCTCTATCTCTACACACACACACACACACACACACACACACACACACACACGACCAGATTGTGATCTGGCTCAGAGCCATTCTTTCCAATTACACAGCCTTCCCTTTTGTTTAAGAGTATTTAAAAGAAACCCAGCAATTAAAAAAAAAAAAAAAATCCCAGAAAGAACAACTACAGATCCTCAGTAGGGTTCATTGTTAGCATCCCTGAAATATCTTGGAAAGGAACTTACTGGAAGTTTACACCCTCTTTAGTTCTTTGAAATGCTTCTCCCAACTGTACAATATACATCAATGGTACAGCTTCTGGAGAAGAAACTTTCTCCCTAAAAACAGATGGTAACTACATCATTGAAGCAGAAAATTGTGTATGTATAATTTTGTAGTTATTTTATTTTTATATATTTTTAATAGGAGGAAAGTAAAAGGATATAAAAGCTAGCTGGTCACATGTTTTGAGTAACATTTCCTCCCCCTTATACTCAGGGTCAGCTTGCATTCCATTTGATTAACATTGATTTGATATTTTTATCTTTAGAATTGATTTAGATAAATAGGATGTCAATATTAGGAGATTTCCTCCTCAATAAGCTGCTTGCCTTCTCTATGCAGGGCGTTATGTCATTTCAATCTGGGTGATAACAATCTAGAATCAAAGCAGTTGTTTAATCTTCATTCCTAGCCGCTTTCTAGGCAGTGGCAATTGTCACCACTCCCATAAAAATTCTGGACGATGTGACACTAAGTAAGATGATAATCAATACCACTTTTCCAGGATTCAGAAGCTTTAAGGACTATGTGTAAATAGCAGGATTTTGGTGATATTTAATGGAGTCTTTTCTCTACAGCAGTAGACATTATCAGAGAAAGAAGTATCAATGATATCTACTAATGTATGTTATATATCATAAAAGAATGATATTTGGGTAAGTTACAAAATGAGTAAACTGTAATTATGGACAAATTTGGTCATGGTAAATAATTTGCCTAATAATTTTCTTCCCTTCAATTAAAATTTTGTTTTATTAAATATATGGATGTTAATCTAAGTATATTGTTAAACAGTAAGAAATAGTGTCTATAACATTGATGTAGAAAATGCTTGTTTTTATGAGAGCGTGCCTACTATGTGTTTTCTTACACTTAAAACATAGCAACTTTTTGAGAGAAATTTTTAGCTTAATTTTGCAGATGTGAAAACTGAAGTAGAGAGCTTGAGAAAATCATTGTCAAAAAGAAGCAGGAATTAAGCTTCTGTTTGATTTATTTCAGGTCCCACCCAAGGATCATACAAAGACTTAAAGCTTCTTAACTAAGCACCGGAAGCACTAGAGAGAGAGGAAAAAAAAGTAGTATTGTACTCTTACCTCCAGGCGATAAAGCCAATGTTTTCTCTACTTGCTCTCAGTATTTTTGTGAAAAGATTTACTCATGATTCTCAAGCAATTTCAGTGAAAGCCCAACTGTTTCAAAAAATTTTACCTCAGCACTAAATAACAAAAGTCTTAAAAAGCAATTTTAGAATCACATTGACATAGTAAATAATCATAGTGTTTACAGGCTGATAGGGTCTGAAACCAGGTATGTTTTATGTATAGCAATACTTTTCACCAGTCACGTGGAACTAATCATCAGGTGTGAAGTTAACCTGACTTATGGCAAAACACATGCAGACTTCTATGTAAAAAGGAAAAAAGCACAAATCAAAGGAAAATTAGTGGTGAGCTAGAAACAGCCTTCTTTGAATTGTCTAATTTATGTGACTTATGTCTTCCATCATATTTTTCAGTAATATAGCTTTTTGAAGTGAATTGCCTTTTTGGCCAAGAGGAAATAAATGAGTAGATGAATAAAGGAAAAATGAGGTACTGAAGAAGAATGAAGACTTTCTAATATATCTTCTTCTATCAGATGTATAGCAAGAGTACTTACGTAGTTAACTCTTCTAATCCTAAGCAATATCAAGATTTATTGTTTAATACTAAAGATGAAATAATACTTGAAGTTACACAAAATGTCATGTATTGCAGGTATCATGATTACTGTCATTTAAATAAATTGTAAATCAACCTCCTTCTTGTTGCTGAGACAGAAATTTAGCTGCTGTGAAATACTGAGATCTTCCTGCTTTTCCACTAAACCATTATTGTCTTTTATATTCTAAGAACTATCATATGAATTATCTCCAAAATAATAAAGAACAAAGAATCGCTGCTGCAGAGAAAATCCTTTGGGAATTTCTCACAGGCAAGGTATTTCTCTTTTTCTTTTCTAAGGACACACAAAGATTCCTTAAAGCAGGAGTCAGCAAACTTTTCCTTAAAAGGAGTAGATAGCAAATATTTTAGAATTTTGCTGTCACTGTCTCTAGAAAGTCACAAGTACTAAACTCTCCAGTTTGTCTCAGAAAAGCAGCCATAAACAATGTGTAAAGAAATAGCAAGTCTGGGATCCAATAACTTTTTATTTACCAAAACAGGTCAGAGTTGGTCCACTGATTCTAGTTTACTGACTGATGCCATATGGGGTAGGTTCATCCTACCTTCCATTTGCCCAGAATAGCCCATTGGAAATTTTTTTAAAGTATTTCCAAATCATAGTAATCTGCCTTTGTCTTTACTCCCCTTTTAGAATGAAATCTCTTCATAATTAAATCTTACTCATTCTTCAAATTCCATCTGAAATCCACCACATCAGAGAACTCCAGAGAGTATGATGTTTTGTGCATATTAGATTATCATAAACTATTTCATGCATTATGTCTTTGATCATGCTGACTTGTAGCACAATAATGCTGTAAGCATGAAAAGGAGAGAGGCTAAGTAAGTTTCTGTGATCAAATGAGGAAAAAGCAACAGTAAAGCCAACCTCTTTAATTCTACTTTAGCAGTCTTTATTAAGCTATTAACAATCTTATCGTTGCAAAAGAATACCTAGGAACATATAGCTCAACATTTCATCAAGCACAAAAAGCCCCTCGAGCTGTTAACTAGCAATTGATATCCAGTTTTAATATTTCCAATCATAAGAAAATAATTACAGATGTGCCTCGATTTACAAATAGCTTATTTTTTTAAAAGGACCTTTGTGAATGCATTTCTTATTAAGCCAAATGGCACTATAAAATTACTTGCTAATGTATGCAGAGTTGCTGAAATGGTGAATGTTTATCCCTGTTAGTAAAAACTGCAAGTAGAAAGAAAAATAATGAGCTTCAATACGTCCTGTGGAGATATATCCACAATTGGACAGGTCTAAATGCTATTTCTTATAGTGAACAAAACTATCTTTTCTGTAATACTTACTTTTCTGCTACAGATTTACTTTCACAGTGTCTTCTCTTTTCTGTGACTAATCTTCACGTATTTAAGAAAAAGTTGTCTTGTGTCCTCTAAGAATTTTTAAAGGACTATACCATATACTAGAATCGTGATTTTTTTTTTTTCTCCATAGCATGTGATTCCAGGAAAACTTCCAACAACTCACATGTACATATGTCATTCTTAAAATATAATGTTTTCACAGTAGCAAGTGGTCTGACTAGCAGGAAACAGTGAGACTTGTCTTTCATGCCTTGTGAACTTGAATTTCCTTAAAATAGACTGTGCCAATGATAGACTCCCTTGATAAATCTGTTAGTAGTTTACATGTATTCCTTGTGTTTCAAGTAGATTTTCAGTAAGTTAAATGCAGAAATAACTCATTCATGTTACAATGAATTCTTCCATAAACTATTTCCTCTTATTTCCTGGTCAGTTGAGTATTCAATGGAGGCTTGAAAGTCACACTGTAATGTGGAATTCTACATGATTTAACATCTTATGTTGTCACTAGTAATACTCCATAGTTGAACGTCTTAGGCTTAATTTCCTAAATCAGTGGACCTCTTTTTAACAAAGGAAAGATTCTTTCATGTGTAGTGAAGTCCCTGAAAAAAGAAGTTTGAAAAGTTCTTTTTGAAGTCTTAGCAGTAAAGTCACGGACATGACAGGGTACTGTGCATTTAGATCTATATTTCACTTGTTTTTGCTGGGATAAGCACTCTCTGGAAGAAACTCTCAGAATGCCAAAGGTTGAAACTGCTTTCAGCTTGTTTTTATACATAGTCATGGTTCTCACCATTTGTGATCTTAAGTTCTGAGAATAGATTCTAAAGCTGGTGATCAGCAGTGAAAGAGAGCTTAAATATATCAGTTTCTTATTTGCTTATGTTAAATAAGCAAGAGAAGAAAGTTTAAAGATATCAGTAATATAGCAATTGAGACTCCATTTAATTTGTTCCACATAGAGTCAGCATTTTTACTTAGTTAATTAAAATATTTTGAATCTATTTAATTTTTAAATTATATTTATCTTTATAAATATTGTTTTTAAATTATTGTGAGAGCACAAAAGAGGAAAATCATGTGTGACAGACAGACGTTTAGGCAAAACCAAACAAAAACAAAAACACATGGGTAATATATCTGATTCTATCAATGTTGCAAGACTTTCTCATCAAGCTATTTATCTAGTGATCTGCAAATGGGCATGGCATTTTCTAAGCCTTCCAAATCAGTGTGATGTGGCCTAGAGCTACCACATCAATGCTCTTATCTATAGGATAAACCGACTAAACTCAATTGCAAGCCCTGACTTTTTCCTTCTGTTCTCATCTTGAGTGGCTCATTAACTTGGAATACAAATATCAATGTATCAACGAGCTGGTTAAAGGCTCTCAGCATGAACTTAGATTTCAAAGTGGATGTGACTGAAGCAGTGACTGTCATTTTCATATAGCAACCATTCTGTGGAATTTGATGATCTCCAGATTAGGAGCAGAACAGGGGGATTTTCTGAAAAATGCGTGCCTATAGACAGCAGCTTCAGTCATATCCAAGAGTTCCAAGTTGTTGCTCCTGATGGCATACCTTATGGTTGTGAAACTTGCCTAACCAGCCTCTAAAATAAGTGAATTCCTTTCAAGGTATACATTCCTTACTAGTCCTGTTTCTCTAACTGAATCCTGACTAATACATTTATTAATATGGCAGAGTTAACAATGCATGACTCCAAATGTTATGTCATAAAAGGTGAAACAGCTTCTGTTTGGCTATCTTTCAGATGCTTGCCCTGGAAACCAACCATGATGCTGTGATGAAATCCAGGCAACTGAGTTGTGTTTTAGCCCAAAGCAGCAAATGGGATCCAGGTGACTGACATCATTATCTATCAGACATGTGAGAGAACTCCTTAGGATGATTTCAGACCCCGTTACTCATTATCTGCAACCACATGAGAAACTCGGAGCAAGAACCACCCAACCAAGGCCAATCTCTAGAACTTTGAAAGATAATCATAAATGTAAACATTTACGCTATTGTTTATACTACTGTGTGCTTTTCACACAGCAATACATATCAGTTACAAATTGCATTTATATTGTCTTAAAATCACAAACTTGGAACCACATTTTTACAATTCCCTTTCTTACATGATTCTAAGTTATGGATTTCCACAATAGGTATGTTAACAAGATTTGGAAGAAAGGAGTTAAACAGCAATATTGTTTATGTTTGGAAAATCAGACTAGAGTGAGATGCTCTTACAAGTCACATATTTTAATGTGGATCTACTGGTTCATGTCATTGGTTCGAGGCGGTAGCTAGCCCACAACAGCTTTAGATTCTGCCAGATCTCCTTGGGACTGCAGCCAGACCCAAAGCTCCTTCAGCTTCCCTCTGATCTCTTTCTTCAGTTTCCCTGGATCCTAGACCACACTTACATGGAACTCTGTAGAGAAATACCCCAGCTATACTACAGGCCCCCCCTACAAACAAAATTGTAGGCTGGACACAATGAGAGACTAATATGGCTTTATATGATGGACAAATTTCAGTTTATCCTCATGGGTTTCAGCTCATACTCAGATATTCTAGTTTGTCTTTCTTCTCTCTCACTTTATTTCCATTTTTCCTTTCTAGCTTCAGGACCATCATCTGACATAGGGGAAGAAGACTTACATATAATATCTAACGAGCACCCAAGGTCATTTAAGGTTTAAACTTTATAATATATCCATTTTGTTTCTCATAGTTCTCTTTTTCTCATCAAGTCATAACTGATAACAGTGATCCATATTTTGAAATCCAGTGTCCTGTCTGAAGTTTCTGTTTTCGATGATTCCCAGTGTCTTAGTTTAGGCTGCTATAATGAAAATACCATAGAATGGGTAACAGAAACAACAAACACTTTTCTCACAACTGGAGATTGGCAAGTTTAAGTTCAATCAAGGCACTGGAAGATTTGATATCCGGTGAGGGCCCACTTTCTGGTTCATAGATAGCCATCTTCTGGCTGTGTCCTCACATGGTGGAAAAAGAGAGTTCTTTGGGGTCTATTTTATAAAAAGGGCACAAATCCCATACATGAGGGCTCCACTGTTACAACCTAATCACCTCCCCAAGGCCTCGCCTCCTCATACTGTTACATTGTGGGTTAGGATCTCAACATATAAATTTGGTGAGGACACAATTGGTCCTCAGCAACCAGTCTGACTCATGCCGCTGTTCACTAACTTCTTTCTATGTTTTGAAACCCAGATGTGAAATAGATCCCCTTTTCTTGAATTTTTTCTATAGTCACTGTTCGTTGAATATTTCATTGAAGTTCTCAACCATTGGAGAAGTTTTACATTGAAAATATAATGTAAAATGTATTTGGCCACTTTCTATTTGGCATTTTTGTGCGTCTACCTGCCTTTGCACCCTTCGTCCTCCAGGCATTTTGCTCAGTTCTAGACTGTCTCTAAGACAGTGCTTGCCTGTCTGTGTTTTTCTATTTCTCCAGATACTCCTTACTCCTGAATCCCAATATATCTATTTTCCTCACTTTGTACTTCAGAACCATTCATTTCTCCCCTTAATATCTATATGCAAAGATGCTAAAAGTACTTCCTAAGTGAAGGCTCATCGATACTATGTGTCATCTTTTAGTAGCATAGAAAAGCTGAAAGAATACTGAAATTGAAATCTGAATGTTTTATAATTCTCCAAATTGTTCTTATGATTATATAAGTTTGAAAATTTCCAATATAGAAAAATACATACATATTTTTAAATTTGGAATTTATTCATTTAATAAATTGCTCCTGAGTACCTTCTATGTATCAGACATTGTTCCAAATGTTGGTGAGGCAATGAACTAAACAAACATTTTGCTCTCATGCAGCTTATCTTCTAGTGGCATGTATGAGTGTAGATAGATGACAAAGTACAGTTTATATATTATATCCTTTGGGGACCACTTCTATGAAGATAATTAAAGCAGGGTAAGAACATTAATGAAAGTTAGGCTGTTATTTTGTACAGGCTTGTCATGAAAGATTTCAAAAATAAAGATGTATTTGAGCAGAGACTTAATAGGAGGGAGGAAACAAGCCATGCAGCTATTTTCGCTGAAGAGTATTTCAAGTAAAGTAAACAACGAGACTATCCATGAAACTCAAAAGCGGAGAAAGCTGGCAACAGCAGAGTTATGGAAGTATGGGGAGGCAAGGTTATAGCAAATAGGGACACTTTAACCGCAAGGACTGCATTCGGAGTATGATGGAAAGTCAAAATTTGTGAATGAAAAGTATGATTTCACTGATTTAGTATTTTTTATTTTTAAGATTAAATCACAAAATTAAGAATCACAGGCAGAAGCAAGGAAAAAAATCTGAATTCTCATTACCTCTAAAATTATTTAGGCAATAAGTAAATGTAAGCTCAGTGTAGGAAAGAACATTTTTGTGTTTGCTTGCTGTTGGATCCTCAGAAGCTAGGGTAAATTATTATACAATAAGTGCTCAATAAACATTTTCTATATAATGGCTTATACCGGATCAATCAATCTTGGCCAAGATGAGTATTTATAAACATGGCTGCAACATTTGAACACCTTAAAATTGTTCATAATATTATTTATTAGTATTTTAATGTCTGTGATATCAGTAGCGATTATTCCTTCTTCATTTCTGATATTAGAAATTTTTATCTTATTTATTTTTTCTTAGTTAACCCAGCTAAAGGTTCATCTATTTTATTGATCTTTTCAAAGAACCAGCTGTTCAATTTGTTAATTTTCTCTCTTGATTTCTTATTTTCTTATTTCATTGATTTCTTCTCTAATTGTTACTTTTTTCCTTCTGTTTAAATAGGTCTTCTTTAGTTTCATAAGGTGGAAACTTGGGTCGTTTATTTTCGACCTTTGTATGTATTCAGTGCTATTAATTTGCCTTTAATTAGGCATTGTTTTTGTGGCATCCCACAAATGTTAATGTTTTATTTTCATTTTCATATTAGTTCAAAATATTTTTAGTATCTCTGGCAATATCTTCTTTGCATTATGTTGTGTTTAGAAATACATTGTTTAATCTCTAAATATTTCTAAATTTTTCAGCTATTTCTAGTCACCTATAATTTCTAGTTTAATTCTAGCGTGGTCTGGTACATACTTTTTATTTCTATTTTTTACATTTATTCAAGTGTATTTATCTCAGTTAATCTATATAAGCTTGAGAAAAATGTCTATGCTGCTGTTGTTGGATGAGGTATTCTGCGAACATCAATTAGATATACTGATTAAATTGTGCAGTTCAGTTTGAAGGTATCATTGTTCTATTAGGGTTCTCTTAGAGGGACAGAGCTAATAGGATATATATGTATATATATCCTATTAGTTATCCTATATATCATACAAACATATATATATATATATGTATGTATAGGAGTTTATTAAGTGTTAACTTACATGATCAGAAGGTCCCACAATAGGCTAGCTGCAAGCTGAGGAACAAAAAGAGCCAGTTCCAGTCCCAAAACTGAGGAACTTGGAGTCCGATGTTTGAGGGCAGGAAGCATCTAGCATGAGAGAAGGATGTAGGCTGGGGAGGCTAAGCCCATCTCTCCTTTTCACTTTTTTCTGCCTGTTTTATATTTGCTGCCAGCTGATTAGATCGTGCCCACCAGGTTAAGGGTGGATCTGCCTTCCCCAGCCCACTGACTCAAATGTTAATATCTTCTGGCAACACCCTCACAAACACACCCAGGATCAACACTTTGTATCCTTCAGTCCAATCAAGTTGATACTCAGTATTAACCATCACAAGTCCATTCCTTGTGAATATGAACAAATACATATCTTCTGAGATCATACATAATCTTCAAATAAAGACAATAATGAAGTCATAATTATACGTAACATAATACCTATCCTTCGCACAACCTGAAACGCACCAATCCCCAACGCAAATATTGTTACATAAAGTTAAAAATACTTAAATGCAGATATGAAGTCAATAAATCTTAAGTTACATGATAAAGGAAAAGGAAAGAAAATGAAGGTATTTTCTTAGTACAAGTGTATACATGCACAAACATATCTTTAACAAAAGAAGGAGGAAATACTCATGACAATTACAGTCCTCGTTTCTGCAGCTGGTCACATGGTTGTAGCTGGTATTGATGCCTACCTTCTTCAACTACCCATTCTGTATGCCCTTTGCCTTCAGCAAGCACCTCAGCAGGTCATGGTTTTTCTCCTGGTGGAGTGACCCAAACATTCATTCCTGAAGGACCTGGGCCATTTGTAGTCTTGCCTGGATTGGGCTATTGTAGTTCCCCATTGACCTTAATCACAGGGCATGGTAATACTAAGAGACACCCTAATGGATCTTCTGTATTCCATGCATACTCTTCCTTACCTCCATTGTTGAGTAGTAGACTGATTTCATCTTGATAGTCAGGGTCAGTCACCCCAGCCAACACTGTAACTCCCTTCTTAGCCTGTTGAGTTAAAGGTAGGAGGAGCCCAAAGTGTCCAGGTAGCAATATTAACTTCCAGTTTAATGTAATAATTGTTGTGTCTTCTGGTGACAGCTTTCCTCACTCTGGAACTAAGACCTCTAGGCCAGCAGAAAGTAATGTCGCAGGAACAGGAAGTAAAAATTTTGCTAGTGGATCACTAGGGGTGATAGTGAGTGGTGCCACTTCCACTTCCACCCCTTGATTACTGGACCCGTAAGTCCTGGCTATAGGAGAAGCAGTACCATATACTGGATGCTGATTCAGAGCATACACAGCCTGCTAGAGAACTTTGTCCAAGCCCGCAAAGTATTGTCACCTAGTTGGAGTTGTAATTGTGACTTCAAAAGGCCATTTCAGCATTCTGTCAATGCAGCTGCTTCTGGATGATGGGGAACATAGTAAAATTAGTGAATCCCATGAGGATGAGCCCAAAGCTGCACTTCTTTAGCCATAAAGTGAGTGCGTTGGTCAGAATTTCTGTACTGTGTGGAATACTACAGATAAGGCATTCCGTGAGTCCACGGATGGTAGTCTTGGCAGAAGCATTGCGTGCAGGATAGGCACACTCATATCCAGAGTAAGTGTCTATTCCAGTGAGTACAGACCTCTGCCCTTTTCATGATGGAAGAGGTCCAGTATAATCAACATGCCACCAGGTAGCTGGCTGATCATCCCGAGGAATGGTGCCATATCGAGGGCTCAGTGTTGGTCTCTGCTGCTGGCAAATTGGTCACTCAGCAGTGGCCATAGCCAGGTCAGCCTTGGTGAGTGGAAGTCCATGTTGTTGAGCCACTGTGTAACTTCTATCCCTGCTAACATGACCACTTTGTTCATGCGCCTATTGGGTGATGACAGGCGTGGCTGGGGAAAGAGACTGAGTGATGTCCACAGAATGGGTCATCCTGTCCAGTTGATTATTAAACTACTCCTCCACTGAGATCACCACTTGGTGAGCACTCACGGGATACAAATAACTTCAGTTTTCAACTACTCAGAGAGGTCCATCCACATACCTCTTCCCCAAATTTCTTTCTCACCAATTTTACAATCATGCTTCTTCCAGATCCCTGACCATTCAGCCAAACCATTGGCTACAGCTCATGAATCAGTGTATAATTGCACATCTGGTCATATCTGCTTCCATGTGAAGTGTACAACCAGGTGCGCTGCTTGAAGTTCTGCCCGCTGGGAAGAGTTCCCTTCACCACTGTCCTGCAGGGATGTCATAGAATGGGGAGCATTCTCTAATTTTGTTATTATTTATCAGTCTTTTTTTTTTGTACAACAAAAGTTTAGATTTATTACATATTTATTTCCAAGGTACCTTTGTTATTAAGAAAACAGAACTAATACTTGGCCAAAAAACAAAAACAAAAACAAAAACAAAAAAACAAAAAGCACCACTTCACAATGTCAAGTTTTCCACTTCCAGGATAAAAGGAAAAAATATCTATTGCAGACACGGAATCAGCCTCCCTTGGCTAAGTATCTGTCACAGATCGACCCAATTAGTGGGCAGTCTTTTCCCATCGACCTGGAGTCCCTCCTGGGAACTTAACCATACTTCTTATCACTTGGCTGAGGTTCTCTTCTGTCCATTCAGGTGCCTTTTTTTTTTTTTTTTCTGTGTTCAGTTCCTGTTTTCCAACCAACTATCCATTTGTTCCTCAGTTTCTTCTATGGAAGTTCCATGATCATGAAACTGAATCTATATACTTTCTAAAGGTGTGTATACAGGAAATTTAGGTTTTTGTTTTTTAACTTTCTTCTGTTTAGAGGCACCATGTCCTTGGACTTTAACCTCCACAGATACTTTTTAAACTCTCTTTTTCTTCACTTGTGTAAAATACCCAGGTTAGAAGGGGCCAGAATAGGACAATTAACTTTTCCTCCAGATCAGATGAGCCATTTGTTATGAAGAAGACTCCAGGATTTTAGGATGGTTACTTTTCCCTTCCTCCTGCTGTGGCCACGGGGATCTTTACTGTATTTTCACTGAGATAACTGGTGGGGTTCCTGGAGGTGAAAATCACAAAAGGTCTTGAGACCCTCCTAAATCTGCATCACCCAGGAGTTCTCGCTCTCATACTGTTATTCTTTACTCAGCCTTCCACAGTCTGGCAGAGTCACCACTGGAATATTACTGCTAGGTTATGGCTGCAGTGGATTCTGCTCCAAGTAAGCATAGCTCTGCTGTGATTCTCTGAATTCACCTATTTCAAATTTCAGTGTGGTAGTTTGCCCTGTGACCTCAATTCTCTGATAGGTTCAAAAAATCCTTTTATTTTCTGCTTGTTCAGCCTTTTTCTCTTGTAAGCATGGGAATAGTGACTTGCAAGCTCCTTACCCATCAGAGGTGAAACTGGAAGTTCCCAAGTGCTACAGCCAGGTGAATGTTAATTGGAGGATAGTGGAACAGTATTTAGAAAAATGTTACCACTAAAATAATAAACATATATTTATTTTAGTATACATTGCCAATATACATAAAAATATGAAAACCTAATCAAGTAGACTGAATATTAATGTCTTCATTAAAATTCTATCATTTTAAAGAGTTAATGGATTTTAAATACCTGGATGATACGTATGTTAAGAAAAGGTATTTTTCTTGTTGTTTCTACGGAGACTTCACACTACCATTAAGAGATGCAAAAGAAGTGTGAAATACGGAATCCAACCATATTTGGAACATTTACAGGGTGCTCTCTGTCATCTTAGAGTCAGATAGCAGGCTGAGTACCTGGCATGAACACGATGGTGACTGACCCAGACTGTCATCTTGTGTTCCTGCTTCTATTCTTGCCAACATAGAAAAAGGGATTAAAACTGGTAAATGACAGATAGAAGCCATTGAAAGAGCAGCTAACTTTCATTATGTGGCATATGGATTTATTATTTTTCCTTAAAAGCCTTTTTTTCTTTCTTACACTCATTGCTTTGTGGCCTAAAAAATAGCTGAATTACTTTGGACCCCTGTTTGAAAGTTAGGGCTCAAATAGAATGTGCCTTTTCTAAATAGGAACAATAAAAGTTTTCTTTTTCAAACAACCCTGCAAACAGGATGGCTCACTACTGCCATACTGTGACCTAGTTACTGTTGGTTTCATAAGAATATTCACAAGAATAATGCGGCCACCAAATGCAGCTTGCTGAACAGCTAGAAACCAATTCAGGGTCTTCTATGGACCTATCCACATCAGGGCAATCTTGTCCTCTAGGTATTCAAATATGTTTAGATATTCTTATATTGTAAATATTTTTTCTTTGTTCTCTTGCTTTGTATGAAGAGAGATTTCCCAGATTCAATTTGCTGTAAAATTTGAGTTCTTTTTAACTGAGACTCTATTTTCCTCACTAGTTTCTTCTAAGGGTATGGAGTTTGGGGGAAATCCTAAACAAATGCCAATTTATTTTCTATGTATTTTCAATTCATCAGTAAGGGTAACATTCTGTGGTTCTTTAAAGAGTGGACAAGTACAGAGGATACTTCTAAGAAAGTCAAAGAATGCATATTGTAAAACCAGTAAAGTACTAGTTTTGTTATCAGAAATATTTTACCCTAGTTTGTGCCTTTTTAATTTGTTTTAAAAAAGCAAACGCAAATGTTAGAAACTTCTTTACCATAAGATACTAAAATATAGGATGTTACACACAACATTTCAATGTCATTCTTCTATTGTTTTGTAGCAGGACAAGCCACAGACAAAAACCCCTCAGAAACCAAGTTAAAAAGGAAGGGCTTTATTCGGCTGGGAACTTTAGCAAGACTCATGTCTCCAACAACCAAGCTCCCCGAGTGAGCAATTACTGTCCTTTTCAGGGCTCACAACTCTAAAGGGGTCTGCGTGAGAGGGTCGTGATCGATTGAGCAAGCAGGGGGTGTGTGACTGGGGGCTGCATGTACTGGTAATTAGAATGGAACAGAACAGGACAGGGATCTTCACCGTGCTTTTCTTATGCAAATAACTGATTAGGTCAGGGGTCCTATCTTTAATTACCAGGCTCAGGGTGTGGCGCCTGACTGTCTGCTTGTGGATTTCATTACTGCCTTTTAGTTTTCACTTCTTCTTTCTTTGGAGGCAGAAATTGGGCATAAGACAATATGAGGGGTGGTCTCCCTTATTTCCCCCTTTGAGAATCTCACTCAGTAGTGGGAGTTCTCACTTTCATTCTCACTACCCATGTCTCCTTGCAAGGCAGATCAGTAGTGATTCATATAGTACACTTGTGTTGAAGCATTTTGATGAACTAAGGTAACGATAAAGCTTTTTATCATTTGAAGAAGTACAGGTAGCAAACAAAGAGCAGTAAGCAGTTTCCTATTACTATTATAACTCCTATTATAAGAGTTTTAAATCCTCATAGCCCTGGGAACCATTTTCCCAACATGGCCCCAGGATTAAATCCATGCCACACTTGCACGGGCACATGTGCCAGTTTTGTCATGTCTCTAACTATGTCTTCAACTACTTGCACTTAATCATCTATGTGTAGACAACAATTAGTAAGCAATTAATAATTTCCCACAGACCCCTCCTTCAGCTGCTAGCAAGTAGTCTAGAACCAGTCTGTTTTGATAGATAGCGTTTCTCATCTGAATTTTTTTCCAGACCAGAAAAGTCAAGGCTCTGCTCGTTTTATCAGTGATTATTTCTAAGACAGCTTGTAACCGTATGATTCGGTTGATCATGTAAATGGGGGTCCTGTATCCCCACGAGCCGTCTTGTGCCCAAGTAGCAGGCCCATAATGTTGTATGATTCTCTCAGGGGACCATTCAACATCTTTCCAATTTCCTAGAGCTATGCTTCTCTTTTCGTGGAAAGCATAGACAGGGAAGCCCAGGAGTTCACCTCTCTTTATGGGCAGTAAGAAGAAAGATGGTTTAATAGTGGCAGTAACACAACTCCCTGCCCACTGGTCGGGTAATTTGGCATAGGCTCTATGCCCACATATCTAGTATAATCCAGTGGGGGCTGTCCAATCCTGGTGGGACTCTGAGTGGGTCCACACGGTTTGCAACTTTCGGAACTAAATGAATTCTTCTCTGTGTTATTTGAACTCCACGAAATGACTGTTTTTGTGGTACCATTATACAGTTTCTGTCCGAGACAACTAAGTCATCCTACGGAGTTAGTGAATTCTTTTCCTTCTCTAGCTATGCGATATTATCCAATAATTTAGGCTTTTAGGACCCAGAAATTATCAGGGTGATTCTTTTGAGCCGAGAATTCATCAGGAACTGGGTCTGTAGGTACTAATTCTTGGGCTTCCTATGGCCATTAATCTCCCATTGCAGTTCCTCATAACATGAAGTGACATTGAGAGACTGGACTACATGCTCAGCTAATTGCAAAAACAAATTTTTTGTTTTTCCTGGAATTTCTGGTACTGGCACATTTAGTTCATAGAAGGTTTGAAACACTGGCTCAGGAGAGCATTTGTAAACTTCTTCTTGAGCTAAGATATTTATTCAAGGATCCAGTCCGGCTCCATTGATTCCTAAGTTTACATGCTCCCCTTTTTTCCAGCGAGGATCAAGGGGATTGGTTATTACTAGCTCTAAGAGGTTACATTGTCCCTTAGTACAGGAAGGGACATTTTTTCCTTTCTGAAGGTGGACTGGATCCTTTTCATTTTTTATCCAAGTCGCCCAAATGACACAAGACCAGTATCCACATTCATTTCCACACAGTCCTAATTCATGACAAATGTACTTATGTTTGCGCATATAGTCTTTTTCCCAACTAAAAGAGCCACATCCCCTTCCTAATTTATTGCTGTTAATGACAGCACAGGCATCAAATTTCAAGATTACGGGTTTGGGCACCCCTTTTTCTTCTGTTCTGGCTAATACTTTACTTGTATCATTTATGAGTCCCCACCAGTCTTCAGTCCTTAATCTTATCTTATTTCAAAAACTGGACAAGGGAGGCTCAGAGGGGTCTTAACACACATCTGGGCAGTCGTTTCCTCGACTACATACCTTGTACTGAGTGTCATTATATAAACGTGTTCCTCTTAAAGTTCCTAGGCATTCATAGTAACTATAGAGCAAAAAGATTGTTTTAATTTGTTGCCCTACCTCGGTAACCTGATGTATACACTGAGAGCAGTCCTCCATGTGGGGAAAATCAGTGGAAGTTTTTACTGTACAAGTCCAAATTATAAGGAAAATGAGTCCCACGATGAACCTCCTCATGCTTCGGCTATGTGTAGACCAGTCAGCTTCTGGGTGTGACTGGAGCAGGGCTTGTCGTCCTCCTCAGAGTCACTTTGTAGGGGTTGTCGGGGCTTGGTTTTGTCTTCCAGGTTTCAGCAGCTGCAGGTTTCACACAGCTGTGTTTAATCCAGGCCGGGATTCCTTCTACCTTTACAGCTATGGGGTTGATCAGGATGACAGTCTGAGGTCCTTTCCACCGTGGCCAAAAAGGGTCTATGTTCCAGTCCTTGATCCACATGTAGTCACCTGGAGAAAAAGGATGAACTAGGGGAGAGTAAGCTGATGGGACACCTCTCATTTACCCAAGTTGAGATTGTTTGTGTAATTTTTCCTAAAGCCTGTAGCTGTCGCTGTCGCTGTAATTCAATTTCACCTAACTCTCGGGTAATGCTTGGAAGCCCCTGTAGTATAGGAGAAGGCCTATGGTACAGTATTTCATAAGGGTAGTATCTTGTTTTCTTAGAAGGAGTGCATCTAATTTTAAACAATACCATAGGAATGGCCTTATCCACTTTAATCCTGTTTCCTGACATACTTTCCCTAAACTATTTTTGATAGTCCGATTCATTCGTTCCACCTTTCCAGAACTCTGAGTTTAGTAGGTGGCATATAGCTTCCAAGTGATTCCTGATGTCTTTGCTGTCTTCTGTACCAAGTCAGCCACAGACGCCGGCCTATTTTCTGAGCCGATTCCTAAGGGCACTGCAAACCTAGGAATAAGATCTCGGAGAAGCACACGGGTTACCTCATAGGCCTTTCAGTTCGTGTTGGATAAGCCTCCACCCACCCAGAGTAAGTACACATAAGAAGCAGCAAATACTTGTTACCTCCACATTTCGGCATTTTTGTGAAATCCATCTGAAGATCCTCAAAAGGAGCTGCTCCATAAGCTTGTGTGCTGGGTGGAACAGTGGGGCCTTGCCTGACATTATGCTGTCGGCAAGTAACACACCATTGTGCTACTGCTCTGGCAAGGGCTGGCAAGTGTGACATGTAGAAGTACCGGCCTAACAATTTTTCAAGTGACTCTTGACCTAGATGAGTGGTTTCATGCATGGCCAATACGATTGTGGCTCCCAGCAACTGTGGCACAGCTACTCTCCCATCTGGCAGTCTGGTCCATCCTCCTTTTTTTACTTGCCTCTCTTCTGTGTGGAAGAAGTCTTTTTCTTCCTTAGAATAGATAGGTACCAGGTCAGGTGTTTGAGGGAGTAAGGGGGCTAATATCGATGCCCGGTAAGGGATTGATGCTGCTTTTCAAGCTTCTGAATCAGTTCAAGAGTTTCCTAAGGCCATTGAGGTGGAAGCTTGCTGGTGTCCCCTGCAGTGCATGACTGCCACCTTCTGAGGTTTCCACACTGCCTCCAGTAATTGTAGAATTTCTTGTTGATATTTTATGTCGTTTCCCCCAAAGTCTAACAGGCCCTTTTCCTTATATAGTGCTCCATGCACTTGGTTGACAAAGGCATATTGAGATTCAGTGTAGATGTTTACAGTCTTACCTTCACTGAGTTCTACAGCCCGAGTTAAAGCAGTGAGCTCAGCCTTCTGGGCTGAAGTGCCCTGTGGCAACGGTTTGGCTTCAATGACAGTAATCAAAGTTACCACCGCATATCCTACACATCTTTCTCCTTGTGGACTGATGAAGCTGCTCCCATCCACGGATAACTCCCAGTCTACTGATGCCCATGACTGGTCCCGAAGGTCAGGTCTGCTGGAATAAACCGAGTCCAACACCTCTACACAGTTATGCTCCACTGGACTCTCTGATACTGAGAGCAGGGTGGCGGGATTTAGAGTGTTACAGACTTCAATGGTTATACGGAAATTTTCACATAGCAAGTTTTGGTATTTGATTAATCTAGCGTTTGTTAGCCAGTGATGATGTCCTTTGGTATTCATCAAAGTTACCACAGCATGGGGGGGGGGGCTTTATATTCAGGTTTTGCCCAAGGGTTAGTTTATCTGCTTCTTGTGTTAACAGGGCTGTTGCTGCCAGGGCCCTTAGACATGGTGACCAGCCTTTGGAAACCCCATCTAGTTGTTTTGAGAAATAGGCCACTGGCCTTGGGCAGGGCCCCACAGTCTGGGTTAAAACTCCATCTGCCATTTTTTTTCTGTTTCTGACACACAGAGTGTAAAGGGCTTTGTCAAATCTGGTAGTCCTAGCGCTGGGGCCGACATAAGTTTTTACTTTAACTTACAAAAGGCTTGCTGTTGTAGAGGCCCCATTCAAAGGGCTCCCATTCGCCCCCCTTTGTAACCCCATGCAAAGGTTTGGCTAGCACTGTAAAGTTTGGAATCCATAGTCTGCGAAACCCCACAGTTCCCAGGAATTCCCTTGCTTGCCTTCTGGTTTTAGGTTCCAGTAGGCTGCAGACAACCTGCTTTCTTTCTGATCCCAGACTGCACTTCCCTTTCCAAATAGTGAATCCCAGGTAGCGTACCTGCTGTCTGCAGATCTGAGCTTTCTTCTTGGACACCTTATACCTACAGTCCTCCAGGTGCGGAAGCAGGGCATCTGTCCCTTTTGCGCACCCGACGGCCATGAAGTGTGCCAGCAGAAGGTCGTCCACGTACAGGAGCAAGACGCAGCCTAGGTCTTGAGCAGGAAACTTTTGCAGGTCTCGAGCCAGGGCCTGCCCGAAGATAGTAGGGCAGTTCTTGAATCCTTGGGGAAGGTGGGTCCAAGTGTACTGAGTAGTGACACCTGACTCCGGATCTTCCCACTGAAAGGCAAACAGCTTCTGGCTCTGAGAAGCTATTGTGACGCTAAAGAAGGCATCTTTTAGGTCCAGACAGGTAAACGAGCTGTCCTCAGCCCGCAGCAGCCCTAACAATGTGTAAGGGTTAGGAACTGTTGGGTGTAGAGTCACTGTAGCTTGGTTGACCAAACGCAAGTCCTGTACTGGTCGGTAGTCCTTGGTCCCTGGCTTAGGGACAGGCAGGAGGTGGGTGTTCCATGGAGACTGACAAGGAACTATGGATTCCTTTGAGAGCTTCCCTGGGAACCAGATACTGCTTTTGTCTAATTGGTTGGGTCCCAGGCTTAACTTCTGTGAATATGGGGGCTTGGTTGACTGCCAGTCCCTGAGGATTATCCTCTGCCCATACTGAAGGCCATCGCTTAGTTAGAGCTGGTTTTATCTCTTGACCGGGCTCGGTTAGAAAAAGTCTCCATTCTTCTTCCCGGGGGATCACAAGGGTTATGATAACTCCTGTTCCCGGTAACTTTAGCTGTAAAGAGCCCTGTTTTGTAAAGGTGATGGTGGCTGTCAGCTTGCTAAGCAAGTCTCTTCCCAGCAAGGGCAAGGGACAGTCAGGCATGTACAAGAACTGGTGAACTATTTTGTGTCCCCCCCACCAAGCAGGTCCATGGTAGACAGAAAGCCTGCTTAGTGGAAACTCCTGTTGCTCCTATTATATCAATGGTTTTCTTGGATAAGGGGGTGACCGGGGTGGCCACTACTGAATGTTCAGCACCAGTATTGACCAAAAACTTAATGTCCTTGCCCCCAATTATAATCCTGACCGTGGGCTCCTTGGGAACGCTTGAACCCAGTAGCCCTTCAACCAGATTGAACAAAGCTCCGTCATCTTTATCGGAGGTCTTTTGTTCCGAATCACCTTGCTTTTCCTTCATTTGGGGACATTTATCTTTCCAATGTCCTATTTCCTTACAATAGGCACACTGGTTACATTGTAAGTGTGGGCGATTAGACTGAATATTCTTCCCAGAAACCCCCTTTCACTCTCCTTTTGGGGGAATTCCCCTAATGGCCGCGGCCAGTAAGTCAGTGTTTCGCCTGGCCTGGCGTTCGCCTTCCTTATGGCTTTTGCTGCGGCTTGTTGCATCTCTATTTACAAACACTTGATTGGCTATTTCCAGGCACTGTGAGGTATTCATACCCACAAACCCAGCCTGTTTCTGCAGTTTTCTCCTGATGTCTTCCACGCTTTGACTAACTAAGGCCATGTTAACCATGCGCTGATTTTCAGGGCTACCTGGATCAAAAGGAGGGTACATACGGTAAGCCTCACACAGTCTTTCATAGAATTGCACTGGACTCTCCTCTTTTCCTTGGATGACCTCAGAAACCTTATTTATACTTGTAGCCTTTTGAGCCCCTTTCTTTTGACCTTCTATTAATGCCTCATGGTACCATCATAGCCTCTCCATGTCTGGTCCCTCATTCAGGTCCTATTGGGGATCTATTCCTGCCAGCTGAATTCTTATATATTCTTGGGGGTTTTGGTCATCAACTGGGATGTGCTCCTCTGGCCACTTAGTTGCTGTCCAGAGCACCCTACGCCTTTCATCTGTGTTAAAGAGGTACATGAGCAGCTGGTGGCAGTCATCCCAAGTAGGATTATGAGTCTGTATAATAGTTTGGAGCAAGTTAATTAAAGCTTGAGGCTTTTCGGTGTAAGATGGAGTATTATTTTTCCAATTGAGGAGGTCAGCAGAGGTGAAAGATTGATACACAAAGGTATGTCTTTCCACCAGGTGTCTGTCCTCATCTACTCCAGTATATCACTGCTCTCTCAAGGGCATTTGGATTCCAGTCTTGGGCCGTAAGCAAGCTGCCAAGGGAGGAGTTTCTCCCTCGGCTTCACTTCCTCTTTTGTCTACTCTGGGTAGTCTAGGAGCATGGCTATCTGGTGGAGGTGTAGGTGCTGTGGGCTCAGAAGTGGGGAGCCCCTCCTCTCGATAAGACGGGGGTACTGCTGGTACCAATTCCTGCCATGATTCTTCTGGTGTTGGGTTGGACAGGACTTTTGGTGCTGACTTCCCTTGGCAGGTGGAGCGCGAACCTTCCTTAACTAACTGTCTCTTTGCTACTAGTACTGCTGCTGCCTATCCTCTTAACCACTGTGGGGGTCCAAAAATAGCTGTAACCAAGAATCTATATACGGGAACTGATCTGGGTGCCCTGGCTTACAGGTTACCCTGTGCCATACCTTCAAGACAAGGGACCTGTCCAGACTTCCTTCTGATGGCTAACCCACTTCTATCGCTGGCCAGTCTATCTCACACAAAGTTCTAAGTTTTCCTGGTGTCATAGTAACTCTGTCATCTCCCTTAAATCCCCTTTTGAAATTTTTCAACATAGTTCCTAGTGGGGTGGGCTTACTTTGTGCCTGACCCATGTTTCCTTGAGGGAAAACACCACGCTCATACCACACACACACCACAAAACAAAGAATGGGTAAAAAGGGCACACACACACTTTTTCAGTTCATACCAAACCAGAATCAGAACCAAAATCAGAGTAACAAGAAGTGCAAGCCAGGTCAAAACTAAAACCAAAGTATCAGGCAATCCAAGTCAAGTCAAAAACAAAAAACCAAAGTGCTGGTATGGACACGCTGTGGGTGATCAGGCCATGCTTCCACTCAAATTGAGTGGGCAAATTCCAAAAACTGGTCTTACCAAGTTTCAGATGTCTGGACTCCAAGTGCCAGTTCCTTCACGGTGTTCAGCCACTGCGTTGATCCTCCAGGGGGCCTGCCGTGCTCTGCTCTGGCGAGGTGTTCCACTGGGGCAATTGCCTACCTGGGAGCGCTCTCAGGATCCGTGTCACTCAAGCTGGCTGGAGTCCCCCGCACGGATGCTCCACAGGGCAGGCCTAAGCCACCTAAGGGGCTGCCTCGACCATCCATTAATCACCTTGCTTCCCAGTCAGGGAAACAAGAAATGTAGCAGGGCAAGCTGCAGACAAAAACCCCTCAGACACCAAGTTAAAGAAGGAAGGGTTTTAGTCAGCCGGGGGCTTTGGCAAGACTCACGTCTCCAACAACCGAGCTCCTGAGTAAGCAACTCCTGTCTCTCTTAAGGGCTCACAGCTCTATGGGGGTCCCTGTGAGAAGGTTGTGATCCATTGAGCAAGCAGAGGGTACATGACTGGGGGCTGCATGCACTGGTAATTAGAATGGAACAGAACCGGACAGGGATCTTCAGAGTGCTTTTCTTATGCAAATAACCGATTAGGTCAGGGGTTGATCTTTAACTACCAGGCCCAGGGTGTGGCTCTGGGCTGTCTGCTTGTGGATTTCATTTCTGCCTTTTAGTTTTTGCTTCTTTCTTTGGAGGCAGAAATTGGGCATAAGACAATATGAGGGATGGTCTCCTCCCTTAGTTTCTATGTCCTAAAATTTTAATGTTGTCTTCCTTAAACTGTATGCCTTCTTTCTAAACACACACACACACACACACACACACACACACACACGCATGCATGTACCCTGATTCACTTGGCTTTGTTTTTCCAATTCTGTAGTTCGTTTTTCCAATTCTGTAGTTCCAAAATGAGCTACTCTTTACCTAACTGCATACAAAGATGCCTGCTAACATTTATTAGCCATGAAAAACCTGCAAACACAAATTTCTATGGACTGAATGTTTGTTTCCAGGGAACCTGGCATGGACAGCATTATGCCAGGCTGTGGAAGTGAAGGTGCCACCCCAGGGTGTCTGGAAAGCAGAGCCATTAAGGCAAAGAGGATTATTCTTGAGCCTTAGAATATAATGGACTTTGCCTTGCTAAGTTTTGAATTTGTTTGGGAACTCTCACCTCTTCTTTCCTTCCTGTTTGTCTCTTCTGGAATGGAAATATCTATCCTATACCTCTCCCAGCATTGTACTTTTAAAGCACATTTGTTTCACAGGTTCACAGCTGGAGAGCAATTTTGCCGCAGGATGAATTTTACCACAAGTCTCATTTATCCCTGATTTAGATAATATTTAAATGAGACTTTGGACTTTTGATTTTAGAGTTGATGCTGAAATAACTGAAGACTTTGGGGAATGTTGGGATAGAATGAATATATTTGACATGTGAGAAGAACATGAATTTGGAGAGGTTAGGGATGGAGTGTATGGACTAAATATTTGTATTCTAAAATTCGTATGTGGAAACTCTATTTACCAATGTTATAGTATTTGGAGATGGGGCCTTTGGGAGGTAATGAGGTCACAAGAGCCCTCATGATGGAATTAGTACCCTTATAAAAAGAGACAGAAGAGACTTTTTTCTTTCTCTTTCTCTGCTCTCTGCCATGTGAAGATATAAGAAAGTGGACATCTACCAACCATGGAAACGGTCCTCACTGAACACTGGATATACCAGTACCTTGATCTTTGATTTTACAGACTCCAGAACTATGAGAAATAAGTTGCTGTTGTTTAAATCACACAGTGTATGCTAATTTGTTATAGAAGTCCAAGCTGATTAAAACAGGAATCATTTTCTTCCTATCTTAATAAATAAAAAGATGCATTTTCTATAAACCGAGTAGTTTTCCAGGACTAATATCGAGTAGATGCAACCAAAAACTATTTTTGAACTGAATAAAGAATATAGTACATCTCATTTTTTTATGCCAGTCTTTCCCATTCTAAATGTTATAGTAATTAACAAACTTGAAAGATTAAGATGATTGTTATTTTTAACAAATATTTTGGAAAATTTCATGACACAGAGACATCACAGGTATATCACAGGTATTTCACAGAAATTTCATTCTGAAGGTGTCTCCCTTGGTGAAAATAAATGTTTGAATACTTTTTTTTTTAATTGTGTTCAGAAACTATGTTCATTAATGTTATGGATTCATTCAATTCTAGGCAGTACTGCTAGGCTCAAGTGTCCTCTTATAGAGAGTTATTCTAGAAAATATGCAGCTTATATTTTCAATTTCTTGGCCTTTGACATTTGATATGAGTCATTTTTGACCTGAGTGGCAGAAGATATATTCATTCTCCATATAGTAATTGTTCTCAGGATCCTGTGACATAAAACAGAGAATAAACGTTGACTTCCTGAAGAAGTAGTTAAGCCTTCTTGAAGGCAAAGCAGGAATATATTTCTTTCTACATTTTTTAAACTTTCCTTGATAATTATCAGATTCTGTTTAAATCAACTGGATATACCCTAGAATGCTCTAGAAAATAAAACAACAAAAAAATTCAATACAAATAGTATGGTTTTGTTAATTCTAACTTAGCATGTCAAAACTTGAAATACTTGTTATGTGTTTATTCATTGTTCAACAAACATTTGTTGAGCGCCTACATTGTCGGGGGGACACATGCTTGATTATCCAATATAAGTAAAAAGATAGATTAGGTAGCTATATACAGTGCTCTGTTTCTTTTATAAAGTCTACATAGTATTTCTATAAAGCATAATACTTATTTCTGTGTTGTAAGTAGAGGGGGTCAACATAGAGAGTTACAGAAAATGTAAGGAATGTAACAAAAGCAGAGAGGAATGACGAAGTATTATATAGCTATAATCAGGTAGAAAGAGGGCCTAATGTTCAGTTTCAAAATGATGCAGTGTTTATATAAATAGTTCTGTAGTTGAACTAACATACTAGACTTGATGTCAACAGGCCTGTTCCTTGATTCTGGGGAAATCAATTGTGTGAGATGAGGATAATAATTTTAATATGAACAACCAAACATAATAATACTAAAGTGAATGGCAAAATTGAGATTATGTCCTGGGCTTGATAGATGTGGCAGACCAACAGGAACTAGCATTACCAATTACAAAGTAAAAGATTAAAAGGAAAACTTTATATAGAGGGTAAAAGCATGATTTATTCCAAAAAGATTGGTATACACTATTGAGGCTAAACATACTGTGTATAAGACATCTCAAATTAAGGAAATGCCATGTACAAGATAGCAGAAATAAACAAACACATAAGTTTATACATGTAAAGAGCAAGTTGATATGGATGGACTCCAAGTGAGTAGGAAATATCTAAATTTAAGCTAACATTCAGTCTGAAGCCAGATGAGGAATGAATTTAGACTGTATCAGGTTGGTAAATAGAACTGTAAAAAGATTACAGCAAGAGTATTGAAATATCTGAGATAATTTTTTTAAAATGACCTAATAAAAGAAAAATAAGGACCATAAAGGGGAGAGACTAAGGCTATCATTTTTAAATATCATCAGTGATAGTATTTTTTCCTCTTGGAATGAATTTGATATTAGGAAGGGTCCAAAATTCTTTTAGAGTAAAGTATAAATAATATGATCAGCCAGATGATCAAGCTAATAGTAATAGTATTTGAAATACAGAACTTAATTATTAATTATAGAGTATAATTTTAATGAAATTAAAAATTTTGAATACTTTGTATTTTATGTCTCATTCATTTACAAAATCTCTAACTTGCATTTGGGTAATAGCTCTTGTACTTAAAGGCTAACATATTTCTGGGTTTGCTTTAATTTTCTTCATGCTAAATAATCATAAATAATAATAATTAAATTAATCTCTTAATAAATAGGTGTATTTTAAATTTATTAGTGTTATCTCTGTTTCAAACTTAAAATTCCCCACATTCCATATTCAAGTATTTCTATATGTAATAGAGTTTAAAGATGCCAATATATCATCATATTTTAAAACCAAATTCATTACAATATATAGAAAAATATGTACATATAATGTTTTTAAAATTTTCAGGTCATGCTAGCTCAAATATTTTTTAAAAAGCCTTTGTTTTCTAAAAATCAGTTTTTTTTTTGTGAATGGAGTTAAAACTGTGTTACCCACCCTCATCTTTTCCCTTCTCCCCAGGTAAAGCCAAAATACAGGCTATGTCTGATATAAACAGTAAGTAAACATGGTTTTGAAATGGAAATGGACTTAGAAGTAGATCTGATGCTGTAAGTACCTCTAATACTGATGCAAATATGCCATTAGTGAATTCTATAATATATGTAAGGTGAAAATTTTTCTCAACAGGGAAAAAAAGTAAGAATTTGTAATAAGATGATGTGAGCTGGTCTAATTTTCCACTTTGTGTCACACGCTGATGGCCCTCATAATTCATACCTCGGGGAAAGTACAAGCAAGGCAGGAGAAGTCTGAAACCATATAAGTCCTACTGTATTAGTGAAAGTGCCGATTAAAGAACATGTCATATTATCAACCAGAAATCATGAGAGCATTAGTGCATAGTTGAGAAGGAAAATAATTTGGCTTAAGAGGATTAGAAATCCCCAGTTTCTAGTTAAAAGTAATTCAACCACATAGCAAATAAACAAATTCAATAATATTTGAGGTTTATGATTAAAGATAGACAGAAGGAGAGAAATGACAATGTGATGATACATGCAAAGCTTTGTTTGCAGAGCTTCTGAAAAAAATCTGTTTCAGAAATGTCTCCCAGAGGAGAGAAAAACAAAGCTTGCTGTTGCTGTTAAACCCTTGTGGCTAAACCATTGTTTTGCATTGATTTGTAATGTGTTCCTTTTTCCTAAGAATGTCACATTATTTATTGAAATCATGATATTAGAGTAATTGATACACAGTTAAAGCATTCTAAAAAATAAACTTTGCAAGAATTGTGATTCATTTATCTTTGATTTTATTGTTTTTTGTGTGGGTCATTTATTCATCAATCTTCAATACAGTTTCATTTGCTTTATGCTATTGTATTATTTGTGAAGTCTGTTGATGTCTCACCAATGGTTAACAAATCAATAGAGACAGAAAAAAAGAGAAAGAAAATTATTATTCTTCCTCCCTTTGGCTGATGTAGTGTAGTTTGTCCCAATTATCCCCATGAAATAACAGAAATAATAATTTATGTCTATCTCAAGGAATTATCCTGAAAATGGAATAGCATAATAATTTAAGTAAAAATGTTTTAATATTATAAACAATTTGCAAATAAAATGATCTATTACTTTTTTATTAATATAATAGTTACCCTTGAGAACCATGCCTTTTTGGACATATAAAACTAAAATAGGGCAATTATAAGTAATTCTGAGAAATGATGGGAAAAAGGCTACAGAGATTACACAAAAATATATTAAACCTGTATCAAATTTTAGTCTAAAAATTAAAAGTTTGAAATACTAGGTTTTACTCAAGGTTAATTACTACAAATCAACATATACCAAGTGGTATAAAGGAGAAAGAAATTCTCAGTTGTCCTCCATCTTCACCCCCTCACTGCACCTTTCCTTTTTCCAGAGCTGCAAAATGTGAATTTGCTTCAGACACTGCAATTGATGCTGCCAAAAACTTGCAAATATACCTTTATCTTTATCTTCTCACAGCTTCAACAGAGAAAAAGGGGCCAGCTTGTAGGTGCAGAGGTAGGGAAGATGAAAAACAATTTCAAAATGTAGTGAATTTCTTACTAATAAGGAGTTAATATCAGAATAAAGAATTAATTTAATCTTACAGTAATATAGTGTGTTTCCTAGTGTGTTGTAAGTGGAATGCAGTGACTAGATACTTGATGGGACAAACCGAAGTTTTACTATTTGAAAAGTATGTGATTTCAGCCAAGTTTCTCAAACTCACTTGTCCTGGGAAGAAAATGTGAAAATAGGTGAGACATTTAGTATATTACAAGTATAAAGTTGATACCAAGTAATGGCAGTTGAGTTTCTTATTACTATTATTACTACAGATGTCAAATTGTATCTTAAAAGTGAATATTGATGGCAGTTACCTATAATTTGGTATGATCTGCCCCTGCAATGTGAGCATTCTGATTTTAGTTGATAGAATATTCTCCCTCTTTCATTGTGAAAAACTTTTAAGTTTATTAAATTGAATATCTTAATGCTAGACCTAGGGAGAACAAACGAAACTTAATAAATGGTATATTCAAACTAGAGTATGATAAATCTAAGTATTTTCTCTCTTCTGTGAATTATTCAATATTTGCAGTATGGCAGGTTTATCAGTCTCAATAGCCACTATTTACATGAGATGCATTAGAGATTAATTAAATATTTAAGTGAATTGTATTGATTAAATTTATACTAAGCCCAGGTTATTTTCAGGATTTGTAAAATAAATTCCCGATCTTAGCTTATTTTGTTATTTGCAAATTACTCCTAAAATGAAATGTAGAAAAATTTCATGAATGTTGATTATTCTGACCACTACTTGCTTATCATGTCCTTAATGTGATAATAATATCATCAATAATGATCTTGCCTCACCATTTTGCTTTTTGTTATTACATTTATTAAATATTAATACAATTTAAAATAGTAATGTAGTATTTTCTGTTGGCTCCTAAAACTTCAGAGTAACATAACTGAGAATAAAATCTGGAGCATTTTAATTTTTTTTTTTTTTTTTCACATTTCTCATATGCTTTTAGTAGATTTCTATATATATGGCTGGGCTGGATTAAGACAACAGTACTTGCATTTAGTTTTGTAATAAGTTACAACAAAGTAAACTCATATTTCTGAGCATTATTGTTTATGGTGCTATAGTAAATAAAATATTAATCTTTAAATAGATGCATTTTACTAATGTTTCTGTCCCAGTTAGTAAATGACATGTATCTTATGCCTGTAGCACAGCAAAGGATTTACTTTGTGAATGTCAGAAATCTGAACACACTATGGTTTTTTAATATGTTGCAATACCACTGGCAAGACAAATCTTGGGGTTCCTCTATAACATAGGTCAATTTGTTGAATTCAATAACAGAGTTATTTAACATTTAGTTAACAGAGTAATTTAACAGAGTAACAGAGTTCCTGATACGTTAGTAATGTTTAAATAAACATTATTTTCCATTTTATCTCTGTCCTAGGCTGCCTTGCTTTGATGATTAACATCCTCTTTTTCAGTTAGATGTGCTTTTTAGCTCAAGTTCAAAATCTTGCTCATATCGCACAAAGTCCAGGCTTTTCGCTAATGCAATAATGTTATCTGGATTATTACTTTTCTCTGAATTGTCCCAGCTCTGTGTGTTTATGTATAGTTTAAACTTTTTTAGTAGTTCATACATTTTTGATGAATTCATTTTGCCACACTTCACGATGCTTTATTGTCCCACTTAATGTTGCTCTATTATTCAGATGTCCTAAAATAAAAATACATTGTACTACAAGTGGTGCTCCTTGCTTATTAGTTTAAGTAAGGAGCCTTCCATACTTATGTTTTAGACTGTGAGTCAGTTTGACAGTTTGGTTATGTCATTTGTAATATTGATATTAGCCAATCATTTCAACTAAAATTAAATCCTTCATATAAAAATGCAAAGATATATTATTTTAAATTGCTTACATTTGCAAAATAGGTATTTTGATATAATTATTTCACTCTAATGCTACATTAAATTTAGGTTAAGTACTTAAGCTCTATGAGATTAATTCAGCTATGCAAATTTGTGAAGGCCAGAGGGTTCAGAACTTAAACTATTTAAAGGTATTATAATGTGGAAACCTAAAATTTATAATGAAAGAATGGGGAAGAAAGGCATTCTCAGTGCTGCCAGTATGTCCATAGGCTTTTTGTACTGACTTCCTTCCATGTTCAACATTTTGACCTGTGATTTGTGAAAGACTCATTCCTTTCTGCCTTCAGAGTGCCACTTTTCATGAGTAATTTATTCATGAAGCTCTGGGTCTCTCTTGTTTTGTAAGTGGAGGAGGAATGGATGTGATCAGGGAAAGTATGAATACTTAGAGTCTAAGTTAGACAAAAAAAGAAATTAAAGTCAAAGATGGCCATGGAAAACAGGTTCTGTTAGTAATAAAAAATAAAATAACAACAAAATCTGAAACAACCTAAAAGAGGGTCTAGAGCATTATGGACTTTTAATTTACTGTTTTATACATTACTTAAAATAGACATCAATATCAGATCATTATTTCAGTTGTAGACAATATATTTATCGACTAGCACCTTACATAAACTTAGTGTCAGCTTAAAACTGCCATAAAGATTCAAATTACTTTTTATGTAGTTTCAGATATTACTTGGTATAAGTCCCTGAAATATCTGGGATACTAACATGGACTAGTGTGTTTCTTCTCCAAGAATTAGGTGAGACACAATTAAAATGTTGCCTTGACTCCTGTTTCTCACATCTCTCAAAATCTTAACCAGCTTTCAAGTTCAAATACAGGTCCTACTTTCATCGTGAATATTTATTTGCCTGAACATTTCAACATACATAATCTTTTTCTCTAAATGCATAAAGCATCTCTTTTTTGCATATACAATTTGGTATTATACACTACTTCATAAAGTTTAAATAATATTTAAAGACTCTATCTGTTCATATTTTCTTCTGTCTCCTAAAATATTGTACCTTCTTACATTTCAAAGACTGTGATTCACACTTCACTTTTATATACCCAAGTATAACTCTGTAAACAAGACAGACACTATGTTTTTGAGTTGTGGCTTTGGTGTCAGAAGTTTGACCTCTTCACTTACTGACTACATGACCTTGGGAAAATCAACTGATACTTCTAAACTTTGTTTTTTATTATGTATAAGACATAATAATATTAAATTCAATGGGTTATAGGAATAAAATAAAATACTATATAGGAAATAGTAGTGAAACCATAAAGAACTAGTACAATTGGATAATGTGACAAAAATTATGGTTGAATGGACAGAAGAGTTTTTCATCTTTGGAAAGATTTACTTTGGAATAGATATAAGGGATTCTGAGATGCACACATAGTGCACTTTGATAAGTATCACACAGCTTAATTGTGTTCTACATCTAAATTTTTTAAAAGTCATCAGTTCTGCAGGTTCAGCATTTTTTTTTTGTTCTGTTTCTGTTTCTCAAAGAAATATGACTGTTTACCATTTCCCTGTTTCTCAAAAGCAGATGTAAAGCCAGGATGACACCTGGATGTACCTAGCATGAAAATGTCTAATTTCTTACACTTATAAGAATGAAGCCTTCCTGTTTAAAAACCCAGGTTCCAAACTTCTCAGTATGACTTTTATTAATATGACTTTAATCATGTAATGGGTAGCAACTTATTGGTTATATTATATTACATTTATTATTATGTATATATTGATATTTGACGAACTAAAGATGGCTGGAGAAAAATACAAATCTGCATGTGGGTTCCAAGGTATTTTGTTATGGAAGAAATTGAGTAAAATGAGGAAATTTTCTTTGATTAATGTTGCGGGAAGTCAGGGACCCCAAACGAAGGGACCAGCTGGAGCTGAGTCAGAAGAATATAAATTATGAAGATTTCATGGACATTTATCAGTTCCCAAAATTAATACTTTTATAATTTCTTACACTTTACTGCAATCTCTGAACATAAATTATGAAGATTTCATGGACATTTATCACTTCCCTAATAATTCTCTTATAATTTTTTATGCCTGTCTTTACTTTAATCTCTCTGTCCTGTTATCTTCGTAAGCTGAGAATGTACGTCACCTCAAGACCACTGTTGTACAAATTGATTGTAAAAACGTGTGTTTGAACAATACGAAATTAGGGCAACTTGAAAAAGAACAGAATAACAGCGATTTTCAGGGAGCAAGGGAAGATAACCATAAGGTATGACTGCCTGCGGGGTTGGGCGGAATAGAGCCATATTTTTCTTCTCATAGAAAGCCTGTAGATGGATGTGTGAGTAGGAGATATATCGCTGAATTCTTTTCCCAGCAAGGAACAACCCTGGGGAAGGAGTGCATTCCTGGGGGTAGGTCTATAGATGGCTGCTCTGTGTCTGTCTTATGCAGTTGAGATAAGGACTGAAATATGCCCTGGTCTCCTGTAGTACCCTCAGGCTTACTAGGATTGGGAAATTCCAGCCTGGTAAATTCTAGTCAGACCGGTTCTCTGCTCTCGATCCCTGTTTCCTGTTAAGATGTTTATCAAGACAATGTGTGCACAGCGGGACATAGACCCTCATCAGTAAGTCTAATTTTGCCTTTGCCTTGTGATCTTTATGGCCCTTTGAAGCATGTGATCCTTGTGACCCACTCCCTGTTCGTATACCCTCTCCCCTTTTAAAATCCCTAATAAAAACTTGCGGATTTTGTGACTCGAGGTCGTCATCATGGTCCTACCAATATGTGATGGCACCCCCAGAGGCCCAGCTGTAAAATTTCTCTCTTTGTACTCTTTCTCTTTATTTCTTAGACCAGCTGACACTTAGGGAAAATAGAAGCTATGTTGAACTATTGGGGGTTGGTTGCCCCGATAGGTTAATTAAGGAGAGAAAGTGGCAACTTCCTCTCCCTTCCTTAAGGTGTCTCCTTGAAAATATAATAAGCTCAATAATAGGCCCAGCCTTTTGATTTTATACTGCAAAGTTGAGTCCTTTCTGCCCCTTCATATTCATACCTTCAAAATTCACTCAAGAGTCTCTCAAGGCAGTGTGGTCCAAGATGCCATCACAAGTGTAACTGTTTGTTTTTCATGGAAATAACAGAAGCTTTATTGCTTCTATTTTACTATATAAATTTATGTGAATTTCTGTCCATACTTTGCAGTCTCTCATGGACTGTCTGCATGCATATTATTAACATATATACAAAGTCATTCTCCATCTCTTTTCTATCGACGCAAAGTTGGGGAGGGAGGCATAATTTTCTATTTCCCCAACAGAACCTATTTGCAGCCACTTCTACCAGAAGTTCAAAGATTTGTCATAGACAAGAAGATTCTAATCAAGCCTTAGTAGGAAAGAAGGAATAAATACAACCTGTAAGTAGAGAGAAATAGATAGAAACAAGTTGGCTCTAGTTTGTATCTAAAAAGTCTTGCAAATTTTGAGGTGAATCATTTTTGAGATGGAGAGTGGGCACTTGACCAGACAGGTATGATTTCTGGGATGCATAGACATAAATATAAAACAGTAACACATATTATAGTTCTAATTTGTTCAACAACCACCTTGCTTCAACTTAGAATTAACTACCTGAGATGGGACCTTTACTATTGCTCATATCCTGAGGTATCATTCTTCAAAGGCTGTGGAAAAGTAGAAATCCTGCATAGGAATAGGAGCTTAGACAGCGGCCTGGCCCCCAGCCCTATTGCCTGCTCTGTAATCTGGAGAGCAGAGAATCTGGTACTTCAGCTAAACCTGTCTTCTGTGACATTGTAAGGTGGCTTTTTCTGGAGCCAGGATACTCTGGTGATGATTGTAAAGTGTCACAACCTCATAGAGGGTCTTCTAAAGTTTTATGTTTAAACAGAAGTTTGGATGGACTATAAGCAATAATATACATGTAACAATATATTAGTAGAGGGAATGTCAATTGTTGAAAGTTAATGTATTATTCCCTGATTATTTGATCTTTAGGATAATCAGTTTGAATACCAGGCACAGGATGTTATTATTCTGCCAAAACAAGAAATTCCATTCAAAGACTTTATAAAATTCTAGTCATTTAAATATCATAATTTATCTAAAAATAAGTTCATATTTTATAAATAAAAAATTTGTGTTTGTTAGATAAAATAATGTTTGAGAATTTATAAAAATTGTGATTCTTATATTATTAGACTAACCTATAAAAGTTCCTACCCTGAAAGATGTATCATATAGTGCTTGCCAAATTTATACATTTTTAAAATTCTAGTTTATAAATAACTGTTTTATATGATATCTGTTAAATAAGGCTATATAGTTATATAATAAAAATATAAATTCAGATCTTGACGATAGATGTCTTTTTTTTAATTTTAATTTTTTTTTTTTTTTTTTTTTTTTTGAGACAGAGTCTCACTCTCACCTAGGCTGGAGTACAGTGACACTGTCTTGGCTCACTGCAAGCTCCTGCTTCTGGGTTTATGCCATTCTCCTGCCTCAGACTCCCAAGTAGCTGAGACTACAGGCACCCATCACCATGCCCAGCTAATATTTTTTTTTTGTATTTTTAGTAGAGACGGGGTTTCACTGTGTTAGCCAGGGTGGTCTCAATCTCCTGACCTCGTGATCCACCAGCCTTGGCCTCCCAAAGAGCTGGGATTACAGGTGTGAGCCACCATGCCCAGCCGAAGGTAGATATCTTAATGATTCACATCAATTCACAAAACTTGATTAAATAATGAAGTAACTAAGAATTTGCTACTATAAACCTCATGAAATACACATTTCGTTAAGGCTAGAAAGTTGGTCACTTAATATCTTATTTGAAGAAAACATAGCATTTTAGTGTATGGAATAAATATATAAGAAAATGTGAATTACTAAAATTTAATTTAATATTAGCAGTCAAATTTCGCAATAGAAAAAACATAGATTAAATTGTCTAGCATATTATTTTCTAGGTAGTACATGTTCCTTCTTATGGTACGGGGGATAGTGAAAAAGGGTTCTAAAAATGCAATGTCAGCTTACAGATGCAAAAATCACTAGGTGAGTTTTCATCCACCAACAGATGTATTTGAAGCAGCCTAAGGACAATAGGATTTTTTAAAAAGCTTTCACTCATAAGCTCCATCATGAATAAAATTAAAAGACTTTATTGCCTTCGTTAGTTTTCTTTCCCCCAAATCTTAAGAATATGCTTTCAATATCATCCATCAGAATCATCTGTGGAGGAAAGGTCACAGATCTAATTCTTCATTCAGGCACAGAGGACATTCATAGCTAATACACAATGTGAGATATCATATATAATAATTAGAGTGTAATTATGTTCATATATTTCCTTGTAGATGTCTTTAGGCACTAGCTGTTCTTCCACTTCAAGAAATCACAGTAGACACTGTTTCTATGGTTACCAGGAAGGATGCATTTATGGAGATAGCACAAGACCATAAAAGGAGTAAGAAACTAAGCCAAAATTGCTGGCTGGCCTGATAAAGACTGTCCAGCACTATTTCTTGATTATCCTGACGCTAAGACAATTAATGAAACATTTTCCATGAATACACTAATTTAATTCATTTGCATTAGATGTTAATCCATTTATTGCTGCAGCTCTAGATTCCTGATAAAATCTTTTTAAAACAAAAGAACTTGGGAAAAGAAATCTTTTAAAGAAAAAAAATCATTCTTAAAAAAGTGTTCCCTGAAACATTGCTGAAGTGATCGATGAAATAGTACAGGTAAAGTCAATTCGTGTTTAAAATAACAATCCAATGGGAGATAGCAATGTTCTCTGCACAGTTATAGGTTCATTTAACTGAACATTGGCCTAATCTTTATTATTTTTATTTTGCTTTTACAATAACAGATTTGAAATAAAACCTCCTTGTTTTGATGAAACATCTGCTGAAAGAGAGACAGAAAGATGGAAATTACAGCATCACATGCTCTAATGAAGTATAAGTCGAAATAGTGAGTGAAATGAAGATTGTAGGAAATTATTAATTTTGTCTAGAGGAAACTGAAATTTGTCAGAAACCTTTGAATCTCCCTTTTCTGTTTATTATTTGCATCACAAAGATATGATTGGCTAATGTGCCTAAATATTCTTGCTAATTTTAATATTGAAAGCAATAATGTTTGGTGTGCTAAAGTTTGCAGAATGCAGATGTTTACACATATTTATATACACCTATAAAAGCTTACCAGAAAAACTTTTCTAAATCAAAGGTAAAATATTTAATCATTTTTATCTAGTTCTCTTTATTTTTAAAATCTCTTTGTTTCTAATACTCTTTGATAGTGTTTGTTTCTAAGATCTAGGTTGAAGCTGATGAAAAACCCAAAGTTTTTTTTTAATTCATGTATTTTTGCATGCTTCTGACATTAAGTATCTTAGAGAAACTCAGTTTTCCTCACTCCAGCAAGCTTGATTCTTGACTGCCAGAGCTGAGAAACACACACACACACACACACACACACACACACACACACACACACAAGGCGTTTTATGTGAATTTTCTAATTAAGCAAAGATAATCCAAAAACATTCACTTAAACCCTCCATCATGTATTCTGATATGTTTTTTGAATAAATAAGATATAATTATTTGTGTATGTCATCACATATTCCATGGCACACCTGAGAGCAACATCTGTTAAAAATAAGATATAATTATTTGTGTGTGTCATCACATATTCCATGGCACACCTGAGAGCAACATCTGTTAAAGAGCAGGTACCCCATTTTTCGCAGAAGATTCTGAAATAATTAAGTTAGTAAATCATCACCTAGTTAGGACATCAGGCTCCTGCAGCTACTCTCGTGTATCTTCACCTTAATTATATACTTGTGTTGATCCCTGACTTTAAAATGTACTGACATGGATGTGCCTTTAACTGCTCTATTCTGGAGATATTTCACAAGCTATTTATAATTTGACATTTTTATTCTAACTCCCTATGTTTCTTTGACATATATATCCAGGGAGAGGTGTGTGCCATAGACTGCAACCTCCTAGGAGGTAAGCTACTTACAATCAATTCTCATTGTTCAGTAGGCATCAAAGTGACATTTAAAAACAAGCAATTAATCAACACTTAATGTCATGATAAGGACGATTAAGACAAGTATATATTTTGGTTAAAATATAAATATTTAAGGAAGCTAGACAAAGCCATTTTTTTTTCAAATGTACACACATATACACTCATACACAATAAGAAATGTATTTAGTAATACATTTTACCTTATTTTCAAGGCTTATCCTGACTGTAATTATTCTTTAAATAATAAGAAGGGAGAAGGTAATATGATTTACTACCACCAACAAAAAGTAATGCTGTTGATTACCCATTGCAATGGTACAGTAGTATCATTGTTGGATATGTAGATCAGTTTTTTCCTTCTAAATGCTATTTCAACTATTATTATTAATATATATATGTATGTCTATATATGTGTGTATTTTTATTAGAAAACATAATATATTATTCAATTAGATAAAATAAGAAATAAGAGATAACATAGTAGAACTCAGTTATCTACTAAATAAGTATTACTCTCATTCTCTGTGGAACACCAACAATATTCTCTTCAAGAAAGTGACACTGACTATTGTAGAAAGAACAAGTTAATGTGAAAAATAATGTTTCAAGTCCCTATTATTTTATTTTCTTAAAGCGTAATCAGAGAGGGGGAATCATAATACTTCATTACCATGTCTGTAGATGAATGGAAAAGCACATTATGCAAATAAGGAATACAAGGCATTCCTTGAACGGTAGTCATCCTTGAGAGAAGTGGAATGTGTCTCAAGTTCTGTTTTATGAAGATACCAACATTTTTGAAAAATATGGAGACAAAAAATAGCAACATCAAAATAAATCTCAGACCTTGACTAGTGATTGATTTTTTTCACCTGCTATCCATTACTATTTAATCTATACATAGAGAAAAAAATCAGCTGAGCTGTCCAGAAACATCTGGACATTATGATACCCTGCAAATATAATAGCCACAGCTAATGAGCCTGAAGATAGGAAAAGCATTATCTGGTTGCTGTTGCAGCCTTCAGCCAATGAATATAAATAAGTTTTCGTTGATCTTTTGTCCTACTTAAATATAATCCAGTTTATTGAGCTGGTGAATTACATTAACCATTTTGACATTATTTCTTTATAAATCTAATGTGGTGTCCTTGTTCTGTTCTTCCTCTCCCTGTATTAGAGAAACCACAATAAAACAACATAATTTTCTTAAGCTCAGTGATTCTAATAATTGATTAAATAATTTCTATAGAAAATTACATTTATATGTATAACATATATATTTACATATGTAATATATACATTTTGTGTATACTAAATACACATGTACACATTCTACCTCTCATATATCTTTATGTCTATGCTTATTCCTTCAAACAAAATGGTCTGCCTCAGTATGTCTCCTATAAAATGAAAATGATGATAATGAGATCCACCCCACAGAGTTTTGTAAAAATGATACAAATAGTATGTATCAAGTGCTACACACATAGCAGCTGCTGAGGAAATGTACTCACTGGTATGATTATTGTTGTAGCTATTAGCATATTGTCAGAGCATAAAATCTAGAACTAGGATTTATGCTGAAAAATTCACCCACAATTAGGGAGACAGGTTGCATTGGGATTAGGAAGTATGCCCAGACTAAGCAATAGGTTTATCAAAGTAGACATGTAAAAGCTGAATCTAGATATTAGTCACTCAAGACTGGGACTTCACTGGAGAAGAATTGTCTTCAATAAGCACCCTTAATACCTCCCTGCCTCAACTGGAGGTCACTACATTATGTATTTTATATTATACATTCAAGGCCGTGTTCTGAGATCTCGATTGCATTTTTTCTTTGGGAATAAGACAACAGGAAACTATATCCACTATGTATTTCCTAGTGGTCAAAACTTCTGTTTTCTTTAAGTCCTATGCTTTATTATATATAAGAATGGGGGAAAATAGGGGAAGGAGGACAGCAAGGGTTGGAAAATCATTTTGGCTTGCCTGAGAATATGCAGAAATTGATGCCAGGTTTTTAACATGGGAAACAAGTATTAATAAAAAATATAATATTAAAAAACAGAATTAACAGCAAAAGTAAAACTATAGCTTTTAGTTAGCGCTATTACATTACACCTGATTTCATCATTTAATTACTGTCAGATACATAGTTTTGCATAACTTTCACAACCAGTTGGTAAACTAGCTAGAGTAAATAATACTTTCTTAATTTTACAGATATGAAAACTGATTTTGAGACATAAAGTAATTTATGTGTTCTCATACATATGTAAACGATAGGTATAAGGCAAGAAGCTGTTTTTTACCTTCAAACATAACTTCTCCTTAATATTCTTATATTTCAACTTTATAGATTCATTGATGAAACAAACATTTATGAATAAAGTTCCAGCAACTTCAGTGCTCAAATGTGAAATATGTGTGTAGATGTGAATAAGAACATACCATGTAATGTTCAGTAGATACTATTCAGGGTTAGTTTTAAGTCTTCTTTTAGTTATTATAATCAAGTCATAAGTGCTCATTGTTAATAAAGTTGTTAAAGAAGATAGAAGATAAAGTAATATTATTATTATACGTTCTGTTGTATTAATTTATTTTATTACAAATATATACCAAATTTTCATCTTAGAAAATAAACTTCAGTGTCGTTTTACACAGTTTTAATTACTTCAAAAACTACTTTTTGGGTACCTATTCTTTTCTCATCCTGAGGCTTCCTATATTTAATTAAATTACAGCAAAATCTATAAAACACCAAAGTGATCAAGGAAGGCTTTCAAATGAGTGGCTTAATAACTAGGTAAGTCTGTACCATTTGCTGAGAAAGAATCGACTTGGCCCAGATAGTTTTGAAAGACAGAGAAAGGAGGGAGTCAATAGTTGTATTTTTCACCCATGGTATTTGAGAATGACACTCAACATGGAAGTACAAATATCAAGGAGGCACATTGGTCACCCAAGTCTGGAGTCCAAGGGACCTGGGAGAAACTGTAAGTGTGGGTCATCAGTATACAGAAGTGAATTTCACTTACACGTGGTAGAGATAAAAATAAAAGTTTGGCCTTGAAATGGCTCCAACACTTAGAAACGGGATAAGAAAGAAGAGCCTACAAAAGAGAATAATGAAAAGTTGCAGTAGTATAAGAAAAATCCTAAGCGTGGCTGAAAACAGGAGAAAAAAATGTTTCAAATATACTGAATTCTGGAAAAAAATGGCATGAGATGTGTAAGACTCGTAAATGTCTCATTGACCTGATAGGAAACAAATGTATGTTTTGACAATTTTTTTGTGAGATGTGTATGAAAGTTTGATCAGAGAATCAGGACTAATTACTAATTACATGAATAAATATTTTTTTTCTAGGGATTTGACCTTAGAAACTGATAGGAACTCATTAGGCTACTGCTATGGTTTGTTGTGTTCCCACACAGATCTCATCCTGAGTTATAATTCTAATAATCCCCACATGTCATGGGAAGGACCCAGTGGGAGGTAATAGAATCATGGGGCCAGTTACCCCCAGGCTGTTCTCATGATGGGGAGAGAGTTCTCACAACATCTAATGGTTTTATAAAGGGCTTTTCCCCTTTGTTAGGCACTGCTCCTTGCTGCCATCATGTCAGGAAGGACATGTTTGCTTCCCCTTCTTCCATGATCATAAGTTTCCTGAGGCCTCTCCAGCTATGCTGAACTGTGAGTCAATTAAACCTCTTTCCTTTATAAATTAGCCTGTATTGGGTATGTCCTTAGAGCAGTGTGAGAATGGACTAATACATTAAATTGGTTACCAGGAGTGGGGCACTCCTGTACAGATACCTGAAAATGTGGAAGCGACTTTGGAAATGGCAACAGGAAGATGTTGGATAGTTTGAAGGACTCAGAAGAAGACAGGAAAAGATGGGAAAGTTTGGAACTTCCTAAAGACTTGTTGAATGGCTTTGACCAAAATGCTGATAGTGGTATGGACAATGAAATTCAGTATGAGGTGGTCTCAGATGGAGATGAGGAAATTGTTGGGAATTGGAACAAAGGTGACTCTTGCTATGCTTTGGCAAAGAGACCGGTGACATTTGCTGCTGCCCTAGAGATCTGTGGAACTTTGAACTTGAGAGAAATGATTTAGGGTGTCTGGTGGAAGAAATTTCTAAGCAGCAGAGCATTCAAGAGGTGATAGAGCATAAAAGATTGGAAAGTTTTCAGCCTGACAATGCAGTAGAAAAGAAAATCTCATTTTCTGGGGCAAAATTCAAGCCAGCTGCTGAAATTTGCACAATAATGAAGAACCAAATATTAATCACCAAGATAATGGGGACAGTGTCTCCAGGACATGTCAGAGACATTCATGGTAGCCCCTCTCATCACAGGCCCAAGGCCTAGGAGAGAAAATGGTTTTGTGGACGAAGTCTAGGACAGCCCTGCTCTGGGCAGCCTAGGGAGTGGGTGCCCTGCTTCTCAGCCACTCCAGCCGTGGCTAAAAGTGTCCAAAGTACAACTCAGGCCATTGCTTCAGAGGGTGCAAGCCCCAAGTTGTGGCGGCTTCCACATGATGTTGGTCCTGCATGTGACTTGAAGAAACAAGGAAAACTGAAATCTCCAAGGATAAATGAGCCTTATGCATACAGGATGATACTGACATTGGTCTCTGTTTACCTCTAAGCCTTCAGCTTTCATGATAGGGTAGTACTGCAAGAAAAACTGGACAGTTTTTTTTGTCAATAAACTGAGTACACTTTGCCAAGTTAAAAATGCACATGACTGAGGAGTCTGTGACCCTTAAGCAGGAGATGAGGCAGGAGCTGGAGTTGCCATGAGCCCAGCTGCTGTTCATGTCAACCAGGTGAACCACCAGCAAACGACAAACATGCATGAGCTACAGTAGCAACTCATCCCCTCCTCTGTCCTTCATGTAGTAAAAAGAACATAACTTCATTTCCATCATCTATATCTTGATTACAATGCCTCTCATTGTCCAGTTAAATCAGAATCATGAAGGGAAGGAAAATGAGAAAAACTAGTTCTAGTTTAACTAACTCGATACAATTTTTTCTAAAGGTTGAAAAGTGGAAGTTGAGTAGATATACACAGGTCTTCCAAAAGTTTTGCTGAAACAGAATTACAAAGTGAATATTTTGTTTAGTTTTTGTTGTTTTTGATATCTTTTGGTTCTATCTTGGTAGATAATGAAGCAGTATCATTCTGTATAAGATGGTAGGTAGTGGAAAATAACTCAGCAGAAATGGAAAGATTCATGCTGAAGGGAAGAGAAGATAAGAAGAGAGGTAGCAAAGGCCTTGAAAGTAGGTGAATAAATTCTATTAACACTGTAGATCTAGGATATTTCTTTTCAGTCTTTCTTCTTGCTAGATATTCCTAATGTAATTTAGTGGTTAATAGAACAGATTCTGAGACAGATTGTCTAGCTGTTAATCCTGACGCTACTACTTAATAGTTGTGAGGCAGCATGAATCTCTCTGCATCAAATTTCTATTTTGAAAGTGTCAATACTAGTAGTAGCAACTCATAGGGTAACTGTGAGGAAAAAAATTACTGGTGGTACCCATCCACAGGGTTATTGTAAACACTAAGTAAGTTAATACATGGGATTCACATAGAACATCACTGGCACTTAGTAAGGGCTTAGCTATTATCTGAATATTTCAGTGCTTATAGTATATATATTTTTTATCATTTTTGACATTCGAATGTTAAGATTTTTTATTTAAACTTCATTATAAATATTGTTTTATTATTTGATAATATTCTAGCATATAGAGTGTAACAAAATATACTTACCTTTTGCCTTTTCCATGATGGACATTCAAGATTATCAACTGTGGCTGGGCACAGTGGCTCATACCTATAGTCCTATCACTTTGGGAGACCAGAATGGGTGAGTCACTGGAGGTCAGGAGTTTGAGACCAGCCTGGCCAACATGGTACAACCCCGTCTCTACTAAAAATACAAATATTAACTGGGCATGGTGGTGCATGCCTGTAGTCCCAACTGCTTGGGAGGCTGAGGTAAAAGAATCACTAGAACCTGGGAGGCAGAGGTTGCAGTGAGCCGAGATTGTGTCACTGCACTCCAGCCTGAGCAACAGTGTAAGACTCTGTCTCATAAGTAAATAAATAAATATCAACTGTACATTCAGAAATTTTCTAATTTTTTTAAAACACTTCTCTTGGTTTTTTATTTGCTTTTACACAATGTTGTGGTGAACATCTTTAAACACAAAGAGATATCCATTTTGATTGTTTTTGTAGAATAAACTACTAGAAGTGGAATTCAGTCAGTGATTCCCGGTATTTTTAATGTTTTGTCTTCTGAGTAATGACGTATGTCTAAAAATTAAATTTTCACTTTATTGAAATTAAATATTTTAGCAATATGTGTTTATCATTTAGTTTTAAATCCACGCTAAATACTATTAAATACTAAAATACCATGGCTTTCCTTCAGCTGCATCTCTGCTCAAATGAACACTGAGCCCTCCGTTAAAAAAAAAAAAAAACAAAAAAAAAAAACTTTCCACAGACATGTAAATTATAGTAATTACAATAGTTTTTCAGGTTCTTTTAGCATTTGCTCTTATATATCTGATGTTTACAAGTATAGACTTTTAACATGAACCTTAAAAACTCACTAAAGTGAGATAATACATGTAACTTCTACACTTCACTGATTGTCAGTGACCATTTTGAATGTGTCACTTGTTACATTTCACAATTAAAACATATGGATAATTTCTTTGTATGACAATTGCTTTCACTATCATAATAACTAGTGACAAACCTGCCAAGATAATATTCCCACCTGTCTCTCAAAAGAGAGTTTAAGAATCTCCTTTGTGTTGTTAATTTGCCTTAAGTTGATCTCCTCCTGTGCGATTTACCTACTGTTGGTAAATTTGTTAACAACTGTAACTATGTCTTTATTTCCAATGTTAATCAAGATTTTGTAATGTGGAGTTATGACAAGTATTCCTAAACATTTTCTAGATGAATACTCACAAGTCACAAATGTCCACCTGGTTTTTGAAGAAATTACATTGTGAATAAAGTAGAAAAATATATGCCTGCAAAAGGGAAGAAAGAATGTTATTCTATGTAGGCATACTCACTAATAATGCCATAATCACTGTTATTAGAAGCTGCCTCATTTTCTTTGCAATCAGCTGTCTTTGAAGTGAAAAGATAGGCTGTTCCTAAGAAACAGAAGCTAAATGAAAGTACTTGATTTTTTCTTTCTACCTCAGTCTGGTGTTCACATCCCTAAGAAAAAGAAAAAGTACATTTTCACCAAAGTTTACTCTCATGATTTCCTTGACACTACACTCTCCTGTGCGTCTCTAATCTTTTCTCCTTTTTTTCGTAATACCATCATAGTTACTAATAATTAGGCACTTACAATTTTAGAATACTCTGTTAAGTACTCCAAATGCATTTTTTCCTTTAACTACCTGAATAATACTATTAGATATTTTATTACAGAAGGAAAACTAACTTCCCTCCAGATAGTAATGTTAATAAGAAACAAAGATGCAAATCAAATCCAGGAAGTGTGACTGACTCAAAACTCATGCATTTAACCATTACTGTTAGTCTTTTATTCCATCACCAGCTCCTTTTTTTTCAGATGACTTTTTAAGTGTTTAGTAGGACCTAAGATTCTGTCCTCTGCCATCACCTCACTCTGAACACTCTCCTTCCGTGATTTCCTTCAGATGATTTCAGATTCTATTATGGATTGAAGGCTCCCATATGTTTTTGACCCAGGAAGGGCCACAAAAAGCTCAGCATCGTTGTGCCCATATGTGATTACGTAATTTCTCCAGCTCCAGCTTTTCTCTGCCATACTGGTTTCTATCTTGAATTTTCTATCTCTGTGACTGCTTCAATATTCACAACATACTTAAGAAATCCCTTGCCTCTTTCCTACTCCACAGTTCAATTATTTGCTAAGGCCCAGTAATATCAACTCCTATAAATCTGAATTTATCTTTGTTTTCTATTCTCACTGCTACTAACACACCATTTCTTTTCTTTATTTTCTCTGTAACAGAATAATCTGTCTTCCATCTCAAATCCATTTCTTCGGGTGACCTCAGAGTAATTTTTCTGTAATATTTTGTGACAACCCCCATTAAAAAGAAATTTGAATTTTAATATTTAAGTAGCATGAAAATTCATAATCGATACTATTCTGTATTAGAGTTCCACAGAGAAACAGAACCACTTGTATATCTATGGATATATGAGGAGATTATTATGGGAATTGGCTCACATAATTATGGTGGCCGAGAAGTCCCAAGATATGCCATCTGCAAGCCGGAGAACCAGGAAACCAGTGGTAGAATTCAGTCTGAGTTCACAGGCTGAGAACTGATGGAATAGTTGGTATAAATCTCAAAGTCTAAAGTCTCCAAAACAAAAGCTCTAATGTCCACATGCAGAATATGAATGTCCTGGCTCAAGAAGAAAGAGAAATAGAAAATTCACCCTTGTGCTTTTTTGTTTCATTCAAGCCCTCAGTGGATTAGATGATGCCAACCCACATTGGTGAGGGACGATCTTCTTTACTCAGGCTACTGATTCAAATTCTAATGTCTTCCAGAAACACCTTCACAAGCACACCCAGAAATAGTGTTTTACAACGATTTGGTATCCCTTAGTCCACTCAAATTGACCCATAAAATTAACTATCGTAAGTCCAACTCTTATCAATTTGGCACCCATGAGCATACCCTTAAACCATCCTTAGTCTCCAAATAAAGACAATAACAAGGTTGTAATTCTATCTACATGATACAAATATTCTGCTTGCCTACAGCTGAAAACTCAGAAGTGGAGATAAAAATTCTTGAGTAATATTTATTCTTCTCCTGATGTACCCTAATTTAAATACTATGATATAAAATTAACAATACCTAATTGCTGATATAAAGTCAATACATTTTATGATATATCATAAGTGAATAAGAAAAGAAAACCAATATATTTGCTTAATATGTATATATATACACACAAATATATTAATAACAAAATAAAGAGGAAATATAGTTGAGCTTTGAGCAACAGAGGAGTTGGTGCATTTGAAAACCTGCATACAACTTTTGACTCCCAAAATACCTAAATATTAATAGCCTACTATTAACCAGAAACCTTGCCAATGATGCAACCAATTAACATATTTTGTAGGTTATATGTATTGTATACTGTTCTTACAATAAATCAGACTAGAAAATCATAAGAGAAAATATATTTACTATTTATTAAGTGGAAGTGTATCATCAGAAAGGTCTTTATCCTCGTTGTCTTCATGTTGTGTGTGTTGAGGAGGAGGAGAAAAATTAGGAGTTCTTGTTTTAGCAATGTCAAAAGCAGGAGAGGTGAAGGAGGTGGAAAGAGAGGAAGAAGTAGGCACACTCAGTGTAAATTTACAGAAATACCTTGTATTTTCTGTCTGACTTTCTTGCTTTTTTCATTTCTCTAAAAATGTTCATATGTGTTACCAAGCCCTCTTCAACTTATTGTTTTAGTTTCAGTGCCCATATCATAGGAGGGTCCATGTCATGAAAGAAATCAAAAGCAGTCTTGTATAATTAGAACCCTTCTGCCAGATTGTCTAAAGTCAACTTGTGTTCTGGCACTGTTTTTGAAGCATTCATATCCATCAAGTCATCTTCTATAAATTCCTCTGACCTAGTGTCTATTAGCTCTTAAATTTTTGCAAGATTCATGTCTTAAAGCCCTTCAACATCCTAACCCTTACTTTCTTTTCCATATCCCCATCTCTTTCATGATTTCTTTGATTGGCTGTTATCATAAATCCCATGAAGTTATGCATGACATCTGGACAATTTTCTTCACCAGTATTGTATTGTTTTGGGCCTGCTGGCTTTCACAGCTTTTTTAATAATAACAATGGTATTTTCAATAATCCTTACAAACTTTCATGATATTCTCTCTGTATCAGGCTTCTTTTCCATAGCATTGACAATTCTTTTCATAGAGAACCACGTGTAATGAGCATCAGAGGTCCTTACGACCCTCTGATCTAGAAGCCAAATTAGAGATGTTGTGTTTGGGGGCAAGTAGGACACTTTGACACCTTTGCTATTGAACTTATGGGGTTCTGGGTGGCCAGGGGCATTGTCCATTATCAAAAAACTTTAAAAGATAATACCACACTGGAAAGATATTTCCTAACTTTAAGAACAAATCATCAATGGAAACAATCCAGAAAAAGGGTTTTCATTGTCTAGGAGCTCTTGTAGTGCATCCAGGAGACTTGCAGCTGATGTTTACTTTTTCTCTTCAAGGGTCAGGGGTTAGCAACTTTATAGAAAAAGGCAATCCTGATTATCAAGCTGACTACATTTTCACAAACCGTAGAGTTAGCCTATCCTTTCCTGCCTTAAATTCCAGTACTCACTTCTTTTCCTTAATATCAAATGTCTTTTGTGGCATTATTTTAAGAAGAGGACACTTTCATCTGCATTAAAAATATTTTAGGCAGATATTGTTTCTCCTCAATAATTTTCTTAACAGAGTCTGGGAGCTTGTCTGCTGCCTCTTGGTAGACAGAAGCTGCTTTTCCTGTTACCTTGATATTTTTTTGAGTAATGATCAAACCATCCTTTGCTGCCATTAAATTATCCAACTTTAGATTCTTCATCTTCCTTTTGCTTTAAGTTGTCATATAATAACTTCATATTTTCTTGAATCATATTATAGTCTACTGGTGTGCCTTTCTTAGAGGAATTCTGCACCCATGTAAAAGCTACATTTTCAATATGTGATAAAAGTATATTTTACAAAAGCTTTTTTGTACCTGCTGGTGTAGCTGCATTGATGACTTCACAAATTTCCTTTTTTTTTTTTTTATAGTGGTCCTTATCCTGAATTCATTTATCTTGAAATGGTGGCAAACCACAGCTGCAGACCTCACTCTATGGTATGTATCAAGCAATTCAACTTTGCCTTGTAATGTCATGTTTTTTTTTTTTTTTCTGCTTCCTGAGAGCACTTTCAGCATCATTTATAACACTCCCTTTTGGTCCCATGGTGTTATTCAGGGTTTAAAGTATTGCTCCAAACATGGTGAAACGTATGTAAGAACTGTAAGAGATCACTTTTTACTGTGATAGGCAATTTATTGAAGAGACAAACTGCTAAATTGGAGATGATTAGCATCACAGGTTTTTTAAATAGATACTCAGAATACTTGAGTTCACTATAATATCAACAGGAGGTGGCTACAAAACTATTACTGTAGTACAGTATTACTACAGTTAATTTTATGCCATTACGATTTAATACTACACATATTTGTTTACATTTCTCTTGACTGCAAATGGCCCCATGTATGATCTATGAATAATATCTGTGATTGTGTACATTTTGATAAATTTTAATTTTCTTTAATAAATTTGTGTATATTTCATGGTAGTAAATGATAAAATTGACTAGTATCTATATATATTTTTGCATTCACAGCATACCTAACTTTTTCAAATTTTTTAATATTTCTGGGCTCTGTGGTTCAATTTTCTTTTCAAATTTTAACCAATCTCCAAAAAGGTTTTCTAATATATTTATTGAAAAAAATTTGTATAAGTAAATCCAAACAACTCAAATCCATGTTGTTCAAAGGTCAACTGTATCAATGACAACTATACTGCTAGTTTCTATAACTGATTATGTGGTTGTAAGTGGTATTTATAATTAATTTCTACTACACATTTTATACTCGCTTTGCCTTCAGCTAAAACCTCAACTGGTTGTGGTTCTTGATGTGATAGGGTGAGACAAACCTTCATTTCCGAAGGGTCAAGGCCATTTGTAGTTATGTCTGGATTGTGCTGTAATTTTCCATTGAACTTAATCACAGCACATGGTAATATAATTATGTGCTGCTTAATGACGGACACATTCAGAGAAATTTGTTGTTAGGCAATTTTGCCATTGTGCAAACATTATAGAATGTATTTATGGAAACCTAAATGGCATAGCCTACTGCACACGTAAGCTGTATAGTATAGTCTATTGCTCCTAGGCTATAAACCTGAACAATATGTTAATGTTCTGAATACTGTAGGCAATTGTAACACAATGGTATCTGTGAATCCAAATATAGAAAAGGCACCATAAAATATAATATTATAAACTTTGGGGATGGTGATCTGTCATTCAGTGAAACATCTTTATGCATTATGTGACCAAACTAAGATATGATATCCCTCACATACCTCCTGTATTCCAGACATACTCTTACTCCCCTTTACTGTGGCATAGTGGTAAAATTTCCCCTTGGTAGTAGGATTAATCACCCCAGCCAACATTGTTATTCCCTTCTAAGACTGTTAACTCAGAAGTATGAGAAGCCCAAAGTGACTGGGTGGCAGTCAAACTTCCAGTTTAATAAAAACATTCTTGTGCCTTCTCCTGAAAGCATTTCTTCCTCCAGAACTAAGGTCTGTAGGCCAGAAGAGCATAAAGTTGCAAGAACAAAAAGCAAATATTTTGCTAGTGGATAAATAGGTATAATGATGAGTGGTGTCACTCCCATTTCTACCCCTTCAGACCAGAACCATAAGTCCTGTCTTTTGGAGAAACAGTACCATATGTTGTACTTTAGTTAAGAACATATACAGTCTTCTGGAGCACATTACCCGAGCCCTTCAAGGTATTGCCATCTGCATAGAACTGTAAGTGAATCTTAGTTACGGTGGAAAAGGCCATTCCACCGTTCCATCAAGCCAGCTCCTCTAGGGTGTTGGGAAACATGGTACAGTTGGTGAATTCCGTGAATATGGGCCTATTGACACACTTTTTTGGCTGTGCAATCAGTTCATTTGTCAGAAGCAGTGGTGTGTGGAATACTATGATGGTTGGTGTGTTAGTTGATTTTGCATAGCCATAAAAGAATACCTGAGACTGGGTAATTTATTAAGAAAAGAGATCTATTTGGGCCATGGTTGTACAAGCTGTGCAAGCATGGCAACAGCATCTTCTTGTCTTCTGTGTGAGGCCTCAGGAAGCTTTTCCTCATAGCAGAAGGTGAAGGGGGAATAGGCACATCACATAGTGAGAGGGGGAACAAAAGAGAGGAGAGGAGATGCTGGGCTCCTTTTAACCACTAGTTCTCTTGTAAATTAATAGAGTGAGAACTCACTCATTACAAGGATGGCTCCAAGCCATTTATGAGGAGTCCACTCGCATGACCCAGTCACCTCCCACTAGGCCCGTCTTCAACAATGAGGATCACAGTTCAACATGAGATTTGGAGGGGACAAATATCCAAGCCATATAAGTTGGCAAAGATTTTTGTAAATCCATATGTATTTTGGCAGAAGCATTGGTGTAGAGAACGCAAATCCATATTCAGAGTAAGTACCTATTGTAGTAAGGACAAAATACTACCCCTTCCATGATAGAAGTGATCCTCTGTAATCAGTCACCAGTTAGCTGGTTGGTCACCCCAAGGAATGATGCGTTATCAGGAGTTCCAGCTTGGTCTCTGCTGTTGGGAGATTACGAAATCAGAGGTGGCTGTAACTAGGCTGGCTTCTGTGAGTGGAAATCTATGTTGCATAGCCCCTGCTTAGCTTCCATCCCTGCCATTATAGCCCATTGTTCATAAGCTCATTGGGTGATGACGGGTGGCTGGAGAAAGATTCTGACTGGTGTCTAGTAAATAATTCATCCTATCCACCTGATTATAAAAATTGACCTCTGCTGAAGTCACCCTTTGACCATTAATATAGGACACAAATATCTTCATGTTGTTTTCCCATTTAGAGAGGTCTATCCTCATGTTTTTCCCAAATTTCTTTATAACCAATTTTTCATTCATATTCCTTCCAAAATCCCCACTATTCAGCCAAAAAAATAGGCTACAGACCATGAATCAGTATAAAATTTCACATATGGTCATTTCTCCTTCCAAGCAAAGTGCACAACCATGTGCAATGACCAAAGTTCTGCCCACTGGGAATATTTCCTTTCACCATTGTCATTTAGGAATGTCCCAGAAAGGGGCTGTAGTGCTACAGCTGTTCACTTTGGGTAGTGCCTGCATATCATGCAGGGCCATCTATTAACCAGGCCTGAATCTTCTCTTCCTCTGTCTAAGTATCATAAGGAACTCCCCATTAGGCTGTAGGTACAATCTGGGAGAGAAAAGGCAGTGTTGTAGGAGTGAGGATCATGGGCATTTGGGCCACTTCTTCATGTAACTTACTTGTGCCTTCAGGTCCTGCTCAGCCCAATCACATATGTACAACTTTTATGAAGCAATGCTACTGTACACACCCAATTTTATGGCTCATTGATTCAGATAACACTGTATATAATTAGCAGCTCAGGTCTTGTAGTAACTTGGTGGCATATGGTCAAGCATTCAGTCTCTATTAAAACCCAGTAGCAGGCCGAAATCTGTTTTTTAAAGGAAGGTAGTTATCTATGAATTATGGCAAGGCTTTGCCCCAGAATCCTAAAAGGTGGACTACAATTCACCTATGAGGACCTACCAAAGACTCCAAACAGAATCCCTACCTGCCACTGATACTTCAAACACCACTGATGTCAAGCACCATTGGATCTGCTGGCTCCTATGGACCAAGGGGAGAGCAGTTTGCACAGCATCCTGGACTTGTTGCAGACACTTTTCTTGTTCTGGGTTTCACTCAAAACTATCATTCCATCAATAGACCAGAGTGACATACTTAATGAGGAATATGTTGCCTCCAAAACCCAAATAGGCCCACTGGGCACTGGGGCTTTTTCTTGATTGTAGAATGGTCCCAGTGCAGCTTATTCTTCACCATAGAGGGGATACATCAAGGTGCTCCATACCACTGGGCGCATAGAAATATCACTGACGGAGAAGGCCCAGAATGTTAGTAGGATTTATATATCTTCCTTGGACACACACATGTCTTCCCAATAAATTTAGAGTAGTTGCTACTTCTTATGCATGAGGTCCAATCAGTATAATGTTATCAGTGCAATAGACCAGTGTGATATCATGGAAGAGAAAGGCAATCAAGATCCCTGTGAACTGAATTATGACACAGGGACAGACAGTTAATACACCCCTGAGGTGAGACAGTGAAGATATATTGCTGACCTGGACAGCTGAAAGAAAACTGCTTTTGGTGGGCTTTATGGAGAATTTTAGGAAAAAAAAAAAAAAAACATTTGGCAGGTTAGTAACTGCATAACAGGTACCAGGGGAGATGTTAATTTACTCAAGCAATGGAACCACATCTGCTATAGCAGCTGCAGTTGTAGTCACTACTTAGTTAAGCTTACAATAACCTACTGTCATTCTCCAGAATCCATCTGTCTTCTGCACAAGTCAAATAGAATTGAATGGCAATGTATTGGAAATTACCATCCCTGCATCTTTTAAGTTCTTTATGGTGGAATGCATCTCCATAATTTCTCCAGGACTTTGGTATGTTGTTACTTTTGATTTACTGTTTTTGTAAGTAGAGACAGTTTTAGTAACTTCCATTTGGCCTTTTGTACCATATTAGCTCTTGCTCCAGGTTGGAGAAAAAATATGGGGATTCTGCCAGCTGCTAAGTACTTATATTTTAATGATTCATTCTGAAACTAGGAAAAATAACCACAGGATGGGTTTGGACAACCACTGGGCCCACTGTGAGTTGAACATGAGCTAACAGTCCATTGATTACCTAATTTTCATAAGCCCTTAGTCTAAGTAGAAGACCACACTGATGTTTTGAGTCTCTTGAAATCAATTTTATTTCAGATCCAATGCCCAGTAGTCTCAGAAAGGTCTTAGTATTTTCTTTCTTTTTTTTTTTTTTTTTAGTGCATAGATAACTGTTAACAGTTAACAGTAAAAGAACATTGTTCTCTCTGGAGAAGACTGGTGGAAAGATTAGCAGTATAAATTTTCATTGGTGTACTGATGTCTTTCTTTGAGACTTAACTGGCCTCCCTTGCATTCATTGAGTCCTGGGTATGCAAACCACCTCAAATCTGGGAACTGATCAAGGGAGCTTGACTCTATATTTTAATGACTTGAATCAGATTTCTGTTCATTGGACTCGTAAATTTACTGCTTTTACGGATCAAGTAAGATTTAGTAGACTTCCTATTTATTTTATATATGAGAACATCATGATTGACTTTCTAATACCATAGATCTGGGCAAGACATACTATTCTGATTGCTCCTTTGACTCTCTTGTCCATTATAGTAATTATGCCCACTTTGCTTTTGGTGGTTGAGTGCTGCCACTTGGTCTCTGCCGCCCTGTGATCCAATTACTACCACTGTATTTAGGATTTCCAGTTGAGTGGGGGAGGTTCACATTGTTAAGTCTGCCCTACAGAGAAAAGTAACTACTGAGCTCTTCGAGGATGTTGGGATTCCCCTCACAAATTTATATGTTAACGTTTTGTTGAAAGATGTGTCTTGTTGACTCTCCCAGTGTGGGTGAATCAAGAAGGTCTTAAATGGCAAATTTACTCTAATACCAACATCTCCCTAAGCCTTAGAATCTCTTCCTCTGTATTAAACTAAGGAAGATAAGGCATTTCTAATTCACTCATTGTGGGCCACCTTTTGATCCACATTTCAGCCAAGCAAACTGTCCAGCCTTTTCTAACTCCATGAGCTGAGAAATAAATGCAGAACTTTTGCTCAGTAGGCCCATATGAATAAATTTATCCAGATGCAACTTTATGTTCCTTTCACCATTTTCACACATCCTTTATATTCATTCCCACACATGTTCATCTGGATTTCTGTTTCTATAAATTAGAAAACTCAAGTAGTTCTTCTGGAGTATAGTCCACACCCTCATGGGTCACACTTTGTACTTCACCTTTAGGAGCCTGCTGAGATTTAGGTCTAGAAGAAAGAGGAGGAAAGCGGATCCTGAGGAAATGAGTATGTCTTTCATGAAAAGGTAATTACCATTTTTCTCATGCAATGCAGGGTTAATTCTTTCAGATGAATTTGGAAAGATCAATGACACTGTTGGTGGGAAAGTAGCTTCTATTGGGTTTGGGAAGACCACTCTTGCTGGGAATGGGGAGACCTCCTCCACTGGCAAAGAAGACTCATTAGATTTTAAGGGCTTATTGTCTCCAGCTTCATCGGGGTCTTCTACACATCCTCATCCTAACTTACAGTATCTCATTCTTTCCCAATTAATCAATGCTGTCACTTTAACAAGAGACATTGTGTGAGGCTGAACGTTTAACATGTGTTGTAATTTAGCCAATGACAGAATAAAGACCTTGAAAATCAAAGGTCCTACATATGATTTTCAATAATTGTAGCTCTGGGCAGCAGGAGATAAGGCTGTCCCTCAGGGCACACCTAGAAGCTCTTAGGTCATTTATATGGCCCTTGATCTGGAAATTCAAATTCCTTAAACTCCTCCTTTCTCATCACCACTTTGCCCAGCAACATTAAGAAGAACCAACTAGTGTTATTATATAATTTTCACCAAAAATATTTGGAAGCATCATATTCAGAGTTACTTAGCTCTTTGCTTCCCTTAGGTGATTTCTTAGTAGTGTCCGATGCAGATATTTTGGATGTCTCTATAAACAGTTCATATTATAGAGTATCAAGGCTCACTTTATGACTGAAAATAGAGTACTTATAGTCTTTAAGTGTAATTACATTACAGAAGAAGTTCCTCAAACCCCAAAACTAATTCAAAAAACACATGCTTAAAATTCTATTCCTCTAAAACGATTTTTGGTACCAAAACCTGTTGCTGAGACCAGCTCAGACAGGGAGACCATAACCCAGCAGCACTAGAGGATTTAAAGACACACACACAGAAATATAGAGGTGTAAAGTGGGAAATCAGGGGTCTCACAGCCTTCAGAGCTGAGAGATCCAAACAGAGATTTACCCACGTATTTCTTAACAGCATGCCAGTCATTAGCATTGTTTCAGTAGATAGGAAATTAACTAAAAGTATCTCTTATGGGAAATGAAGGGATGGGCCGAATTAAAGGAATAGCTTGGGCTAGTTAACTGCAACAGGAGCATGTCCTTAAGGCACAGATTGCTCATGCTATTGTTTGTACTTAAGAATGACTTTAAGCAATTTTCTGCCCTGGGCGGGACAGGTGTTCCTTGCCCTCATTCCTGTAAACCCACAACCTTCCAGCGCGGGCGTTATGGCCATCACGAGCATGTCACAATGCTGCAGAGATTTTCTTTACGGCCAGTTGTGGGCCAGTTTATGGCTAGATTTGGGGGTGTTGTTCCCAACAACCTGTATTACTCAGAGTTCTCTACAGAATCAGTGGGATATATAAATGCTCCTCAACTTACACTGAGGTTTCATTCTGATAAACCCATCACAAATCAAAAATATTATAAGTCAAAAATACATTTAATGCTGACAACAGAGCAGATGGTCCCAAACTTATGATGGTCCAACTTACAATTTTTCAACTTTACGATGGTGTGAAAGTGATATGCATTCAGTAGAAACTGTAACCTCATTGTAAGCTGTAAGGAGCTTTTGACTTATGATGGAGTTACATCCTGATAAACCCATCATAAAGTTGAAAAATTTTAAGTTGATCAATTGTAAATTGGAGACCGTCTACATACAAATATATGAAGAGATTTATTATGAGAATTGGCTTGGGCAATTATGGAGGATGAGAAGTGCTGTAATATGTTATCTGTAAGTTGTAAAACCAAGAAAGCCAAATAAGTAATTTACTCCAAGTCAGAAAGATTGAAAACCTGGGGAGCCAATAATGTAACTAACAATCAGAGGCCAAAGATCTGCATACTGGTGGGCAGCAGGGGACAAGAAGTACTGGTGTAAATCTTGCAGCCTGATGGCCAGAGGAGCTGTGATGTCTGCTGACAGGAGAAGATAGATCTTGTGAGTCGAGAAGAGAGAGAGAATTTACCCTTCCTTTTTCTTTCTGTTCTACTCAGACCCTCAATGAATTTGATGATGTCTGTCCACATCAGAGGGCAATCTTTATTCAGTCTATTGATTCAAATGCAAATCTCTTTCAAAAACACCTTCACAGACACTCCAAGAAATAATGTTTGACCAGCTATTTGAGCATCCCTTAGCCCACTTGAGTTGACACCTAAAATTAATAATCACATCTGCCAATGTTTCTAACTTCATTATTTGCTCCTCCTCCAATGGATGTTTTCTTACCAGGCTAGATTTTCTATTGTTTCATGCTTTGAACTTAAGCCCAATTTGTATTCCATTTTCTTAATGGCTTGTCAACAGGAAAAATTTTTACTGTCTGTTAAGATCAGACTTAATTTTTTTTCATTCTCTGTCAAGTTCTTCTTGATGGTTACTTTGATTTTTAATTAAAATACTAAGTGCTCAAACAATAAATTTACCACTTTAAGTGGATCTTAATTTTTTATTTGTTTTGATTCTTGTTTTCACTATTTTTGACACTACTCTCCTCTCCTAGTCACATTCTAAAGACTTCAAAATATATACTAGTTTTATTTTAGTAAAATTTTAAGATTTTTACATGTGCAATAATTTTAGTTTTACTAAACTTATCAACCGCTTTTATTAAACAAAAATACTCATGTTACCCATCCTCTCCAACACAGTGTTTTGCTGTACTTTTGAAAAATATTTTATCATTTTTGTTTTAATTTACCTTCTAAAATTAAGTAATAGTAAGCATATTTTATATATGAATGTTCTAAGATTTTCCAAAAGCATTCTAGGCCACTTGCCTATTTTTTCAATGAGCTATTTCTATTTCCTGTTGAGCTGAAGTAACTATATATAACACAAATTATTATTTTTGGCCTATTATGCATTAAACATATTCAACCTGTTTTTATTTTATGGGTTTGTGAAAGATTCTTTCTGCATTTTTTCCCATTTTTATATGAGCAAACCTTTTCAAACCATTCTGTCATCCTTAGAAAAGCCTACTCCATTAGAAGACATAAAGAAAAATTATATATTCTTCTAGTACTTTTTCTAGATTTACTTTAACATGTATAAATTATATCCATCTAGAATAAATTTTGTAGTAGGGTATGCAGTAGAAATTCAGATTTACTCAAATGCCTAGCCAATTTCTCCACCATTATTTGTTTACCTACACATGTTTTTCAACTAATTTTCATAGATTAAAGCAATTTATGTGTGAGAGGTGATTTTCAGGTTCTCTATTATACTCTACTGATGTGTCAGTCTACTCTATACCAACCATTTATTAACTAGAGCTCTATCATTTGATGTCCAACTGTACTATTTCCTCTGCCATTATCCCAGTCCTTCTCTTTGACAGATAATTTCCAATTTTTCTTAGATATGTCTCTTTTCATTTCAACCTAAAAAACCATTTTCATACTTGATACAGATAAAGCAGTATTACATAAAATATTAATTTAGAAAAAATGATGTTTTGAATTATTTAATCTTTCTATCCAATAACAGAATGTGCTTTTACCTTTTATTAAGGTAGTCATCTCTGCATTGTTTTGTTTTGGTTTGTTTTATTTTGTTGTTATTCTGAAAGAGTTTTTAGTAGGGCATTTGATGCCCTACTAAATTTACATTGTCAATTGTAAATATAATATTTGAATCAATTTCTTTACTCACTGATTATTGCTATACTAGCATATATGAAATTTTATGTTTGTCTAAGTTATTTATAATCAAAGCATATTACTCACTGTACTGATTACCTGATACTTTTTTACATCTATTTGCTGCATTCTGTTTTCTAAACATATATATATACACACACAGTCAAACTATATATAAGAAATATAGTTTAATTCTGTTTTTTCCAATCATATACATCTTTTAAAAAAATATTTTACAAATAGATATGTTACTGTGAAGACACTCTTTTTGAGACATTTAGAATTCTACACTCCATTCTCTTTACTCTTCCCTTTCTTAATATTTATTATCTCTGCTACTCTCAGAAAAGACTTGAGCAGAAAATAAGGGGATGAACAAACAGCAGTAGCACCTGGTTCATGTTTGCTATCACCTCTGTGTCATCTTCATCAATCATCCTAACTGGAGGCTCATGTGTTCTCAAAAATGCATCAAATGGTAAAAAGAATAAATGGGTAACACAGAAAGACATTGCATATACAACAAGTCATAGAGAGCAAGATAGTTGTTAATATAGTCATGCTTGCATAATGAGGAATGAGAAATGCATCACTAGGAGATTTCATCATTGTGGAAGCACCATAGAGCATACTTACACAAACCTAGATGGTAAAGCCTACTATGCACTTAGGCTCTATGGTATATACAACCTACTGCTCCAAGGCTATAAACCCATACAGCATGTTACTGTACTGAATATTTTAGCCAGTTGTAACACAATGTTAGGTATTTGTGTATCTAAACATATCTAAACATAGAAAAGATACAGTAAAAATATAGTCTAAGAAATAAAAAATGTTACACAAACATAAGGCACTTACCATAAATGAAGCTTGTATGACTGAAGTTGCTCTGGGTGACTCAGTGAATGATGAGTGAATGTGAAGGCCAAGGATATCACTGTACACTACTGTAGATTTGATAAGCACTGTACACTTAGGCTACATTATATTCATTAAAAATAACTTTCTTTGATAAATTAGCTTACTAAATAAATAGCCTAGCTTAATAAATAACTTAATGTAACATTTTTACTCTATAAACTTTTTATTTTTGTAAACTTTTTGATGCTTTTGTAATAATAACAGCTTAAAAGCACATTGTACAGCTGTACAAAAATATTTTCTCTCCTTATATCCTTATTCTATAAGCTTTTACTATATTTAAATGTTTATTTTTGTTTTTTCTTCTTAAACATTTTTGTTAAAAATGAAGCCACACACACCTATATTAGCCTGGGTCTACACATGGTCAGGATTATGTATTAGTCCATTCTCACACTATTATAAAGAAATACCTGAGACAGGGTAATTTATAAATAAAATGGGTTTAACTGGCTTATGGTTCTGCAGGCTGTACAGGAAGCATGGCAGTGTCTGCTTTTGGGAAGGCCTCAGCCTCAGGGAGGTTTTACTTATGATGAAAGGCGAAGTGGGAGCAGGCATCTTATGTGGCAGGAGTAGGACCAAGAAAGAGCCAGGGGCAGTGCCACACACTTAAATAACTAGATCTCAGTATAACTCAGTACTCACGTTTATGATGACAGTACCAAGGGTGATGGTGTTAAACCATTCATGAGAAGTCATTCCCATGAGACTTGAGCAGGGACACAGATACAAATCATATCAATCATCAACATTACTGTCTTCCGTCTCCACATCTAGTCCTGCTGGAAGGTCTTGAGGAGCAATAACGCACTTGGAGCTGTTACCTTCTACAATAATACTGCCTTCTTCAGGAGCCACTCCTGAAGGACCTACCTGAGGCTGCTTTACAGCTAACTTTTATTTTTTTTTTAAATAAGTAGGACTACACTCTAAAAGATTAAAAGCATAGTATAGTAAATACATAAACAAATAACATAGCTGTTTATTATTTATATTATGTACTGTACATAATTGTATGTGCTATACTTTTATACAACTGGCAGTGAAATAGATTTCTTTACACCAGCATCATCAAAAACACCTGGTTAATGCAGTATGTTATGATGTTTATTTGATAGAAATTTTTCACCTTCATTATAATTTTTTTTTTTTTTAAGGCGGAGTCTTGCTTTGTTGACCAGGCTGGAGTGCAGTGGTACAATCTCGGCTCACTGCAAGCTCCGCCTTCCGGGTTCACACCATTCTCCTGCCTCAGCCTCCCAAGTAGCTGGGACTACAGGTGCCCGCCACCGTGTCCCGCTAATTTTTTGTATTTTTAGTAGAGACGAGGTTTCATCGTGGTCTCGAACTCCTGACCTCGTGATCCGCCCGCCTCGGCCTCCCAAAGTGTTGAGATTACAGGCGTGAGCCACTGCGCCCGGCCAGCTTCATTATAATTTTATGGGACCACCACTATATATGTGGTTTTACGTTACAAAATCAAAACAAAAACAAATAACATTTCTATACACCTGTGGCATTTAAGAAAAACCATTCAAGAACTCAATCTCATTTAAAATAATCGCACACACAAAATTAGGAATATATTTAACCTAAGAGGTAAAAGATTTCCACAAGAAGAACTACAAAACTCTGATGAAATAAATCGTAGATGATACAAACAAATAGAAAAACATCCCATGCTCGTAGATTGAAAGGATCAATATAGTTAAAATGACTGTACTGCCCAAAGTAACCTACACATTCAATGCAATTCCTATCAAATAGCCAATGTCATTTTTCACAGAATTAGAAAAAAAATCCTGAAATTCATATGTAACCAAAAAAGAATGACTAGTCAAATCAATCCTAAGCAAAAAGAACAAAGGCAGAAGCATCGCATAACTTGACTTCAAACTATACCACAAGGCTATGGTAACCAAAGGTGCATGGTTATGGTACAAAAATAGACACATAGATCCATGGAACTGAAAAAAAGAACCCCAAAATAAATACGTATACCTACAATCAACTGACCGTTATCAATGTTAGCAAAAACAAATAATGGAAAGAAGGCACCATACTCAATAAATGGTGCTAGGAATGAAACTGGACCCCTATCTCTTACCGTATACAAAAAATTAAGTCAAGAGGGTTTAAATACCTAAACATAACACCTGAAACTATAAAAATCAAAGAAGAAAACCTAGGAATAAGAAGTTACAAGAAACTCAAAGAATTCAACAAGGAAAAAACCTCATTACAAAGTAAGCAAAGGACACAAACAGACATTTTTCAAATTAAAATGTACAGGTGGCAAACAAACACATGAAAAATGCTCAATATTACAAATCAAAGAAATGCAAATTAAAACTACAATAAGATACTATCTTATACCAGTCAGAATGGCTATTACTAAAATGTCAAAAAACAACAGATGTTGTCAGGGATATGAAGAAAATTGAAGGCTTATACACTGTTGGTGATAGAAATTAGTTCAATCTCTATGGAAAACAGTATGGAGTTTTCTCAACAAACAAAAAGTAGAGCTACTTTTTGATCTGACATTCCAACTATTTGGTTCTTACCCAAGAGAAAAGAAATAATTATATCAATAAGACACCTGCATTTGTATGTTTATTGCAGTACTATTCAAAATAAAAATATCATGGAATCAAACTAAGTGTCCAGTAATGGATAATTGAATTTAAAAATGTGGTGTGTGTATGCACACACAGACATATATATACACACACCTATATATACACACACAAATGTATATGTCAATATATGTAAAATGTGGTTATATCTTTTATATGTATACATACATATGAAAGATATTTCATTTTTATATATGAAAATAAAGTATGAAAGCCATTATGTGTATATAACATATAAATAATATATTTGATTTGTAATATACATATATACATAATATATGTGTATACACATATGTATATACATATATAATATATGTGTGTGTATACAATGGATTACCACTCAGCCCTTAAAAATGAAATTATTTCTTTTACAGAAACATGGATGGAACTAAAAGCCATTATCTTAATTTAAATGGCCCAGAAAAGGAAAGTAAAAACCTTTATGTTCTTACTTAAGCTAAACAGTGGGTACACATAGACATATAGAGTAAATTAATAGACATTGTAGACTCCAAAAAATAGGATGGTGGGAGGTGAGTGAGGGTGGGAATACTATCTACAGGGTACAATATTTACTATTCAGGTGATTCGGATGATGGTTTCACTAAAAGCCCAGATTTCACCATTATGCAATATATCTATGTAACACAACTTCCCTTGTACCTCTAAATGGATAAACATAAAAAAATTAAAAATATCATTATTGCCGTAATAACAATGAAAAGATAGGCAACCTTTGGAGATGTAGTACTTTAAGGGAAAGGGAACACATTCCCTTTACTCTCTGAACTTTAGCTAAACAATCAACTGACAAAAGGCGGATTAATAGAAGAAACAGTGTACAAAATTTATTAATGTGCACATGTATGTACAGCAGTCATACAAACTGTGAGCTCACAGAGAAGCCAGAGGGTTGATGCTTACATATGCTCTTCATAGGGCATATGACCCAGGAGGCAGCAGACAAACATTAAAGGAAAGTGAGAGTTGGAGCTGTCCAAGAACAAAAGTTGTCTTATTATGCAGATAAAGTCCCCCAGATAATCTTCTGGAGCTTTCTTCAGAAGAATAAATGAGAAATGTGTCTGGCCATGGTAACTTTTAATGCCTTCTCAGGTGGTTGGTTTTTTTCATGTTAGTAAATGAGGGGGCTTAAGACAATTGCATTTTTTTGTTTTTTGTTTTTTGTTTTGGAAAGCATTTTTGTTCAGATAAGAAATTCCAGAGAGACCACCTCCATGCACATGGAGAGAAACAAGGTTAGAGGAACCTTGATTCTGAGACAGCTTCTCAGGTCTCTCAGCATGCCAAAGCACCAGTCTTTGGGGGTATCACTTTTGGTGCCTCAGCATCTCCAGAGAAAAGAACCACAGTGACTACAAAAGAAGCAAAATAAGAATCATTTATAGGCTAAAACATGATGTAGTAAACAATATCAAAAACCTTATAACATTTTAGCAAAATTTAATGGAATGAGAATGAAAAAGTATGCCAATGCACCAGTCTTTGGGGTATCATTTTCTGAGCCCCATCATTCCCCTGTTTGAAATTTGTCTAGATATTTTATTAATTAAAAGCTTGGTTGGTGACTATGAAGAGAAAAATCAAGTTAATAACTGAGTGGCAAAGAAATTTATTAAGTCATTCTCCCTTTTGTGAGAATAAACCTGTCCAAATAAACAGTTGTATCACATTTAAAGAGATTCCATTGCAAATGGATTCTGAAAGTTACCCCTCTATATAAAATTCACATAAACAAGTCTTAAATAAGATATATTTCTATGGAAATAAAAGAAAAATAAAAATTATCAACTGGAGTAGTCTATAAACTAATTTGTTTAGAGTCTGGAGGGAAGTCAGTTGAGAAGATTCTTCGATTTATGTTCGAAGCATCTCCAGTTGCATCAGGCAGGCAGTAGCAACCTGAAAGATTTTTCTGGTTTATACTTTGCATTTCATAAGGTTGCTTATACATGAGCTTTATCTTGTAGGGTGTTGGGAAGAAGGTAGTTTCAATATCAGTGAGTCCAAGCCAGAAAAGTTGGAGAAAAATGTGGAAATGTTAATTTGGAGACTTATAGCCATGAAAGAATTCTGGATTCAGTTCAAATTTTAGTCTAATAATAAAATTCAAAAACAATTAACGGGGCTTGAATCTAATAACAGGTGCACTATAGTTCTCTTCTGACACACAATTTTTTGTTTTTCCATTCTTCTATTTAAGCCAACATCATAGTAAGAACAATTTATTTGCAATATAAGCTCTAATCCTATTATACTTGACCTGATTATTTGCATAAAGTGCAGTAAGAATAGTGATTTATCATTTAAGCACTTTTAAATCAATTTTTCTGGAACTTTAAAAATAAGGAATCTCAGATTGAACTTCTTAAAAGCCTCTTGAGGCCAAAGCCTGTGTCTATTATTCCTATCTGAATCAAGTGAGTATCACTCTGTTCAAGATCCTAAAATATTTCAGCCTGTCAGAAAGTGATGTTCTTTACTTATTGCAAGGTCAAGAACTCTGTAAAAAATATACATGTGGGGTACCAGTCAACTTTTTTCTTGGGGTTTTTAATTGACTTCAGAAAAAGAAACCTCAGTCTCTCAAAGCAGTCTGGCCATATTTGAAATTATAACATTCCAGTTGATAAGTTTGAATATGTCCCTGCCAAAATCTCATATTGAAATGTAATCCCCAAAGTTGGATGTAAGGCCTGGTGGGAGATGCTGATTGGATCATGAGGGCGAGTTTTTCATGAATGGTTTAGCACCATCCCTCTTGGTACTGTACTCCTTGTAGTGAGTGAGTTCTCGTGAGTCCTGCTCACTGAAAAGTATGTAACACCTCCCCCTCACCCCTACTCTCTTGCTCTTGCTCTGGCCATATAAAGTGCCTGCTCTACCTTTGCCCTCTGCCATGATTGTAAGTATCCTGAGGCCTCCCCAGAAGCTGAGCAGATGTCAGCATCATGCTTCCTATATAACCTAAAAACCATGAGCCAATTAAACCTCTTTTCCTTATAAATTGCCTAGTCTCAGGTCTTTCTTTATAGCAATGCAAGAACAGACTGATACACCACTCAAATTCTTAGTAAAATAACCACTGCCTCTAATTGTGTCCTGTTACAAAAGAAAACAGATTCTTATTAAACTTATGTAAACAACTGTATTGCTATAAAATAAGAACAATCATGAATAGTTTCTGAATTCTGGAAGGATTCAGTAGAGAGAAAAGTAAATAGTTCTATTTTGCATGTAAGTATATACTTTACCTAACTGCTGCAAGCTGTAAGTAGCTTAAAAAATATTGGTTCTGAGAAACAAAAATAATCAGCAATGTTTCAAATTTAAAAAGTAAAAAAAAAGTCATTTGAGTCCTTCATCAATTTAGTCCCATGTAGTTAATTCTAGTTCTACTTGATGTTAGGTTAGCAATTTTGTAAGTCTAGTTTTCTGTCATTGATGTGTAATTTGGGGAAGCCCAACAAACAATTTTTGCAGTTTTAGCATACAGACAAATCAAGCAAGTGTAAAATATCACAGAAGCAACAGTTTTATGACTTTAACATCTAACATAGGGAAGATAGAAGATAAATTTGTCTGACCAATAGACTTAGGCAAAAATGTCTAAATTAAATTCTGAAGACATTTCTATTTTATTTTGCCAACAATTTTAAAACTAGCTTTATTTATCAAATATGATCTCAGATCACATAGAAATATCACACACACATAACACGTATGGACATACAGACATGAATAGGAACAGATCTTATAACTTGCATTAAGATTCTTCATTTGCTGGCTTATAAATAGTTTGTCTTTTCCATTCAGACCATCAATCTTCTGATTACCTGTTCCATTGCCCTAAGCAATTGTTAGCTAGGCGATCATAAATTTATACTTGTAAAGGGATGGTTCTTACATAAAAAAGTAGAACATTTATATCCATTTAAGTCTCAGAGACAGAGAATTTAGATCTAAGTGTCAGAATGTTGTACTTTGGAAACAGGTTTATTTCAGTAGGTGGCTTTTTAATTTATTTATTAACTGGATTACTGAGTTCAGGGCAGAGTTCATTAACAAATGTGGCTGAAGTCCCTCATGACTCTTGGGGCTCCACTTGAAAGACGGTTGACCCCAAAAGGGGTCAGTGGTGCCTTGGCTATATTCCTCAAGGAGACTCAGAATCACTAGAAGTGATTCTTTTAGAACTGTTTATGTGATAACCAGAACTGTGTGTGTGTGTTTCTTAGTAATTCTCCATTCACTACACATCAAATGGAGGAGGTAGAGGCTTGAAGGAAAACATACTAATGATTAAAGACAACTGGATGGAACTATGTAAGTGGACAAAAAGAGGAGTAGAAGCAAATTTAAAGGAGTCAATTTGGGCAGATTTTAATCTTCCTAAAAAGGCCAATAAAATTTTGTTTTTCTCAGTAAAAATTATGCCAACAACAACAACAAAAAAAAGCAGAGACCAAACATACTTTTTTATAAAAAGTGTTTCAGTTGACTAAAAAGAGTCCCCAGAGGAGAAACATGATCCAAAGAAGGCAGAAACATCTCTAAAAAATATGTATATATAGCCTGAATATCAGTTTTTATTTAAGCCAATTTCTGACCATAAACCTCTTTAAAAAATCTTTTTTTTTTTTTCAAATTTCTTATTATCAGACTTCAGCCCAGGCAAACAGCCAATATTCCTGCATTTTAACCTTTTTTTTTTTTTTTTTTTTTCTCCTTTTCTCTTTTCTTTTAAACTAAATGTATTTACCAGGTAACTCAGAATGGAAACCAATAAGCCTTTTCTGAGTTAACCAAGGGCTTATGAGCATCTCCAAAGTGATACAAAGAAGCAGTCCTCACAAGATCCAAAGCCACTCCCAAAGGTAGCTAAAAGAAAAAGAGTCTTAGCAATGAACAGGAAAAGAATAGCTGCTTATGAAAGGGAGAAAGATCAATAATAAATGGATACCCTCAAAAGTCAAATCACACAAATATAAATGCAAAACAAATAATTCAAACTCATTATTATAAATGTTTCTTTTTTTGTCAAGGTAAAGTATGACATCTTCAAGTGATTGGTTCTCTGATGGAAATTGAACTTGTGCCATGGTGTGGCAGTGAATGTATGGAACTCTAGCCACTAGATCTCAGGATAGAGTACCTTTTTTTGGCAAATGTTGAAGGGTATACAAGCAGGCAGTTTGAGTGCACAAAGGATTTTAACTTTAAATCCTTTGTTTAACATCTGATTTCTGCCTTTAAAAAAAAAAAAAAAACCTCCGAAGAAATTGTTTAAGGCTATATTTTGGGATATTTTCTTAAAATTTGATTTCTGCCTTTAAAAAAATATTCCAAGAGATTTTTAAATGCTATATTTTTGTTGTACTTTTTAAATATACCTGAAGTTCTGTGATACATGTGCAGAATGTGCATGTTTGTTACATAGGTATACACATGCCATGGTGGTTTGCTGCACCCATCAACCCGTCGCCTACATTAGGTATTTTTCCTAATGCTCTCTCTCCTCTATCCTGCTGCCCCGACAGGTTCCAGTGTGTGATGTTTCCCACCATGTGTCCATGTGTTCTCATTGTTCACCTCCCACTTATGAGTGAGAACATGCAGTGTTTGATTTCCTGTTTCTGTATTAGTTTGCTGAGAATGATGGCTTCCAGCTTCATCCATATCTCTGCAAAGGACATGAACTCATCTTTTTTTATGGCTGTGTAGTATTCCATGGTGTATATGTGCCACATTTTCTTTATCCATTGATGGGCATTTGGGTTGGTTCCGAGTCTTTGCTATTGTGAACAGTGCTGCAGTAAACATATATGTACATGTGTTTTTATAGTAGAGTGATTTATAATCCTTTGGGTATATACCCAATAATGGGATTGCTGGGTCATACTGAATGGGGAAAAGCTGGAAGCATTCCCTTTGAAAACTGGCACAGGAAAAGGATGCCCTCTGTTACCACTCCTGTTCAACATAGTATTGGAAGTTCTGGCCAGGGCGGTTAGGTAAGAGGAAGGAATAAAGGGTACTCAAATAGAAAGAGAGGAAGTCAAATTGTCTCTGTTTGCAGATGACATGATTGTATATTTAGAAAACCCCATCGTCTCAGCCCAAAATCTCCTTAAGCTAATAAGCAACTTCAGCAAAGTCTCAGAATACAAAATCAATGTGCAAAAATTACACACATTCCTATACACCAATAATAGACCAACAGCCAAATAATGAGTGAACTCCCATCCACAATGCTACAAAGGAACACAACTTACAAAGGATGTGAACAACCTCTTCAAGGTGAACTATAAACCACTGCTCAAGGAAATAAGAGAGGACACAAACAAATAGAAAAACATTCCATACTCATGGATGGGAAGAATCGATATCATGAAAATGACCTTACTGCCCAAAGTAATTTATAGATTCACTGCTATCCTCATCAAGCTACCATTGGCTTTCTTCACAGAATTAGAAAAAAAAACTACTTTAAATTTCATATGGAACCAAAAAAGAACCGTATAGCCAAGATAATCCCAAGCAAAAAGAACAAAACTGGAGGCATCACACTACCTGACTTCAAACTGTACTATAAGGCTACAGTAACCAAAACGGCATGGTACTGGTACCAAAACAGATATATAAACCAATGGAAAAGGACAGAGTCCTCAGAAATACTGCCACACATCTGCAACCATCTGATCTTTGACAAACCTGACAAAAACAAGCAATGGGCAAAGGATTCCCTATTTAATAAATGGTGTTGGGAAAACTGGCTAGCCATAGGCAGAAAACTGAAACTGGACTCCTTCTTTACACCTTATATAAAAATTAACTCAGGATGGATGAAAGACTTAAACATAAGACCTAAAACCATAAAAACCCTAGAGAAAAACCTTTGTTGTACTTTTTATAGAAACAAATAAGTGAGTTGTTTAAGATGAGAGCTCTCTAAAAAAGTTTTCTTTTAAATATAGCCAATTTACTTATTCCATAAGTGACTCAAGTTAATAAGCCTTTTTCACAGAAAGTCCCGGGGTAATATTTCAGGTTTAGCATACACCATGGATGTAAATGGCATTTTTAAAATGGGCACATAAAAGGCATCCCCTCATGATTCCTCACAAATTCACTCCCAGGAATAGGCTATGATAGCAAAAGACTTTTGTTGCCATGGACAGATAAAGATAGTGTTTGTGCATATGCTGTCTCCACTATCTCACATATGTGTTGGGGGCTGCCAGTCACAGACTCATTAATTCATGACATTGAGTAGGTCCTCCTGGATCTGAACTTTCTTAGGCTAACCGGGCAACAAAGGTTGAAACAACAAAAGCTCCTAATAGGTGGGAGCTCTTATTAAGACAAAATCCCTTGAGAGTTTGACACATTGAAAACTAGGAGAAGAAAATATGTGCCTTTTAATATCTTACATGACTCAGGGTTCCTAGCTCTTTCATACTGGCCACCGGAAATGATCCAAAAAAATCACATTCCCACCCCAATGGTGGATACCAAGAGAGTTTACTCTCACTTGGTCATAGTCAAACTCTCAAGAACATAAAAGAAGATGAGAAGAAATCTTTATGACAAATGAGACAGAAAGACAAGGAAAATAAGACTCTCTGGTAAGAAAAGGATCAGACAATATGAATATTCAAATAAAAAAATACACCATAGTTGCTATACCTAAGACTAGTCTAAATAAATGCTTTTCTCCCATTAATATTAAATGTGAAAAAGAAAAAAAAAAAGAGAGAAAGCGTGATTTTACCATTCAGTTGATGGGATTCCAAAGACAGACAACCAGAAATCTAACTGATAACAAATTCTTATACTTCTGCCAGTTTGCTAAGTTCTAGGTTCCCTCGAATGCAGCTTACAGAAGAGAGAGGAGTTTTGTTTATTCTACTCACAGCACCAAAACTGGAGGGGCCAAGTGGAAAGTTTTTCCTTCCCCCTCTGAAGGGTCTCTTCAGAGGCAAAAACAGATTAATAGCATAAAAGGTGTACAAAGTCTATCTGTCCCCGTGTGCACAGGAGTTGCACAAAATATGAACTCAGAGAGGGGTCAGATGGTTCCTGCTTAAATACTCTTTCATAGGGGAGAAGTGTGTATATCTGGAAGTCATTACAGGAAGGTGAGAGGCAGAACTGCACAGGAACAAAAGCCTTATGCAGATTAAGTTCCCCGGTAATTTCTTAGAGCTGCTCTCAGAAGAATAGACGGAGAAAGTCTCTGGCCATGGGGATAATTCCTAGTCTCTTTGAGGTAATTGACCTTTCCTGGTTATTTTATGAGATTTCTAAAGACAGTTAGGACAATTGCTTGTCTTCTGGATAGCTTTCTTAGTCAGGTAAGAAAACTCCAGAGAAAGTCCCTCCCTGCCCTTAGGGGAAGAATGAGACAGGGTTAGAGGAAACTTGATTCTGAGGCAGCTTCTAAGGCTTCTCAATGTCAAAGTGCCAGTTTTTGGAAATACCACTTTCTGAACCCCAACATACTCCAGAGAAAGAAACAATAGTGACCAGAAAAGAAGCAAAAATCAGAAATACATCCTAGGCTAAAACATAGCCTGATTAAAAGAAATTATAACATTCCAGGGAAATCCAATGTAAAGAGAATCAAAAAAGAGAAAAAAAAGAAAAATGAATAAAATATCTACAAAGGAGAAGAAAAACTTTCAAAACATTTTGGCTTAAAGGAAAATCTTACCTATTTATTTAAAAAGTAAAAAATAGGATTGCCTCAGATTTTCCTTCACAATGCCAAAACTAGAAGACAATTCTCATGGATGATTTAATCAGAGACTCTAAAATGGTGTTTCATCCTGTGATAAATCCAATCCAGTGCATCTGATGCAATCAATGTCTACTATTCCTATACCTCTCACTTTGAGATACCAAGTGAAGGAATATTTATGAAATAAGTTGTTTCATCAAATAACTTGGACCTGTGGTACACAAAAACTCTAATTTTATATATAACAAAGTTCATTTTTTCCCCCATAGGCTTCATTTATGATCTCAGTAGATGAAAATAGACCAGATGTAAGGATCACTCATCTACCTCCCCTTGAAGTTCATCTTTTAAAATTCATCATGGTGTTTCTTCCCTATGATATCTTCTAGTTGTAAAAGATTTTCAATTTAACTGGATAGACAGTGTTCAGAATCTTTAATAGCACTCAGAGCAACTAATGTAATTAGAATGAATACATAAACTGACTCAATAAATACATAAACATAGGATAGTGAAATGTCTTCTAAACTCAGTGATTACATTTATTGGTTAATCTTCTTTGGGTTCTGAGCTACTTTCATGTAATAAAAACATCACAAAATTAGCAAATATAATTCTTAGTTGTTCATTTATATATGAAGAACTGAATACAGAATGACCCTGTCTTGATTTTGATCTCAACTGATTCCCAAAGTTTTTTCTGAGCTTTTCTTCACAATCAACAGCCTGAATATATTGTGACTAAACTGTCCTTAAGTATTTCTTATTCCAGCTTACTTTCATAACATCAACCCAGAATGTGTTCAATTAACTTTTCCCACCTTTCTTGTTAAAATTAGAACACCAACTTTCCCACCTCTAACACTACTCTATCTCATTAGCAAAGATATTTGAGCCTTGAGTATGGGAATATCAGGTTTTATGGTGCTTCACTGTATTTACTTTTGCAGATAATTGCATTTTTCCCAATCAAAGCTTAGTGGCATCCCTTGTTAAACAGGTCTTTCAGCACCATTTTTTCAACAGCATGTGCTCACTTCATCCCTCTGTGTCACATTTTGGTAATTCTGTAATATTTCAAACTTTTAAATTATTAGTATATTATGATGATTTGTGATCAGTGGTCTTTGATGTCATTATAGTGATTGTTTTGGAGCACCACAGATGATACCTGTATAAGACAAATAACTTAATTGATAAATGTGTGTGTTCTGATTTTTCATCAGGTGGCTAGTCCCACATTTATCTCCCCCTCTTCCTCTCTTCAGACCTCCCTATTCCCTGAGACACAATAATATTGAAATTAGAGCAATAAATAACCCTACAATAGCCTCTATGTGTTCAAGTGAAAAAAAGATGCAAATATCTCCCACTCTAAATCAAAAACTAGGAATAATTCAGCTTAGTGAGGAAGGCAGGTCAAAAGTTTGGACAGGCTGAGAGCTAGGTCTTTTGCACTAAACACTTGGCCAATATGTGAATGCAAAAAAAAAAAATTCTAGAAGAAAATTAAAAATATGACTCTAGTGAACAGATGAATAATAAGAAAGCAAAGCAGCTTTATCACATATAGGAAAGAAGTTTTAGTGGTCTAGATAGATTATCAAGCCAGCAGCAGCATTCCCTTAAGCCAAAGCCTAATCTAAAGCAATACACAAGCTCTCTTCAATTTTATGAAGGCTAAGAGAGGTGAGTAAGCTGCAGAAGGAAAGTGTGAAGCTAGCAGAGATTTCATGAGGTTGAAGGAGAGAAACTATGTCCATAACATCAAAACACACGATGAAGCAGCAAGTGTTGATGGAGAAGCTGTATCTAGTTATCCACATCTAGCTAAGAAGACTGATGAAGGTGGCAACACTAAACAACAGATTTTTCAGTGTAGGTGATACAGCTTTATATTGAAAGATGATGCAATCTAGGACTTGTAGCTAGAGAGAAGTCAGTGCTTGGCTTGAAGTCTTCAAATGACTTAAGGGCTAATGCAGCTAGTGACTTTAGATTGAAACCAAAGCTCATTTACCATTTTCAAAATCCTAAAGTCCTTAAGAATTATGCTAAATCTACTCTGCATGTTCTCTATAAATGGAACAACAAAGACTAGATGACAGCTCAAATGTTTGCAGCATGGTTTGCTGAACATTTACTCTCACCGTTTAGACCTACTGTTACAAAAAAAGATTCCTTTCAAAATATTATTGCTCGTTGACAATGCACCTGGTCACCCAAGAGCACTGATGGAGAAGTACAAAGAGATTAATGTTTTCATGACTGCTAACAAAACATTCTATTGGTAGCCCATGGATCAAAGACTAATTTTGACTTTCAAGTCTTTTTATTTAAGAAATACATTTTGTAAGGCTGTAGCTGCCACAGATAGTTATTTCTCTGACAGATCTGTGCTAAGTAAATTGAAAATCTTCTGGAAAGGATTCACCATTCTAGATGCCATGAAAAATATTCAGGATTCAAAATATCAACATTAACAGGAGTTTGGAAGAAGTTGATTCCAACTTTCATGGATAACTTGGAAGGGTTCAAAACTCAGTGGAGAAAGCAACTGCAGATGTTGTAGAAATAACAAAATAACTAGAAATAGAAGTGGTGCCTGAAGTTGTGACTGAATTGCTGCAATCTCATGATAAAACTTGAACAGATGAGGAGTTGCATATTATAGATAAACAAAGAAAGTAGTTTATTGAGATGAGATCTATTTCTGGTAAAGATAGTGTGAACAATGTTGAAGTGGGAAACAAAGAATTTAGAATATTCATACAGACAGGAGACAGAGAAATAATGGGTAGAAGAGGGCAGTTCCCTAGCAAAGTCCCCACGCTCAAGCCTGGAATCCCCCAGCCCTAAATGAGAACAGGCATTCCTGCTTTCACACCCAAAAGGTTGCCTTTTCGCCCACCACGTCCCTTATCCTGTACCCATATAAACCCTGAACCCCAGGTTCCAGAAGCAGATGAGCAGAAGAATGGCAGAAAAGCATGGTAGAAAGGAAAAAAAGAAAAGGAGCGTCTGAATACCGATAGGAGTTTGGCTCAGGATAATTGAGGAGGAGAATGGCCGCTGGACAGCCACACTCCAGGAGAATATCATCTTACCACTCCATTCCCCTTCTTGGTCCCCATCCATCCCACTGAGAACCACCTCCACCACTCAAACCCCTATATTCATCCTTCAAGTCTGTGTGTAACCTGATTCTTCCTGGATGCCGGACAAGGACCTGGGTACTGACAGGACACTGAGCTGGTGAACACTTAAGCCATCTGGGAATAGCAAAGCTGAAAGAGCACACTGTAACATATACCCACTTGGACCTTGGGAGTTGAAGACCCCCATCTTTAGACATTAATGCTGGGCAAGAATCCAAAGAGCTTACCCTGGCTTCTGCACCTGCCTGCCTGCATGCTCCCCCTCCTGTAAGGGGTTTGTGCTCACAGGAGCCAACTGGAGAGCCACACCCCTGTTGCACATTGTGTGAAGGGGGCCAGGGAACTCTCCCATTTCAGTATTACAAAAACTTAGTTGATAAAGTTGATAAATCCTGATAGCAGGATTTGAGAGCATTGACTCTAATTTGAAAAGAAGTTCTATGGTGGGTAAAACAGCATCATATGCTACAAAGAAATCTTTTATTAAAGGAAGAGTCAATCAATGTGGCCAACTTCACTGTTGTCTTATTTTAAGAAATTGCCATAGCCACTTCAACCTTCAGTAACCACCACACTATCAGTCAACAACCATCTACCTTGAGGCAAGACCACACCAGCAAAAAGCTAATGACTGGCTGAAGGCCAAGATGGCCATTAGCATTTTTTTATCAATAAAGTTTTATTAAATTAAGGTATGTACATTTTGACATAATGCTATTGCACACTAAATAATAGATTGTAGTATACTATAAATATAACTTTTATATGACTAGCTAGCCAAAAAATTTGTGTGACAAACTTTATTGCAATATTAATTTTGTTGTGGTGGTGAGGAACAGAACTTTCACTCTCTCTAAGGTATGCCTGTGATTCAGAAGTTTCCATTTAGCTTAGTAGGATTATTTGTGTCACCCTTAAGTTCTTACTTTGTTGAATTTTTATTATTCACTTTTCATAAGTATATTCATTTAAGAAGGTTTTGTTGTGTCACAAACTTTTTAGGAAATTGTGCTAATTAAGTTAGTCCTGAGCATTTTGAAATAAAATGTCTATCAAATACTACAACCAAGAGAGATGATATAAATTGATCTATGTAATTTGGAATATGTTTGCTGAATAATGTATTGCACATCATATTATAACACATCATAATATAAGGATAAGAACAGATAAGAAAAGAATATAAATTAATATTTTTAATCCTTATTTTATTCTAGGTGTTATACCTGGCAGGGTAGATACTATTTACCTTCTCCCTGCTAACCAATATACAATATACATCCTAAAATTTTTTATTCTATAGTGTTAAATCAAGTTCAGCCTAAAGCTGCCCCCTTACATATTTTAAGTTTGGCCTAAAGGTTTCTGTGTACATCACGAACTATAACCTAAATGAAGTTATAAACAGACTGTAGCCTACTCTTGTTCCAATAAAGGTAGCCAACTGTTCAAACCGTGTTCAATAAGGCAAACACCAGGCTGCAATCAATCTGTCTGTTTCTGTTCCTCACTTCTGTTTTCTGTACATCATTTTCCCTTTTCTGTCTATAAATCTTTTTCTACCAGAAGGCTGCATGTGAGTCTCTGAGCCTACTCTGGCTCTGGAGGCTACCTGATTTGCAAATCTTTTTTTGCTCAATTAAACTCCTTTAAACTTAATTCAGCTAAAGGTTTTCTTTTAGCAATAGATAGGGAAACAGATGCTTATAGTTCTTATGTGTCTTGCCTAAGGTCAAGATGTTGAACCTGGAATTAAAATTCAGGGGATCTTATATTGTGATTAAATTTATAACTATAAGAAAAACATGTATTATACACAAAGTGTTAATGTACATGAAAATACTATCCAACATTTTTGTAAATGTTGTTTATTCAAACTCCTCCTATCTCTCCTAGGTAACATTTGTGTAACATGAAAATTTCAAAGGAAAATTGCTATAAAAAATGCATGGCTCTGATTATTCCCATCAGCAGTTTGCAAGAACTATATTAGTAAATCATCAGGGAAACAGTGTATTGATGGCTATTTATTTAGAATTACTATCATTTTTCATATCAATACTGAAAGATGTGTTTTAATGTACAACAGTGGGTATATGAACTAGCACTTGGTAATCCACCACTCACCCCCCATAGAAAGAAAGAAAAATCCTAGAATTAGAGGGAAAGTGCAATATGTATTAACATGAAGCTGTGAGTATGATCTATATCTTTTAAGAAGCTTTTCTTTTTCAGACTGTATGTTTTTCTCTTGTATCTCATTTGGCCCCTTTTATGGACCCGTATATTTAAAAGACTTGCAACAATACTGACTAATATGACAGAAAATCATTTACTTTAACTTTGAAGAGAAAGTTTGATATACTGACCTTCAAGATCTGCTAACTGATGCTTTTATAAACACCAAATAGTTTATTTCTCATAATTTTATTGAATGGCATCAGTGATTTTGGAGACTTTTGGAATTTATAATTTGATTTTTGCTGTCTTGCTCTTAGAATAGACAAAAAAAAAAATTTCCCAAAATGTGATGAGTTCACAAAATCCCACCTACAAGTAAAATGAAACACTGTATGTGTGTGGAGGAAAGCAACTGTTTATTTTGACAGCTGCCTTTACCAATTGCCATATTTATTTGCCAGTGTCTTAAGGATAGAAAACTAAAAAAGCACATCATTAAAAATGTGTAGAGAATATATCTGTTACGCTTGAGATCAAATAATTAACCAGTAACTTATTACTCAAATTCTATTTAATGCCATTTTTATAGAACATGAGGAAATTTCTCCAGTAGGTTTATTGTAATAATAGTGATAATAGTAATAGCTTGGATACTGTAAATTACCTATTTAGGAACCTATGTGTGTAACTGTTCAGAGGTTATTAAATTTTTTTGTTTTTATTAAATTTTTTTCAGTTTTGGGAGAAAACCCCAACACTGTTTTCCATAATGGCTGTACTAATTTACATTTCCAACAACAGTGTACAAAGTTTCTTTTTACTCTACATCCTCACCAACATTTGTTATCTTCTGTCTTTTTGATAATAGCCATTGTAAACAGGTGTAAGGTAATATCTTATTGTGGTTTTAATTTGCATTTCCCTCATTAGTGATGGTGAGCATTTTTTACACACCTCTTGGCCATTTGTAGGTGATATCTCATTGTTTTAATTTGCTCAGCCAGTGATTAGTAATGTTGATTATTTTTTGTTTATCCATTGGCCATTTGTATGTTTTCTTTTAAAAAATGTCTATTCAGGTCTTTTCTCCATTTTTAATTGCTAGTTTTTCCTTGCTATTGACCTTTTTGAGTTCCTTATATATTTTGAATATTCTCCCCTTATTAGACGTATGATTTGCAAATATTTTCTCCTATTCTATGTGTATTCTCTTCACTTTGTTGTTTCCTTTACTGTGCAGAAGCTTTTCATTTTGATGTGATCTCACTTGCACACTTTTTGATCTTTTGCCTGTGCTTTTGAGATCATATCCAAAAAAATCTTTGCTGAGATCACTATCAAGAAATATTTTCCATATTTTTTCTTCAAGTAGTTTTAATATGTCAGGTCCTGTAACTCTTTAATCCAATTTGAGTTGATTTTTGTATATGGTATGAAATAAAATGATTTAAGAATCTCACTTTTGGATATATATTCTACGGAAATAAAATCAGTATGACAAATAAATATTTGTACCCCCATGTTCATTGCAGTATTATTCACAATAGCCCATATGTGAAATTAGCCTAAGAACAGATGAAGAAAATCTAATATATATATACAACGGATTACTATTTAGCCTCTAAAAAGAAATAAAAACTAAAATTCTGTCATTTGCAACAATGTGGATGAACCTGGAGGACATTATGCAAGATGAGCTAAGCAATGACAGAAACACAAATACTGTATGATCTCACTTATACGTGAAAATGCATAAAAGGCAAACTCATAGGAGTGAAGAGGAGGAGGATGATTGTCAGAACCTGAGACGGGGGCTGAAGGATAGAGAAATGGTGAAAGAATAAAAAGTTTCACTTAGACAAGATAAGTAAGTTCTGGAGACCTATTGGACAGCATGGTGACTATAGTGACTATAGTCAACAACATTGTACTATATACTTGAACATTTCTAAGAGAGTAGATCTTAATGTTCTCACCTCACACAAAAAATAAATGTGTAAGGTGATGGATAAGTTAATTAGCTTGACTGAATCATTTATTAACGTATAGTTATATGAAAACATCACTTTGAATACTGTAAATATATAAAATTTTAATTTCTCAATTATACCTTAATAAAGCTTGAAAACAATTATTGCTCTTTAAATATAGAATGCAATTCAAAACCAAATTCAATATAAATTATCACTCTATAGGTATTAATATACACATGTGTGTATTTATGTGTGAGTATATATAAACTATGAGTCTAATTTTAACTACAAAATCTAAATCTTTAGAGAAATGTTTGGCATTATTTAGTCACACTCTCAATTGAAACCCCAAAAATGCATCCTTTTTTTTCTCTCTTTCACAGATGATTAAACTGAGATCACATAATTATTTGCCTAAGTTTATTTTATAACTAGTGAGTTACAGGGATCTTGTTGTTCAGTATCCAACCTTAGTGTTGTTTCTCTAACATGAAATAAGTTAGAGGCAAATGTAAAAGACAGTGAAAAGTTAAAATGCAAAGTATATAAATAGCTAAATTAGGAGCATTGTTATGTTTTTTATCTTTGTAGCTAGAGTTCATATTATGTAGAAGTAGTTTATGTGTCTCTTTAAATAGTCAATAATTGGGGTTCTAAATATTTTCTTATTGACATAAAGGTGAGCAAATTTTAGTTCTAATTTTGTGTAGAATGACATATTTATTTTTATTTCTTTTTTCCTTAGGCTATTAGTCTCTTCTCTCCCCCTCTTCTATTCCTTTCTACACACATGTATAACTAACACATAAGCACACAAGGTTTACATAAACCAGCATCCTTATCTTTGTGGTTTATTTAAATATGGAATAAATATTTGTAGATGTTAAATGTAGAACTTGTAAAAACTTCCTATGTCTGTTATTTAACAATTAGGATATGACCTTAAAGTATTTAAATACCCTATGATCTCAAATATTCAACCCCTATTTTAAAAATTAAAAAAATGCACAGCTTCATTTACTTGACAAAAGTTTGTCTTTTTAAATACACTTATTTGAAATTTAATTTATTTATAAACAATACAGATTTTAAAGCCACAGTTTGATGAATTTCACAAATACATATATGCATGGAACCAGCACCTCAGTGATGCTATTATCTCAAAACATTCCATCTTATTCCTTTGCAGACAAACCCCTGACCCTCACCCTCTACCTCTAGACAACAACTGATTTGCTTTCTTTCACCACTGAATTGTTTTGCATTTTCTGGAATTTAGTATAAATGAAATCATACAGTATTTAGTATTTTGTGTCTTGATTTCTTTTGTTTAACATAATGTTTCTGAGATTTATCTAGTTAGTGTATCGGTAGTTTGTCCCTAATATTAATAATAAGTATTCTAGTGTATGGATGCAAAACAATGCATTTAAATAGTCATTTCTTAATGAGTAGTTGCAGTATTTACCATTTGGAACTTTTATGAATAAAGTTACTGTAAACCTTCACATCAGGTAAAGACGTGTTTAGACATGTGTTAGACATGTGTTTTTAGTTATCTCAGGTAAATACATAGTGAATAACTTAAAAATTGCTGGATCATATGCTAACTGCATGATAAGTGTATATTTAGCATTTTAAGAAACTAAAAGTTTTCCAAAGTGTTTGACCACTTTAATTCCCATTGGCAGTCAAGGAGAGTTCCACTTGTTTCATATTCTTCCCAACCTATGGGATTGCCAGCCTTTTACATTTAGCTCTTCTAGTTGATGTGTGGTGGTAACTCATTTTTATTTTAATTTTTCTTTCCCTGAAATTTTTTTTTTTCTTTTTTGAGATGGAGTTTTACTCTTGTTGCCCAGGCTGAAATGCAATGGCTTGATCTCAGCTCACCGCAACCTCTGTCTCCCAGGTTAAAGTGATTCTCTTGCCTCAGCCTCCCAAGTAGCTGGGATTACAGGCGTGCACCACCATGCCCAGGTAATTTTGTATGTTTAGCAGAGATGGGGTTTCACTATGTTGGTCAGGCTGGTCTTGAACTCCTGACCTCAGGTGATCCACCAACCTCGGCCTCCCAAAGTGCTGGCATTACAGTCATGAGCCACGTGCATGACCTTTCCCTGAAGATTAATGATGGTAAGCTTTTTAAATGTTTTTATTGACTATTTGTATTGTTTGTTTGAGTGGGGGGTGAAGTATCTATTTTTTGGGGTCCATTTTTAAGCTAGGTTTTTCCCAAAGGGGCCTTTATGTATTTTGGTTACAACACTTGTTACATATATTTATTTTGAGTATTTTTTCCCAGTATATAGCTTGTCTTTTATTTTCTTAGTAGCATCTTTAACAGAACATAATTTTAACATAGTTTTAATAAAATCTCATTTATTAGTTGTCTATTACTATTTAACAACCAACTTAACCAACAGCATTTATTGTCTTACATAGTTCTGAGGATTGCGAATCTGGGAGTAGCTAGGTGGATGGTTCTGGGCTCAGGATCTCCTATGAGGCTGCATTCAAGCTGTAGGTTTGACTGGAGCTGGAGAATCTGCTTCCAAGCTCACTCACACGGCTTTTGAATGGTCTGCAGTTCCTGCTTACATCGGCTTCTCCATAAGGCTGTTTATCACAAGTCAGCTCAATTTCCTGAGAGTGTTATTCAAGAGAGGAAAGGCCAAGATGGAAACTCTAGTGTCTGAGAAAACTTAACCTCAGAAAATGGCATACTATCACTTCTGCCATTGTCCATTGATTACACATAACAACACTAGTACTGGGTGGGAGGGACTACTACATTGGGGAGTGAAGACCAGGAAGTAGCGGGGGATATCCAGGGTTATCTTGAAGATTGTATACCACATGTACTTATTAATATTTCTTTCATCTTATTGCTTTTTGTGAACTATCTATGCAAATTTCAACTGCTTTTACATCATAAGGTGTTTTCTTATATGTGTCCTTACATGCATTTTAAGTTTTTGCATTTCAGTTCTAGACAATCACCCATTTCAGATTAATTTTTGTGTGATGTTACATAAGCACTGAGGCATCATTTATTCCATATTAAAGTCCAGTGGTTCCAGTGAAACATTATAATTTCCCCATCTGAATTATATTAGAAAACATTTAAAACATTAATTGCTCAAATTTCCATTTTCAGTAAACTGCATAACATTCCACCATTTCTCACTCACCTATGGATAACAACCATTAAATGTGGAGAAAACTAAATGACCAGTAGACACTGTTGTGTAAAGCAAAACAGGTAACTTCTGAAAGGAGTTAAAATATGAAAGTTGCAGAGTAAGTTACTTCTTTAATAGCTGTTAGCAAGAGGGTAGATTAAACTTAGTTCCATGTTATGTGGTTAAAATTTTGATAAAAACATGAAGTCTATCTGGTATTAAGAAAAAAACAGAGTAACTTTGGGGCAAATACAGCCACCTGGAAAGTTAAGGCAAAATGGCACAGCCTGAGAGCACATGCCAGAGTTGCATAGGTAAACTCTGAAGAACCTTTTGGTTGACTCTAAACCATGCATGAATAGAATATGATTAGCTAAAGTAAAATAAAAATAAAAATAAGACAAAATCAATGTAGAGGTCTGAGTTGCCACCAAAGAGCAGAGTGTAAAGTTTTAGTGCAACCAAGTTAACAGCTGACTGACACTAAAGTATAAGCACTCTTTGGAAAACTCCCAATGTCTTCAAAGAAATATTAACGTTGTCCAAAGTACAGTGGAAAATTAATTAAAGGGCTATGAACCAAGAAATGTGCTCTGTTCTCAACAGAAGAGACAATGAATCCAACCCAAATCTGTGATCGCAGATAAGAATTTGCAGATAAGAATTTTAATCCAGATATTGTAACAATGCTTAGTGAAGTTTTAAAAAAGTGTGTTCATAATTAATGAAAATATTTAAAATATTAGCATAAAAAATATGAAATGGAAATTCTTCAAGTAAAGAACTATGATATCTGAAATTTTAAGAAAAGATACATATTCTAAGTAATATAATATAATTAAGAGAATAAAAAAAAAAAAACAACCTGAAGATAGATCAATACAAACCAACTAATCAAGAACACAGAGAGAAAAATTTTGAAAAATATTACCCAAACCTAAAGAATTCAAGAGAGCATAACACAAAGTGTGACATATGTTTAAGAGGAGTAGTGGAAGGTGGAGAGAGAAAAAATGGGTAGAAAATATATTTCAGTATATAAAAGCCAAAATTTTTCCTTAGTTAGAAAAAGATATAAATGTATTAGTTTAAGCAGCTCAGTAAATCTGAGCAGGATGCATACAAAGAAAACCATTATAGGTACAGAATAATCAAAGCAACAAAAAGGAAAGATAAAGGAAAAATATTAAAGTCAGACAAAAATGGCAGATTACATACTAGGAATAATCTCTTGAATGACTACTGACATCTGCAAATATGAAGACTAGGAAACTCTAAAATACCAGAAAAAAGTTAACTAATTATTCTACATCCTGTGAACATATACTTCAAAAATAAAGGCAAAATAAAGACATTTTCAGACGAAATAAAGCTAATAGAATTTACTACCAGAAAACCTGCATTAAAATAAAGTTCCCAAATACTAAATGAAGTTTCCCAAACTGAAGAGTAATAATGACAAAAGTAACTTGGATTTCTGAAAATGGTAAAGAACATCAGAATGTTGTAGCATCCTTGCCAGTGCACCACAATGTTTCAGTTTTGTTGTTTAAAGTAAGACCTGGAGTTCTTTGTCTCACAATCAAGAAAATTAAAGAGCCATGAACACAAGGGCGAGGTTGGAGTGAAAGTTCAATAAGAGAAAGTTGAAAGTTCTCCACAAAGGAGAAGAGCCCCGAAAGAGGGTTGTTGTTCTACAGTTGAATATATGGGCTTTTATAAACAGTCTAGTAGGGTGAGATATTTCCTTTACATAAGGTGCAAAAAACTGGTTAAGACTAGCTGTCTATTTGCATAAAATGCAAATTCCATGTCCTTTTAGCATGCATGTGAACTCTTAGCCCAAGTTACTTTATGTTATTTAATTTCCCTTTCTGGACGTGTGTAAGGGGGTGGAATTCTTCATTGCAAACGTGCTAGGTTCTGTGTTACTCCTCTTAGGCATGTTTCAAGCAAGTCCCCCACCTCCCTTCCCTGTGCAAACTCCCTTATCTGTGTATGTCCAAAAAAAAAAAAAAAAAAAAAAAAAAAAAAAAAAAAAAAAAAAAAAAAGGAAAGGAATGTGCTTACTGAATCCTACTATGTATACATGACCCTTGTTAGTTACACAGAAGGCATCTTTATGGTGGACCTGGCCTCCTTATCTATCCTTGCCTCCTGATCTTTCAGGCTGTTCCTTTGTTACAAAAAAACAAAATAAAACAAAACAAAAAAGGAATTCTACCAAGGACTTATCCTAGCTATCTGCCTAACTGGTTCCTTTCTTTTGCCTCAAGAGTAATGATTTTAGGGTAAATTAACCAGGAAGACATAGCAACTGTAAATGTTTGTGTAGACACATTTGCATGAACCAAAATTTGAGAGAATTAAAGTAAGAAATAAACAATTCCATAATCATAGTTGTAAGTATCCAAACCCATCTCTAAGGAATTAGTAAAACAGATATATTTTCAAAGTTGATAAATTATCTGAAAACACTATCAAGGCATTGACTTAACTGTTATATATGTAAGACTAGGTACCGTAACTGCAGCATGAAAACTTAGGACATTAACTAAGATAGACCATATGCTAATCCATAAAAAGTCCCAACACATTTCAAAGGATTGAAAGCACTTCTGGAAAGTATATATGGAAAAAAAGAAAAATCCCAAGGGAACTTAAAGATATTCCAAACTGAATGAAAATAAAAATATATTCAAATACATGGGATATCTGGATATTATCCAAATACTTAAAAAGTCAAATCGGCTGGGTGCAGTGGCTCATGCCTGTAATCTCAGCACTTTGGGAGGCTGAGGCAGGTGGATCATGAGGTCAGGAGATTGAGACCATCCTGGCTAACACAATGAAACCCTGTCTCTACTAAAAATACAAAAAAAAAAAAAAAAAAAAAAAA
>NC_045443.1:71493173-71537627 GCF_002776525.5 Piliocolobus tephrosceles | reverse complement strand
CATGTCAAAGAAGAAATCAAATGACAATATAAAATATTTTGAAATGAAGGAAAACTAAAACACAACAAATTCAATATTAAAAGCAGCAAATGCCACTAAAGCAGTACTTAGTATTTTATGACACTAAATACCCATTTTAGAAAAAGAGAAAGATCTCAAAATAAATGACTTCAACTTCCACGTTAAGAAAATGATCAAAGTCATGGTTTTTAGAACAAATTAAATAAAGGCCAGACTGAAAATAAATGAAATATAAAATAAAAACAATAGAGACGGCCGGGCGCGGTGGCTCAAGCCTGTAATCCCAGCACTTTGGGAGGCCGAGACGGGCAGATCACGAGGTCAGGAGTTCGAGACCATCCTGGCTAACACGGTGAAACCCCCGTCTCTACTAAAAAAATACAAAAAGCTAGCCGGGTGAGGTGGCTGGTGCCTCTAGTCCCAGCTACTTGGGAGGCTGAGGCAGGAGAATGGCGTAAACCCGGGAGGCGGAGCTTGCAGTGAGCTGAGATCCGGCCACTGCACTCCAGCCCTGGCGACAGAGCGAGACTCCGTCTCAAAAAAAAAAAAAAAAAAAATAGAGACAATCAATGAAATCAAAGCATAGTTCTTTGAGAAGACGAATAAAGTTGATCAAATCCTGACCAGGATGATCAAGAAAATAAACAAGATACAAATTAACAGCATCTGACATGAAAGCAGTTATATCACTCTAGATTCCACAGGTTTGAAAATGATACTAAGGGGATATTATGAACAATTCCAGCCAGTAAATTTGATGACTTGGATAAAATGTACAAATTTAAGACACAATGCACCGTAGACATTATAGAAAAATCTGAATTTGCACTATATATATATGATTGAATTTGTAGTTAAAAATAAGCCCCCAAAATGCTGACCTACCTTGCTGAACTTTAGAATTTTACCAAACATTTGAGAAAGAATTAGGAGCAATTCTACACAAATTCTTCCAGAGAATTGAAGAGGAGGGAATACTTGTCAATTCATGTTATCAGGTCAAAACTTATTTTATGAAAAGCACTCAAATAAATTAGAAGAAAAGAAAACCACAGACCAATATCTTTTATGACCATAGATGCTAAAATTATATACAAAAGTTTAGCTAATAGACTCCAACAATATGACAGATAATAAATTATTACCAAGTAGATTTTGCCCTAGGACTGCAAGTTTGGTTTAATGTTCAAAAGTCAATCAATGTAATTCATCATATTCATAAGCTAAATTTCTTTAAAAATTATCATCTTAATAGACAGAAAAAATATAATGACAAAATTCAAGATACATTCATGATAAAAACTTTCAAAGTAGAAATAAAGATACTTTCTCAACCTAGTAGGGCATTTATGAACTACTTATAACTAGCATCGTACTTAATAGTAAACGACTGAATGCTTTTCCCCAAAGATTAGAAACAAGAGGAATTTCTAATTTTAACACTTTAATTCAACATTGTACCAGATACTCTAGTCAGTGAAATAAGGGTAAGAAAATGAATAAAGGTCTTTAGATTGGAAAGAAAGTAGTAAAACTGTCTTAATTTTCAGATGTCATGATTGTCTGTATATCTGATATAGTCTACAAAGAAAGGTAAGGTTACAGAACACAAAATAAGTACAAGATTATTATAAAAAGCAATTACATTTCTATATATAGGCAACAAATAATTGAAAATTTAAATGGAAAAATATAATTATGTTATATTGACATTTACATATATACATGTATATATGTGTATATATATATGTATATACGTTTATATTAGATAAAAATATTAAATACTTAGAAATCTGACATAGCAAGCAAAGAAATCTTCACTATCAACTACAAAACGTTGATGAGGGAAATTAAGGAAAACCTCCAAAATAAAGACATACACTTTTTCACAAGTCAAAAAATATATTGTTAAGATATAAATTAGCCACGTGATATTGTTTGGCTCTGTGACCCCACCCAAATCTCATCTTTTAGTTCCCATAATTTCCATGTGTTGTGGGAGGGACCCAGTGGTAGATGACTGAATCATGGAGGTGGGTCTTTCCCATGCTGTTCTTGTGATAGTGAATGAGTTTCATGAGATCTGATGGTGTTAAAAATGGGAGTTTCTCTGCACAGTCTCTCTCTTTTCCTGCCACCATCCACGAAGGATGTGACTTGATCTTCCTTGCCTTCCACCATAATTGTGAGTCCAGTTAAACCTGTTTCTCTCATAAATTAATTAGTCTCAGGTATGTCTTTATCAGCAGCATGAAAACAGACTAACACAGGAAATTGGTACTGGAAGAGTGGGGTGCTGCTGAAAAGATACCCAAAAATGTGGAAGTGACTTTGGAACTGGGTAACAGGTGGAGGTTGGAACAGTTTGGAGACTTCAGAAGAAGACAGGAAAATGTAGGAAAATTTGGAGCTTCCTAGATACTTGTTGAATGGCTTTGCCCAAAATGCTGATAGTGATATGAACAATAAAGGCCAGGCTGAGGTGGCCTTAGATGGAAATGAGGAATTTGTTGGGAGCTGGAGCAAAGGTGACTGTTGTTACATTTTACAAAAAGAATGGCAGCATTTTGCCCTTGACCTAGACATTTGTGAAACTTTGAACTTGAGAGAGATGATTCAGGGTATCTGGCAGAAGAAACTTCTAAGCAGAAAAGCATTCGAGAGGTGACTTGGGTGCTGTAAATACATTGTTTTTTTAAAAGAAACCAAGCATAAAAGTTTGAAAAATTTGCAGCCTGACAATGCAATAGAAAAGAAAATCCCATTCAAGCTGGCTGCAGAAATGTGCCTAAGTAACAAGGAACCAAATGTTAATCCCCAAGACAATGGAGAAAATGTCTCCAGGGCATGTCAGAAGTCTTCATGGCATCCCCTCCCATAATAGACCTGCAGGCCTAGGAAGTAAAAATGGTTTCCTGGGCCAGGTCCAGGATCCCTGTGCTGTGTGCAGTCTAGGGACTTGGTGCCCTGCATCCCAGATCCTCCAGTCATGCCTAAAAGGGGCCAAGGTAGAGCTCCTGCCATGGCTTCAGAGGGTCCAAGCTTTCCCATGGTGTTCAGCCATGGGATGGCTCAACATCAAGATTTCAGAGAATGTATAAAAATTACTGGATATCCAGACAGAAGTTTGCTGCAGGGTTAGGCTCTCATGGAGAACCTCTGCTAGGGCAGTGAAGAAGGGAAATTTGTGGTTGGAGCCCCCCAACAGAGTCTCCACTGGGGCACCATCTAGTGGAGCTGTGAGAAGAGGGTCATTGTCCTCCAGACCTCAGAATGGTAGATCCACCAACAGCTTGCACCATCTGCCTTAAAAAGTTACAGACACTCAATGCTAGCCCATGAAAGCAGCCAGGAGGGAGACTGTACCTGCAAAGCCACAGGGGAAGAACTGCCCAAGACCATGAGAACCTACCTCTTGCATCAGCATGACCTGTATATGAGACATGGAGTCAAAAGAGACCATTTTGGAGCTTTAAGATTTGACTGCCCTGATGGATTTTGGACTTGCATGAGCCCTGTGGACCCTTTGTTTTGGCCAATTTCTCCCATTTGAAATGACTGTATTTACCCAATGCCTGTACCCACATTTTATCTAGGAAGTAACTAACTTGCTTTTGCTTTTACAGGCTCATAGGTGGAAGAGACTTGCCTTGTCTCAGATGAGACTTTGGACTGTGGACTTCTGAGTTAATACTGAAATGAGTTGAGACTTTGGGGGACTGTTGGGAAGGCATGGTTGTTTTTAAATATTAATATATGAGATTTGAGAGGGGCCAGGGGTGGAATGATATGGTTTGGCTCTGTGTCCCCACCCAAATCTCATCTTGTAGCTCCCATAATCCTCCCATGTTGTGGGAGGGACCCAGTGCAAGATGATTGAATCATGAGAACGGGTCTTTCCCATGTTGTTCTTGTGATCATGAATGGGTCTCACAAGATCTGATGGTGTTAAAAATGGGAGTTTCTCTGCACAAGCTCTTTGCCTGCTGCCATTCATAAAAGATGTGACTTACTTCTCCTTGCCTTCTGCCATGATTGTGAGGCCTAGCCAGCCATGTGGAACTGTGAGTCCAATTAAACCTCTTTCCTTTGTAAATTGACTAGTCTCAGGTATATCTTTATCAGGAGTGTGAAAAAGGTCTAATACACCTACAAATTGATCTACAAATTAAATGCCATTTCTATAAAGATCTTAAAAGAATATTTAGGGAAACTGATGAATTGTTTCTAAAATTCATATGGAAATGCGAAGAATCCAAAGTAGCTAAAACAACATTCAAAAGGAATACAGTTGAAGGCATAAAATTACCTGTTTTTAAGACTTATTGTGAAGCTAAAGAAATCAAGATGGTACAGTATTGGCATCAAGATAAACAAATAGGTCTATAAAACAGAATAGAGAGTGCTGGAATAGAAGGAAGGAATTGATGATAAAAGCAGAATGGTTGAACACAAATTTCAACAATCAAAAATAGACAAATAATAAACAAAATTAATAAAGCCAAATGATGATTCTTTAGAAATAAGGGTAACACTTACAATCTCCTAGCTAGACTGATAAATAATAAGTAAAACATAATGAAACAACTAGAAACGGAAAATATGGAAATCACCAATACTTGGAACAAAGGAGGAAATTTTACTACCTATTCTACCTACATTACAAAGATTACAGGAAAAATTTTAAACAATGTTATACTAGCAAATTGACAGCTTAGAGGAAATTTACATTTCTACTAGAAAGCATAATATAATTTTGTTTAGAATAGTATTAAATCTAGGAATCATTTTGGGGGAAATGTGTATTTTAATAATATTAAGTTTTTTGATTCAGGAGCATGCTGTATCTTTCTAATTACTTAGGTATTTCTTTTTCTCATTAATATTTTTTCATTTTTAATGTACTGATCTTTTACATATTTATATATTTTTAATCATCTATATCATTTCATATTTTTGGTTTTATAAATGGCATTTGCATTATGCTGTGTCCAGTCAATAGAAAGAAAGCACACAGTAATTTAAACAGAAGCTCAATACAAAGATCATTAAAATCTGATGAAAGGGTAACTCAGATATAAGCGTAGAGTAGGACTAAAAGAGATTCCCCGGGAAAAGATAAACTTGGTAGGAAAGCTTTCTCACCAAGATTGGGGTTCAAACTAAAAAATAAGGTATACTTGCAACCCACTAGAAAAGAGAAAAGTTTGCTAGTTTTCCTGGGCCATAGTTGGTTCAGTCACCAAGTAAGCAGGCAGCAAATCTTTGGGATGCAAGTAAGTTGCTGCCAATAGCCAAGAGTCCTAATATGCTAAGAAAGTGGGATGTCTGGATCATGTGACATTAATGTCAGGAAAGCCTTACAATCATTAGTCAATAATGACTGTAGAATAAATAAACTGTAATAATAAATTTAGTTTTTCATAGATTCCATAAATACCTGTAGAGAATATGATATGTCATAGACACTAATCTAGATTTGGGCTATTACAGAATTGAATAAAATGCAAAAATAACTACTCTTTTTGGAGCTTAGATTCTTGTTGTGAAAATAGGCCAAACACAAATAAGTGAAGGCAATCCATCAGATGGTGGTAATGCTATGTGAGATGGAAGGTCAAAAGAGATGATGCTGCCATTTCAAATAGACTAGTTTAATAAAATGTCACTACAATGTAGACATTTTAATGTAGAACCGAACATGGGAAAAAAGCAAGCCATTCATGTGTCTGAGGAAAGATACCTCCAGGCTGAATAAATAAGAAATGCATATGTCAGAGCCTAAACAGCATGTTCAAGAATTAGTAGCAAGACCAGTGTTGCTAGAGCATAGTCAGCAAGGGAATAGGTGGGAGATCAGATCAGTTAATTGGCAAGACACCAAGTTATTAGTGTCATAGTGTAAAAAACACTTTCTGACCCCAGAAATTTTCTCACAGAAGTTTTGGTTTATCCTACAATCAATATGCTTCTATCTATGTTTGAATGCTTTTTAATTTCACTATTAATTTCTAAATAAATATCAATCTTGATATAAACTTTATTTTTGAAACAACTTGAATTTTGGAGATTTTGAAAGTTTTGCTTGTATGATTTTTCCCATTTCACATCATGCATAAAAGCAAAGGGTGTTAATATTTAAATATAAAAATTAAGAACAATTAAATTACCAGTGTCAAATACAAGAGAAAAGCAGAATACATAATGAAAGCAATATAGGACTACACTGGGAAAAAAAACACTGATGACATGGGGGAGAGAGAGTAAAAGTAAAAGACCAATAATTTGGAAATTCTACAAAAGTGATACAGGAAATTTATGTTAAATGTATAAGGATTTCTTAAAAATGAATAGAGTAAAAATGAAGTGCTTAATGGAAAAATAGGTAAACATGAAAATAAATTTAACAAAATGAAATATAGCTATAAAAATCAAGCTTTACCCTAATAATCAAATAACAGAAAGATACCATTTAACACATCAGGTGACCAAAGACTGGCATGAGTCATACAATTATATTATGATCAGGGTTCAAGGATATGGTTCACTGATCCATCCTGAATATCTGTTTTCTAAAATTTAATTTTAACTTTTTATTTGTTTTTAATTTTTTAGCAATGAGAACATATTAAATGTGTAAATAAAAAATAATTATTACATTTATGAATATGTTAAGGATTATAAACACAAATAGGAGAGACCATAATACCTAAACAGGCACAAAATTTTTGTGCCAATAATTTATCAATACATACCAAATCCTTAACAATTTTTTAAGTATCTTTTAGCCTGATAATCACATATATAGAAATGTTTTGCAAATTTTAGCTATTTTCAATATAGCATAGTTTATAATTTTTAAAAATTGAATAATTTATCAAAAATGATTAATGAATTTAATTACAATTAATGAATTCTGTTATACCCATATAATAGATTACTACATATATAATATATCTTATACATGCATAGTTATTGATGAAAATATTTTTTTGATATAATGTTTAAATAAAAATCATGCTATATACCTGGATATAACAGATTATTTTATTTTAAAAAATTATATCTATGGGGAGAATTCTGTAGATTGAAAGCCCTGAAACCTTTTCATTTGCCCAATCTTGATCACAACACTCAATAAAATAATATAATACTGTCTTTCATGTGATGGTTTCCCTGTATATCTATTTTTTTATCTACATATGTATCTTTAGACATGTTTAGTATTATGTATTTTCTTAAAATTTGGTATATCTTAGGTCTCTTATTTTCAAGTTCAAATGCCGTCTTTTGCTTGCCAGGTTTCAAATTGAAAAACACAATCCATTTAAATTGCAAATTTCCCCCATCTGGATTTTGCTAATTTTATGCTAATGATTGTTTCCACTGTCTGCTATATTTTCTCCAAGTTGGAAGATATCAGACTTAGGTGAGATATTTTTGGTAAGATCACACATGATTTTTATTTTTCTACCTTGTCTCTTTTTATGTGTTAGTCGTTAGTAATGCTTAATGCCTAGATCCATTAATTTATTGAGAATTGAATCTGATCATTTCTGTTACAATTATTAGCTGGGATACATTGTAAAGTTGTCATTTTTCCTCACCTATTGGATATCAGCATATGTACTATTTATTATATTCAAGTGTTAATTAATACTCATTTTATTTCATTATTATGTAACAGTAAAATATTAATAAAGTGAAAATTTGGGGAGAAAACAGAATAAGTTCTTGGTCCTTCCCTTTATTTTACATATTTCTAGATAATTTGTTCCATCTCATCTCCTGAAAGTAACTAATTAGGTTTTAAAGTATGATTAGGAACTCATGCATTTAAACATATTTGATAGGTTTCCATTTGTGAATATAAATTTAACCCAGTTTGGAGTTCAGATTGTCCTTTTTTCTATTAAGTTGTCTATCTTTGGCTAGTAGCACATCTTCAAGTTGGATCCTGTCTCCTTTTGATGTGATAGTAACAGACAAGATACCCCAGGCTTGTTTAGGTTATTTTTAGCCTCAGACCTGGAATCAGCCATTTTTTCAAGAGGCCCTCACTTTCTTTAGTGGAAAAATGTATTGAAAGACTACAGTCTGGGTGCTAGGAATGCTCATTTTTATCCATGTTTTTCCCTTTATTATGTTGTTGATGGAGCTTGAAAGAAAAAGAGAATAATTAATTCATCAATAGATGGATAAAATGACTAATGAATTCATCCTGATTTCCAGTTCAGATTCAGTACTTCAGGACTACTCAACCTTTTTCTACTTTATATCTTTACTTTTTTCCTTTTGCCATTAGAATACTGGTTTGGTGATAAGATTTCAGTATTCAATAATTTCTCATTTGCCTTATTCTGAGCCATATCCACAATAGTTTTGGAATAACAATGCAAATATTTCCAAAACTAAAATAATGATTAGGTATACTTAATTGTTATGCATGTGTTCTTTTTTATTCTCAGCTATATCTAATTTTACTCTACCTACTTTGTCCTAGCGTATAGACTTCATACTCTATATTCTCTTCTCATTTAGTCTTATTTCTATATAGTTAATGATATACCCAAGGCTTATTTTCATATGCTGATTTTTATATAAAATTAGATTTCTTGACTTTGAAAAGCCAGTTGGTACCAGAATAGCTTTCCTTACTTTACAGAGGTCTCATATTTTTTCCAGTTAGTATTTAAAAATATAAGATTATTCTGTTTCAAATTCCCTGCCTCACTTTTTTTTTTTTTTTTTCAGGATTTAGATTTCAACACTTTAATTTCTTTTGGATATAAGTCACGTTTTGCAAGCTAGGAAACATAATCAACCTAAGGCAATCTAGTCTTGTAAGGATCCAAGCTGAGTCTTGCAGTCGTTAGCAGAATGACATCATAATAGAAGATGCTAGGAATAGGTTTATAGACTCTAAATAATAACAACTTATCTCTATTTTTCATTAGGAAATGGCCAAAAGTCTAGTACTTAAAGGCATGATATAGAAAACATCTTGATCTGCATCAAGGACAGAATAACCCAAATTGTATGTTGTCCAACCTTTTGGTGAGCCAGACAGATCAAAGCTGGCCAAGGATTGGTAAATAGTGAATGTTTACATTTTGAAACCTTGCTCTGTGATTTTAAAAAGTCCTGATTGAACTAATTTACATTCCTACCAACAGTGTGAAAGTGTTCCTATTTCTCTGCAACCTTGCCAGCATCTGTTGTTTCTTGACCTTTTAATAAATGCCATTCTGACTGGCGGGAGAAGATGGTGTGGGGATTCCTCAAAAATCTGGAACTAGAAATACCATTTGACCCAGCAATCCCATTACTGGGTGTATACCCACCCCAAATATAAACCATTCTATTACAAAGATACGTGCACACATATGTTCATTACAGCACTATTCACAACAGCAAAGACATGGAATCAACCCAAATGCCCATCCATGATAGACTTAATAAAGAAAACATGGCACATATATACCATGGAATACTATGCAACCATTAAAAGGAATGAGATTATGTTTTTTGCAGGTACATGGATGGAGCTGGAAACCATTATCCTCAGCAAACTAACACAGGAACAGAAAGCCAAACACCACATTTTCCCACTTGTAAGTGGGAGCTGAACAATGAAGACACATGGACATAGTGAGGGGAACAATGCACACTGTTGGGGGGTTTTGTCGGGGGAGGGAGAGCATTAGGAAAAATAGCTAATGCATGCTGGGCTTAATATCTAGGTTATGGTTTGGTAAGTGCAGCAAATCACTATGACAGAAGTTTACCTAGGTGACAAGCCTGCACATCCTGAACATGTACCCCGGAACTTTAAAAAATATTAAAAAAAAATAAAGTCCCAGTTGTTGTCAATAAGAAAGTGACTAAAAAATATTACAGATGGACTCACACTAATATTTGATTTTACCAAGATTTTTCACTACAGCATGAAGGTAAAGTTAAGTGTAGGGGATTAGTTACTTAGATATTTTAAAAATAAATTACTTAGTAATAAGAAATTAGACACACTGTGTTCTTCCACTTGCTGCAAGAACAAATTCACAGTGAAGACAATTTAAAAGAAATGCTCAATTCTAAAGAGGGTGGGGGTGGCAACACTTTCCACTAAAGAATAAACTCCCATTTTCTCAGGCAATTAACGTTGCTATTCTTCCATGATACATATTCATGTGGAAAAATGTGTCAGGAGCTTTTGCCAGAACCAGGAGATGAAAAGCAGAGCTTGTCCTAATTAGCTAATTATAATCTCAGTTAACATCTTTGGAATGGACCCATAATTATTTTGTTAAAACGTCTGCAAACTGCACAATTCCTTAGCCCTTAGCCACAGTTTCTACTCAATATCTTAAAGCTGGGCGTAGTCCCACTGTGACTTCTCTTCAAGTCTGAGATAGGTGCTTGTCATCAAAATCTGAAATGGCAGCATGTAGTAATCCCAGCAGTCTTTGGATGCATCGTAGGTAATGCGCAGGTGGTAAAATCCCGGCAGGAACACTGGAATGCCAATGACAGGATGGGATGGCATCATAACATGATGATACAACTAGAGACAGAGCTTGTTCACCAGTGGCCACAGAGATGCCTGAGATCATATGGCATAGCCCACCTAACTGCCACTCCTCCTGTCCCTGCAGGCCCCTCCATCACTTTTATGTAGACTTTTTTTTTCTTCATTTTTATTGCCCTTGTTAAGTTTTAATTCAATTCTCAGTAGTTTATTTTGTTTCCCCCTGCTCAGTGTGGAGCTCTTCTCTCAGTTTCAGTAATTCATAGAGACTAAATTTCTCTGACCCCTTCACACCTTCCTAATAGACAATTGTATTGCCTGTCTATGAAGTAGGCAAAACTCCTCCCAGTTTTTGCTGCTGTTTTCAAATTGGCCCCTGGTGAATCTTATGTTCTCAGATCTTAAGATGTCTGGTTGTTTCTCTAGGCTTCCATGTGTACAAAGGCTGAGATAACTCAGGGCTTCTAGCTGCAATGTTTTCTCCCCACCCACTTGCATTTTGGGTTTGTCGGGATAACTTGCAACCTAATTATATTGTAAATTTCGTTCGTGGGTTTCATTTTACTATTTCATTGCTTTATTTTTATAATGATATTTGAGATTAAATATAATGTTACTTCCATCATTTTCCCAGAATCCCCTGTTTTTATATTGAAGCCAATGTTTTTTATGATGGAAGTTTGTTTCACTAAATAAAAACAACCTTCTTCTCCAGTGTTCCTATTTCAAGCTATTAGAAGTACTACAACAGCATCTTGTATATAAAGTAGAACACATTTTGGCAGAATCTATGCCAACCTATAAAATGAAAGGAAAAGCAAAAACCAGAGCCAGAAACAGTACAGCAGATATTTTAATACCAAGCAAGTATCTATTGGCTCTAACCACAAAAATCTGCACTGTAGACAAACTGCAATAAACCAAACTGACAGTTACTCAGTACCAGTCAGTTTAACTTCACCTAAACGGCTAAAGCTTATGATTTCTCTTAAGCAAAAAAAGTAGTTAAAACAGTCAAGTCATTTTTGTTTAATGCAGTTTTGTATAAATTATTTAAAAAATGACTGAATGGTAGCTGAGAAATTAGTCTGAAATTGTGCCTGTCTTCTACCTCCTTTAAAGTCACTGCTGGTATCAGAGCTTTGCCTTTAGAAATATAAACATGTGGTATACTTTGCATGAATTTATTTAATATTTATAAAAACATATGGTATGGTTATATTTATTTGGTACTGGCTATTGCATAAGACTAAATCATATACAGATTTGTAGAAACTACAGTTTTATGGCAAAAGTTTGATGGAACAGATGTGCTAGAAGTCAGCTCATTCGTAAATAACTGGAAAAGAGTGTTTTCTTAATCCTTTAGTTTGAAAATTTCAACTTTTAAGCCAATTTTTAAAAACTTGTGGAGTAAAAAACTGTTTCTTTGGGGGAATTTGTTAAGCTTTCTAGGAAATTCTGTTTAGAATAATTAAGAGTTTTATCATTTTTATCCATGCCTAAAAATGCATTATTGTCTATTGGTTATAATTATTTGAACACGATGGAATTAATATAATGTACTGCACATGACAAACACAGGCTTTGGGGCTGGAAGACCCAGACTAGCTGGAAGACCTAGACTTAGTTCTACCTTTGCAATGTTCATGGCCTTGAGTAATTATTTATTCAGTTGATGCCTCAGCTTCTTCCTTTGAAAAAACAGAAATAATGACAATGGTAAATTAAGAGGATTTTTATGAGAATGGAGTAAGATAATGAATGCAAATCAATATTTACTCTGCCTAGTGTATAGTCAGAAATGTTTCTCTTCTTCTTTTGCTTAACTTTAGGTTTGATTTAAATGCAGCTCTAATTTATACACAGAAAGAAGGATGAAGAAAAATAGATGGAAATAAACACAAAATAAGAGGATAATACAACTATTATGTACCTGTAATAATTAAAATACAAATTTAAAAAACCTCACTTTTTGATATAAGAAACTTTTTGAGAATTATGAAGTAGCTATGTTAAAGAAATATATTATTAATATCATTTTATAATTATGTATATTATTTCATTAACACATGTTAAAATCATGTGTTTTTTTAAAAAGACTGTAAGGTTGATCCCAAAAGTATCAGGTGTTACAATATATAAATTAAGTTACAGTTTTTAAATTGGAATTTTATTTCATTTATTATTATTATTTTAAAATTTTGTTTTAGATGCAGGAGGTACATGTGTAGGTTTGTTTAGAGGCATGCTGTGTAATGCTGAAGTTAGACTTGTAATGATCCCATCATTTAAGCAGTGAACTTAGTACCTGATAGGCAATTTTTCAACTCTTGCCTCTGTTCCTCCCTTTCCAGTTTTGAAATCTCCAGTGTCTGTTGTTCCCATCTTTGTGTCCGTGTATACCCAACATTTAGCTCCTAGCTCCCACTTAAAAATGAGAACATATGATATTTGGTTTCCTGTTTCCAAGTTAGTTTGCTGAGGATAATGGCCTCCAGCTGCATCCATACTGTTGCAAAGGACATAATTTCATTCTTTTTTGTGACTGTATAGTATTCCATGGTGTGTATGTACCACCACTGATGGGCACCTGGGTTGATTCCATTCCATGTCCTTGCTGTTGTGAATAGTGCTGTGATAAACGTGTGAGTGTGGGAAATTTTCAGTAGAACAATTTATTTTCCTTTAGGTATAAACTCAGTATGGATTGGAATCTTAAAAATACAATCAAATTCATCTATATGTGTTTGTAAAGAAAAAAAAGGCTTAAATTAAATATTTTACAAAAAATAAAAAAAATAAGAAACAAAGTCAGCAATGCAAATACATTTTAAGAACATGAGTATGGCAAGAATAATGTTGGAAATAATTTATTTTGGAGGTATGATGATGAAAGAAATAACTTTGATTTAAGGAAGATATGAAATTAAGGCATTACATACGCCTTACTATATAGACAAAATACATGATGCAAAAGCTAGAGAAAATATGAAGAAAATTAATTAAACTAAAGTCATAGTAGGGAATTCTCATATGTTCTAAAGAAATTGAATATATGAAATTAATATAGATACAGAAATTTTGGAAAAAGAGCACTTTTTTTTTTTTTTTTTTTTTTTTTTGAGACAGAGTTTTACTCTTGTTGCCCAGGCTGGAGTGCGATGGTGCGATCTTGGTTCACTGAAACCTCTGCCTCCTGGGTTCAAGTGATTCTCCTGCCTCAGCCTCCCAAGTAGCTGGGATTTTGGACGTGTGCCACCACGGCTGGCTAACTTTTGTATTTTTAGTAGAGATTGGGTTTCACCATGTTGATCAGTTGGTCTCAAACTCCTGACCTCAAGTGATCAGCCCGCCTCAGCCTCCCAAAGTGCTGGGGTTACAGGCTTGAGCCAACACACCCCAAAAAAGAGCAAGTAATATGGTAAAGCAGATATCCTAAATGGATTTCAGAAAAAGGCAAAAAGAGGAGACAGAAGAGAAAGAGAGGGGCACACTATACCCTACCACTGTAGAAAGCATATTCTTTCCAAGTAGCTATAGATTATGTATGAAAAGTTACCCTTTAAACTAAGTATTAAATCCAGTCTTTACAAATTTATATTAATTCATATTATATATGGTATATTTATGTGTGTGATATATCACACCCACACACATATATACATATGTATATGTATATGTACATGTATAAAATAATAATACATATACATGTGTGTGTGTGTGTGTATATGTATATGTTTCATTCATTCATTGTTTGGTTTCAAGGGTATTTAATTATAAATTAATTATAAAAAGAAGAAACACAACCAGTTCTGTTGGCTCATGCCTGTATTCCCAGCACTTTGGGATGCTGAGTCAGGCAGACCACTTCACACCAGGAGTTTAAGACCAACCTGGCCAACATTAAAAATACAAAAATTAGCTGGGCATGGTGGTGCACGCCTGTAATCCCAGTCCATTGGGAGGCTGGTGCAAGAATCGCTTGAACCTGGGGGGCAGAGGTTGCAGTGTGAGCTGAGATCACACCACTGCACTCCACCTGGGGCGAGAGAATGAGACTCTCTCAAAAAAAACAAAAAAAACAAAAAACAAAAAACAAAGAAAAGACTAAAATCCTATAGTTTCACATACTTCATGATTCAAGAGAAAAAAAATAAATTAGGAACTCAACTGAAGTGAAATACCACATAACAAATCATTTAAGATGCAGCTAATTGACAAGTAGAAGTCACTTTATTATGTTAGATATATACAAACATGTTTTGTAATGAAAAAAAGTAAAAACATGAAGAAGCAAACTCAAGAAACTATATATTATATATAATGTTTATATATGTAGTAATATAACATTAAACGAGTCGGAGAAGACCAATGAAGCATTTTGTTTATTTTATTAATCGACATAAAAACTGTCTCATAAAAGTAAAAAAGCAAAAGTATAAATATTTATGTTGTACAATACGTTTTTATATATGTATACATTGTACAATGGCTAAATCAAGCTAATTAACATATTAAATGCCTCACAGACTTACCACTTTTATTTATGGTGAGAACATTTAAAATCTACTCTCTTGGTAATTTTCAAGTATATAATATACTGATATTAACTGTAGTCACTCTGAGGTAGAGTAGATCTGTTGAACTTATGCCTCCTATACAATGGAAATTTTGGATAGTTTGTTGTTAGTGTGTAAAAAACTAATGATTTTTGTATGTTAATTTTGTATCCTGCAAGTTTACTAAATTTATTTATTAGTTCTAACAGTTTTTTAGCGGAGTTTATTTACTTGAGTCTTTGTTTTTTCTTAGTGAAGCTCAAGGTTTGTTAATTTTTTTCCTTAAAAAACAGTTCTTAGTTTCATTGATCTTTTCTACCGTCTTCTAATTTTCTATTTAATTTATTTCTACTATGATCTTTATTGTTTCCTTTCTTCTACTAACTTTGGGTTTGTTCTTCTTTTTCGAGTTTGTTGAAGTGTAACAGTATCGGTTGTTTATTATTAATCTTCTTTTTTGATGTCAGCATTTATAGTCACAGACTTTCCTCTGAGAAATGCTTTCCTGAATTTTATGAATTTTCCTATATTCCATTTTTGTTTCTTTCAAGATATTTTTAAATTTCTCGTATAATTTCTTCCTTGATCCATTGAACTGTGGCTGAGGGAATCGCCCTTGCCACTGACTGTGGCTTGCAGTCCCATTTGTGGTGGTAGTGGCACCAGTGCATGATGAATGGTGTCTGTAGAGCAGTCATAAAGCTAAGACCTAAAACATGAGCACACATGGAGGGAGGGACTGTGGCTTTGCAATCTAGGGCAGTAATAGCACTGATGCCTCAGGCTAAGGAACTCCCACAACCAAGTTGGTGACATTATTCAAGGCTGTAATGCTTGTGAAGTAGCTGGGGATCTGAGAATGGAAGCATAGGCTTGCACAGAGTTAAGAGCAGCTCTAGGTTGAGGGTGGGGCCTAGCTCTCTAAGACAGCTAAGCCAGTTTCTGGAGCAGAGGCATGGTCAGTGAGATCTTGGCCCAGAGTGTGAACTAGCTCATTATGGTGATGGCTCCAGTGGAAAGGCACAGTGAAGCCACAGAACCCAGGTCTGGTGTGTGGGCACTTGAAGAGTGGCCATGGCTTTGGGGTCAGGGTGCATGTGGTATTGGGAGAGGTGGAAGCTCTTTTCCCATAGTGGCTCAACGGTTGCCACATCTTGGGTGGCAGGAGTGTGCTGCCATGTGTCCCTCTGGTTAAGGGGATGGCAAAAGATGCTTGTGTCTTCTGCAGAGTGGGCCATGGGGAACCACATGGGTTTGCACCACGGGGCTGATAATCATTGCCTCCATCTTGATTCTTTGTGCCTAGCAGTCTCCTTCTGGGTATGCTGATCTCACCAGAGAGCCTTTCTGTGTGACTATTCTCCATTTTTGTTTTTGCTTGTTTGTTTGTTTGCACCATTATGTTGCTGCAGGGTCTTTAATAGGCTGTTGAGTCCTCTTGAAGTTTTTGTTTGTGGATATTTTGGTTTGTGGATAGCTGTCTATGTTTAATTTTTTATTTGGGAGGTAAAGACTGGTATCTCCTACTCTACCATCTTGGTGACATTTCTACCTTTGTATTTTTTTTTTTAATTAAAAAATATACTGAATTTTGGCAATAATATAAAAATAAATAGTTTAATAAAATTTTATAAATAATAAAAAGTGACCACAAATTCATAAATATTAAGCTGTAACATACAGTTATAAAAGAGATAATCTCATATTTTTTTTAAATAATTGAGAAAGGGAAAAAGGCATCTCTTTTTGTGTCACACTTCCTTCTTTATCTTATTAGTTGATGCTCCTCATCTAGAATTCTACGTTTTCACATTTCTTAGAGCTCAATACTCACACTTATTTTTCTCTAATCACATTTAAAATGCAATTTTCAAAATTGCATTTACAAGTTAGTGACTTCACATTTTCCTCTGTTATTCAGGATCATATATCACTCTTCCTAGTAACATCTTCACCTGGAAATAAAAAACATCCTAAAATACACTGTACAAAATTTAATACTTCTTTCCCTGTCCAATACCTCCCACTGCACAGCTCTTTACACGGCTCACTCCCTTTCTTCAGTTCTTTGTTCAGAGTTGCTAATGAATATATGCTAAGAATGTTGTTCATTTTTCAATAGTGGTATGGTAGCCTAAATGTATTTTTCAGTATTCTATAGAGGTTTTCATCAACTTTATATCAGAAAAGTTGAGGCTAAATAAGTATTTTTGATGGAAGAATAAATTATTTAAGTATTGAAATATTATAATCTGTATGTCATTTTATTTTTCATTTCTTCCATTGGTGAAATAATTGGAAAATGCCTAAATGCTTATCAAGTGTGAAACTGTTAAATTATAATGTCTCTTTGCACATATAAATAATGTAAACAGAAATATGAAAATGACATGACAAAAAAACAGCCAACAAAACAATTCAAAAATATGTTTTATACCAACATTTATTCCTGCATATTGTGCTATGTATATCTCTATATGATTGTTTAACTCTTTTCTTAAAAAGACTAGCAATGTTAATCATGAATCTCTCTGATTTTGAAGATTTGGACCTCATTTTGTAATAAGAAAATGTATTATTTTCAAATGTTCTATTTTCTTTTATGTACACATGTACTAATATATGTAACATATTTTATTAACATTTGAAAACACCCCTTTTAAAAAATTTTCTATCATATTTGGACTACAATGTTAACTTACTCAGCTTTTTCCAAATAGCTTCCATGCTTATGTCCAGAGAGACTGCACAGAGATGGTGCCATCACCTAAGGCAGGATGACTATGGAAGGAGTAGCATTGGTGAAAAGTTTCTGTGACACTTATGAGAAGCAGTCAAATAGGCCTTTAGATAAAGTTTGGAGCTTTGAAATATATGCCAAGGGGATAAATAAATTATGGCATGCATTTAAAAAATTGTCATTTTAAAAGTTGACAGTGTGTACAAGGTAATAGACATGATTACATTTTAAGATAAAATGATTAATTAGTTATAAATTTTTCACTAAATAAAATACCTTAAGGACTAGATACCATTAGATTTATTATTGTCTGCCTTTTTTATGGTCATCTGTGATGTCAACAAAAAGATGTTTTCAGATATTCAAGGGCTTTGACAAAATAACACACAAATTCCTTCACTTAAAATTTAATCAAAATTTATTCTAAGTCACCAGGAAGTCAGTTGAAATTAATCCAGATTTGAAAACAATGGTATAATAAAATTGTTAATGAAATCACTAAGACATGAAGTTAAGAACAATGAGGTATATACATCAATAACTAAAAATGTAGACACTAGTAAATGTCCCTTGAGAGATTATATGCAAAATTGGTTCAGTTTAGGGAATGGATATTCCTTCATTGCAAAAGGCCAGGGACACATGAGGAAGAAGGTGACAATGGAACTGGACCTTATTGGGTCAGGTGGATTTGAACATGGAAAGCATGTGAGTAGATAGTTCAAAAAAGATGAGCAGGGGCAAATACGTAGTTTGGATGAGGTGAGATGTTTGCACCTTTCACAGGTCCCTGTGAGAGCAGCAGGTTTTCACAGGGGAGCATTGGGTTACTCAGCAGGACAGTTAGATTAGTGTAGATTGGTAGGCCTTCATGTCTTTAAGAATTTAGTGGCAGTTGTCTGATATTCAAAATAAATTGTTAATTTTCAAGTAGAATTGAGTACTAGATCTGATGTGATTATGCACTATCCTATAAGAAAAGATTCAGACAGATAGGAAAATTAACAAGTCATTAAGTAAACCAAATACTTTAAAATGTACTTTTCTTCATATTATGAGAATGGTCATTTAAAAATATGATTATAAGACAGCGATTGAAAATCAACGCCAATTAACTATAAAGAAACTGTATGTAATTGAGAGAAATTCTTAAAATGTACACATACTCAGAAGATATAAAAAGAATATTTAAGGTGCTCCAGTTTGGTCAACAGAGTGTAGTTTTAATGAACATATTAACTTTAAAAGGCACTATTTCTCAAAATAAATTTTTATCAGTAATTAATAAACAAATTTGTTCCATGTATTTGCAGAATGATGTATGCTACATATGAACATATCTTAACATATATAAATTTATAAACCTGTTACATTATTTCAGGTTCATGCTTATACCAATGTTAATATTAAATTGCTGAATACACAAAACAAGAAAATAATTCAGTAAGTATTTAATATAGTTAAAATTATCTGCTTTCAATTGATATTACATTTTAAATTTTAATTTTAGCTTGTTCCTACAAGTCTTTTATCTCACAATGTAATCAAATTCTTATTTTCTGAGCTTTTTCTTTTTCTTAGAATGATTACATAGACTATGTAAATTATTGTAAGCTCATAGTCAGAAATCTACAGGAAATTAAAACAGAGCTAAAGAAAATCAAGCAAAAAAGAAAGTAAATCTGGAAAAAAAAACCCAACACATATAAAGAACCACTTTCATTACTTTTTCCTGTCTCATCACTATCTATACTTAGCATATTCTCTCCCCACTTTTCATTCTTTGAAAATGAACTCAAATGGCATTTTGTAAATAATATTTTTTTTTTTCTCTTCTCCTGGAATGTGAGAGTCATGCATCAGACAAATGTCATTTGTGTGTAATCCTTGCAGTTCTAACTTTTCACTGTGGCATGATATTTCACCTATCAAGTCACTATTCTATCTTAAGAGAGGTAAGTGTCTCTGCCTTAGGAATTTCCGTAAGAATTTAATGAGCTGCGATATAATACAGAAAGAGCTAAGAATTATTACCTGTTCTACTATCATATTCCTATATGTTGTTCTATAAATCCTTTAGCTCTCCAATCTTTATCCTCTGATTTTTTTCCCTTAAATCTACTCTAGTCAGATTTTCCCCCAAACACTGAAAATCTTCTTGACAAGGCCATTAGCAACCACTATGGCTAAATTCAATGTTATTTATCAGTTCTCATCAAATTGCAGCTCTGTTTGACACAACCGATGACTTCCTTCCTACAAGAACTTTTTACTCTCTAGCTTTCAAGGCCACACACCACCACTGATGTTTTCCTTCTTCAATTACTGACCACACCTCTTCATCCACACTTGCTGGTTTCTCCTTATATCTTCAGCTCTTTAATATGGAGAGTGTCGAGGACCACTGGCCTTTCTTCTTTGTCTATACTTACTCCATGACAATCTCATGAAGCCTTTATGGAGAAGACTCCCACATTTACATCTACTATGAATACAATACTTGTAGATCCAATTGCCTACTGATATGGTTTGGCTGTGTCTCAGCCTAAACATCATCTTGAATTGTAGTTGCCATAATCTCCACATCATGAAAGACACCGGGTGCTGATCATTGAATCATAGGGGCAGTTTCCCCCATCCTGCTTGTATGATATTGAGTTAGTTCTCATGAGATCTGATGGTTTTGTAAGGGGCTTCCCCCTTTGCTGGGCACTCATTCTTTTCCTGTCTGCCACCATGTGAAGAAGGATGTGTTTGCTTTCCCTTCTGCCATGATTGTAAGTTTCCTGAGGCCTTCCCAGTCTTGCAGAACTGTGAGTCAATTAAACCTCTTTCCTTTATAAATTATCCAATCTCGGGTATATCCTTATAGAAGCGTGAGAACAGACTAATACAGTAAATTGGTGCTGGGTGATAGGGTGCTGCTGTAAAGATACCCGAAAATGTAGAAGTGACTTTGGAATTGAATAGTAGACTGAAGTTGGAACAATTTGGAGGGCTCAGAAGAAGACAGGAAATTGTGGGAAAGTTTGGAACTTCCTAGAGACTTGTTGAATGACTTTGACCAAAATGCTTACAGTGATATGGACAATGAAGTTCAGGCTGAGGTGGTCTCAGATGGTGATGTGGAACTTCTTGGAAACTGGAATAAAGTAGATTGGAGGCATTTTGCCCCTGCCCTAGAGACATGTGGAACTTTGAATTTGAGAGAGGTGATTTAGGGTACCTGGTGGAAGACATTTCTAAGCAGCAAAGTGTTCAAGAGGAAGCAGATCATAAAAGTTTGGAAAATTTGCAGCCTGATGAAGCAATAGAAAAGAAAACCCCATTTTCTGGGGATAAATTCAAGTCTGCTTCTGAAATTTGCATATGTAATGAGGCATCAAATGTTAATAACCAAGATAATGGGGAAAATGTCTACAGGGTAGTCAGAGACTTTCATTGCAGCCCCTCCCATCACAAGCCTGGAGCCCTACAAGGGAAAAACGGCTTTATGCGTCAGGCCCAGGGTGCCCCTGTCGTGTACAACCTCAGGACTTGTTCCCCTGCACACCAGCTGCTTCAGCTCCAGCCATGGCTAAAAAGGACCAAGTACAGCTCAGGCCATTGTTTCACAGGGTGCAAGCCCTACGCCTTTGCAGGTTTCACATAGTGTAGGGCCCGCAGGTGGGCAGAAGACAAGAATTGAGGTTTGGGAACCTCCACCTAGATTTCAGAGGTTATACGGAAATGCCTGAAGTCCAAGCAGTAGTCTGCTGCAGAAGCAGAGCCCTCATGGAGAACCTCTGCTAGGGCAGTGCAGAAGGGAAATGTGGGGTTGGAGCCCCTACACAAAGTCCCTGCTGGGGCACTGCCTAGTGGAACTGGATAAGAGGCTCATCATCCTCATACCCCAGAATGGTAGATTCACCAACAGCTTGCACCATGCACTTGGAAAAACCACAGACACTCAACCCCAGCCGTGAAAGCAGCCTGGAGGGGAGCTATAACCTGCAAAGCCACAGGGGTGCAGCTCCCCAAGTCTGTGGGAACCCACCACTTGCATCAGCTTGCCTTGGATGTGAGACATGGAGTCAAAGGAGATCATTTTGGAACTTTAAGGTTTAATGACTGCCCTATCGGATTTTGGACTTGCAAGGGGCCTGTAGCCCCTTTGTTTTGGCCAATTTCTCCCATTTGGAATAGGTGTATTTACCCAATACCTGTACCCCCATTGTATTTAGGAAGAAGAGGCAGAAGAGACTTGCCTTGTCTCAGATGAGATTTTGGACTTAGACTTTGGAGTTAATGCTGGAATGAGTTAAGATTTTGGGGACTGTTGGAAGGGCATGATTGTGTTTTGAAGTGTGGGGACATGAGATTTGGTAGAGGACAGGGGCAGAGTGATATGGTTTGGCTGTATCCTCACCCAAATCTCATTTTAATTGTAGTTCGTATAATCCCCACATGTTGTGAGAAGGACCAGGTGGAGATAATTGAATCATGGAGTAGTTTCCCGTATTATGTTCTTGTTATAGTGAGTGAGTTCTCACAAGATCTGATAGTTTTATAAGGGGCATCCCCCTTCACTGGGCACTCACCTTTCTTTTTCCTGCCACCATGTAAAAAAGGACATATTTGCTTCCCCTTCTGCCATGACTGTGAGTTTCCTGAGGCCTTCCCAGCCCTACAGATCTATGCATCAATTAATCCTCTTTCCTTTATAAATTACCCAGTCTTGGGTATGTCCTATAGCAGTGTGAGAATGGACTAATACACCTACCTACCAAATCCATCTGGATAGTTAACAGACATCTCAAACTTGATCTCCTCCACTCAGTTTTCCCACCTCATTTTGTCAAATGCAGTCTTCCACACACCTCAGTTGATGGTAACAATATTCCTGTAGTTTCATAGGCCCAGGTGTCTCTTTTTACCTTCTCTGTCTCATATACCACATTAAATTCACACACTGGCTGCCCTTCAAATATATATACAAAATCAGACATTTACTTACCCATCCACTACTTACTCTCTGGTCCAAGGTTTCTAATAGCAAAAGTCTTTAAAACAGCACGTCAATTTTTTATCTCTTCCTCTGGAGTATAGGCTTAATACTGTAGCCAGAATGATCACTTGTAAAGCATATTTGGATTATGTTTCTTCTTTTCTAAAAAAATTTACAATGCCATCTCATATATTTCCCTTTAATGTATTTATGAAATTTGGAAAATTCCCACACATATGTTCCTTACTTCTTTGATGTTTACTCCTATTAACTTCTCTTAGATAGCATGTTTGTCATACTGGCTTCCTTGACTAAATTTTGAGCTTGCCAATTAGATTCCTACCCCACGACCCTTGCACTTGCTCTTCTCTCTGCCCATGGTGCTTCTCCTCCACATATGTACAGGTTAGCATCTCCATCCACTTTAAGTCTTTGCTCAAGTATAAGTTTCTAAATATGGATGCCCCATCATGACTACCTTATTTTAACTTGCAGCACTCCTCATTTTCCTTTCTGCTTTCGTTTTCCCCATAACACACATACGTTATTTTAGTTTTACCCTGCTTTATCTCATTAGAATATAACCACTGTGAAGCTACTGAGTTTTATCTGTACCCACCCTGATCGAACTATCCTAATCACCTAGAAAAGGAGAACAGTATCTGGCATATAATAGCCTCACAGTAAATATTTGAATTGAATTGCTTTGAACTGAATTGAATACCTTCTTTGAATATTGTGTTAGCCTGCTTGGGGTACCATAAAAAATATAGACTGCTTAAACAACAGAATTATTTTTCTCTCAGTTCTGACCGCTGGAAATCCAAGATCAAGGTTCCAGCCGATTTAGTTTCTTGTGAGAGCTCTCCTTTTCGCGTGAAGATTGACACTTTCTCCCTATGTCCACACATGGGCTTTCCTTAGTATATGCATGAGAAGGAGTGGTAGAGAGAGAGAGGAAAAAAAAAAAAAAAAAAAGTAGAGACAGTGAGACAACAGAAGTGAGCTCTGGGGTCCCTTCTTATAAGGGCATTACTTTTATCATATGTTACCATTAGTCCCCACCCTATGGCCTCATTTAACCTTAATTACTTCCTTAGAGTTGCCATCTCCAAATACAGCCTCACAGTGCAGGGGGTGGGGCTACGGCTTCAACCCATGAATTTGTTGATGTGAATGGAGGAGGTGACACAAACATTCAGTTCATAACAGATATCAACTTTTCAATCCAGGCCGCGAATTTTTAGATATGGATTATAAGTGTTATACTTGTTCAAATATAACACTTATAATCCATATGAAATTGTTCTTTTTTTTTTTTTTTTTTTTTTTTCTCTGTCGCCCAGGCTGCTGGAGTGCAGTGGCCGGATCTCAGCTCACTGCAAGCTCCGCCTCCCGGGTTTACGCCATTCTCCTGCCTCAGCCTCCCGAGTAGCTGGGACTACAGGCGCCCGCCACCGCGCCCGCTAGTTTTTTGTATTTTTTAGTAGAAACGGGATTTCACCATGTTAGCCAGGATAGTCTCGATCTCCTGACCTCATGATCCGGCCGTTTCGGCCTCCCAAAGTGCTGGGATTACAGGCTTGAGCCACCGCGCCCGGCCGAAATTGTTCTTAAAATGCTTATGAATATGCTCTCTTTCAAGCTCAACTGTGTTTTTAGACAACACGTAACCTAATAAATGTTCAGCAGATTGTCATGAGCTATTCATTTATTACAAAAACAATTTTCCTTTCCTTTTTATTATGCTTAAATGTGTCTTAATTAATTAATAAAAATAAATTCAAAGGATTCCAAGTAAAATGTTACAGATTTTGAAACTAAGTTAGTCCTAGGGTTTAGTGTCTACTTATAAAATTAGTATTATGTGCCAGCATGTACCAAGCACACAGAAATAGTGGCTCATAAAAGTGGTATTTTCCTAATCAACAAAATGGAATAAAGCATGAAGAAAAAAAGGACAGAAGTAACCAAAACAATAAAAGACCTAAATTAACTATGGAAACTGAATAGAAAAAAGCTTAGGCACAAAATCAAAAAGTGATTTGATTTGATCAATTTTTATAGAAAATAATTCAAAGATAATAGATTTTCACTTTTATTTTAATTGAGGGCAGTTTAAGGGCAGTATCTTCAAAACAAATTGGATAACCACCCATCTTGTTTGGGCAACATATCAATAAGTCAATTTTTTAAAGTTTCTTCAATAAAAATTCTACATATGTCCAACTTGCTTAAATTTTGTCACCAAATATTTTTTTCATGCTGTGTATCAGAAAAAGATGTTTACTTACCCCCGAGGTATATATACTTAATATGCTTTTCCTAAATACTTACAGCAAAAAACTCAGTCTAGGATAAGAATTTTTACTTGTTTGGCTTAAATAATACTTTGATCTATTTGCTTTTCAAGAACACTGTTTACTTTGAACCATTTAACATTGGTGCTCAATTTAAGATTTTCTACTAGGAAATATCATCCATTACCCTTCTATACTTTAACTCTATAAGCTCTACAAAAACTCAAGAAGTAGTAGATAGACATTAAGCCATTCCTAAATATTATCATAGAACTCAATAGACTTTACATAAATCTGAATGGAGGAATGATTCTCTACAGATGTTAGAGACCCATCATAGCCATGGTATTATTGGTTATACCAGGAAGCCCTACTGAACCTGGAAATATACTGAAATGTCACAGACTCCATGCTACGCAAAATCTACACTTGTAAAAATATTTTGAGTTGAACTGACATTTCTGCTTTTGAAAAACTTTATCTTCTAACAAGCTAATATTCTTTGTTTTCTTCTTCCACCTATTTGTAATAATCTTAAATAACCACTGTAAATTGTGTTGCTTCAAGGAGTTTATTTGCTGCACGTGAAAACAGGTCACTGAAATGTGTAGGTATTTAACAAATTAAAAAAATGTTTTCACATGTTTCAAGGTGTTTAAAATAAGCATGGATCTTAAGTATTTACTAAAAATTCATTATATTGTAAATTAAAGTGTTCCATTTGATGGTAATAAAACCACTAAAATACAAAACTACAAAAATACTAATAAAAATATTAAAAAGATACAATTTACAAATTTATTAGAATTTCTAATGAGAAAAATATAAAATTTAATATACTTAAAACTAGAGCTATACTTTAAACATTAAAAGGATAATTTGAAAACATAGCCAATAACCTAGGCAACTGAAACAAAAGGTCAAACAACAAACCTTCATTCTTATTTTGCAGTTTCTAAGCATTTTAAATGATAAATATTTTTTGCTGCTCACTGGAACAAATTCTTGATTTTTCCAATAAATATGTGAAATAATAGTCTTCAAAAATCACTAATTTACCACTTTACATGCTTTTACAAAAAATACTATCAACATTATTTTAATAGAAATTAATATTTTTTAAAAAAACAATTTTTCTAGCTGTTCTACACCAAATACATTTATTTTGAAAAATGTGCTTAGTTTTTCAAAAGTGTTTGCTTAGTTTTTCAAAAGATTCTTGCTATTGTTTGTCTGTTTGTTTCTTAGAATTCATACTGTATTCTACAACTATTCCATGGCAGGCATAGCCACTCTGATAAGATCCTTTTGGTGTAGGCAAATGGAGAATACTAGTACTTGTCCACCAGCATTCTCTCTCTATTGGCTGGCATCAGAATGTTGTCTTTTCATGGGGTGTATTGATGGACTCTTTTGAAGCTGCCTTCCTCAGGGTATACATACTGTACAGTGTGTATCCTAACTTGGCAGAGCTACTTTTATGGCATCTCTTACCCTATATGCAGCTAGGCCTTTGTCTCTGCTTCCCTTTCTGCTTGCCCTACTAATCATGGCTCACCCAGGAGACTGTATTCAAAATTCCTCAGAAGGAAAACGGGCCCTAAACACTGAGTGTGTGTGTGTGTGTAGTGTGTGTGTATATAGTGTGTGTGTATATATTCATATATATGAATGAATATATACATACATATATATGACTATATACATTCATATATGAGTATATATATTCGTATATATATATATATTAAAACAACTAAAGACAAATGTCAGTTTCTCAAGAATGTCGTTACCATATTCCCATCCAGTGGCAGTTCTGGGATGGGCCTAAAGGTTTCTACAGCTTTTGAAACATCCAACCAGAAGTGATTAATGTCAATGTCTCTTTAGTAAACATCTCTAATCTCTCTGAGATGGAGCTTCCTTCAATTATCCCAGTGAGCTGAGCATGAACAGAGACTCAGTTTCTTCCTCCAGAGCTCTCCGTTTTCTGCTTATGTGGCTGGATTGGTAGGAGTGAAGATTGAAACACTAGTTTGGCTTATCTTCCCTCTAAAATAGGAGGTGGAGTCTCGGGTGGGAGGACTCTGGAAGTTACATATTTGTTTTATAATGTGGAAAGTCTCATTGTCTATTGTCCTCAAATTTTCAAAAAAAATAAAAATAAACAAAACAAAACATGGAAAAGACCCATTTTATGTAATGATCCCAGATATTTCATTCAAATAACTGAAATTTCTGTATAATACATAAAAGGGAGGGGGTGGGAGTTGCGGAGACCAAACATTACAAAATTGCAGAGAAGAGACCATTCCTCTCATGTATAAAAACATTCTGTTATATGAAGGTGTAATCCAGAGTAGTGTGTTAAAATAAATGTAAAATTGGGGATCAATTTTGTGTGAGTGTGAGGATAAATGCTGGGCTTTGATGGTCATTATATTAGCTCAGAATAAAAACTCACTGCTCTAGAGGTCTCAGAAACAACCTTTTATAAGTACCTCACTCACTTATTCTATAGTACACAAGGGAATGTCTATTAATATATATTTTGCTGAACAAGACACTCTTTGCCTACCATTTTCCCTGCCTTCCACCAAGTACAAACCTTACATGCATTCAATAGAGAGTTAAAGCAACATCTATTTCTGTGCATGATGTGGCAGGCTGATTTACTAAGAATTAAATGTGGCAGAATAACGTATTGAGAAATTTAATAACTGTCTCGTTTTTCTTTTGCCATAGCACCAGAAAATGGATAGAGTGTTATTTTCTTTCTCCATTTGCATCAGGGTAGCACTCCCCATTTTGTCCTTGAGTTCTGGGATTCCTTTATTTCCTGGGTAAGGAGTCAGAGGAGAGATTTTTGGTAGTTTGTGAGCAATGGGGAAGTTGTCAGGCAGAATATGCAAATAATAAATATTAAAAAGTAAAATCCTCAATGTCTCCCTCCACCCATTCCAATTTTTTTTTTTTTTTTTTTTTTTTTTTGATGAGCACTGGGACTATATTACAGGGCGCGGCCCTCGTACGTGTTTCCGGAACTCTCAGTGGTAAGGCCGTCTGGGGTTGTACAGGGGTTTGGGCCGGAAGCGGTAGGCGAGCATCATCCTCTTGCGGAAGGCCTCGTACTCTCGTAGTCGTTGTCCGCCTTGGAGAGCTCGGCCGGCCGGCCGGTCAATGCTGAAGCCGACGTCTTCCACTGTGGTGGTGCCCTTGTTGATGGGGTTCTTGATGACCTGGCCCTCTGAGCCTAGCCCCTCGCCTGCCTTCCAGCCCATCTTCATCAGCATCTGGTAGCCGGTGTTCTCCACAGTCAGCTTGAACTCCTTGTACTCTGAGTAGTCAGGCTCACGGCCCTCCTTCAGGGCCTTGAAGGTCTCCGTAAACTTCTCCAGCTCGTCCGGATGCAGGAAGTCTCCGATGAAATGCTTGCCCTGGCCCAGCTTTGTCAGCCGCTCGGCCCATTCCCTGGTCTTGCCCATCTCCATGCACCGCAGCTGGTGCTCCCAGGTGCCCAGCTCGCTGTCCACCTCCTCGTCGCTGTGGTAGCCGTGCTGGTGCCGCATGTCCTGCATGGCTCGCTTGTGCTGCGTGATCATTTCGTACATCTGCTGCATCTCCTGCTGCTGCTTCAAGCTGCTGCTTCTGGGCGTCCGACAGCTCCGTGACGCCCACTAGACCCACGGCCTTCCTCTTCTCATAGCCGAGCCCCTTGAGGTCCTGAACTGACAGAGGCGAGGGAGAGGTGTCCATGTCCCTCTGCACCAGCTCAGCAGGTGGGAGCTCTTCCTTTCTGGCCTCCGCGGGCTCTTCCGCTTCCTTTTCACGGTGGCTGAGGAGGCTGGCTTCCCTGGGGCGACTGGAACGGGGATGCTGGGGGACAGGGGGAGGGAGACGCAGTTGGGGACCAGACGAGGCAGGTGGTGGCCTGAGGCGAGGACCCTGTCGGGGCCTCAGGACGGGACTTGCGCTTCAGGCCACGGTCGGGTGCCCTGAGGCTGCCTGTGGAGCCGGCCTTGGAACTCCTCCCGCTTCTGTCGGTAGTACTTGTATCCTTGGCAGTTGGTCTCCTACAGAAAGTTGAATGCCTGGTTCTCACGGTTGTTCTGGAGAGCTGTGGTTTCCACCTCCGGATGCCAGTCCGCTACTAACCTGGCCAACTTTCCTGCAAGGTTCTTGACCTCTTCATCCTCTGGGAGTGACACTTTCTGAGAGGCTGACTGCGACCTCTGCGCTTCCTTTCTTATCTCAGTCACCTTTCTGTAGTAGAGGAATTCCTTGCTATTCTTATCCTGCAAAAATGCAGATGCCGCGTTTTCCTTGTAGTCCTCCATAGCTACTTTTTCTATCTCGGGGCCTCCTTCTGCCACAAAGCGGGCCAATTTCTCTATTACTCCGAGTCTCGGTTCCCTCTGGGGGTGAAACTTTGACCTCCAGCCACTGCTCGTAGTGCTCCTCCTCGTCCTCGTCCTTCTCGGGGGACTGGAAGACACTTGGGCGGTGCGGCACGGGCAGCTGGCTTGGCGTGCGAGTAGCTCTTCACCGGCCTGGCAGGCTGGCCAGCCCCAGGCCTGTCCGCCTGCTGATGAGGAGGGACCTCTTCCCAGCGCTGGGGTAAGCTTGCTGGGAGGGGCGCTGGGCCCGCTGGGTTGCGGGGGGGAAGGGAGGGGAGCACATCTGTGCTGGTCTGTGCCTTCTGCAACTTCAGAAACTACTGCGAGAAGCTACCATCGTACATTTGTGATTTCACCAAGATGTGGGGACTGAGGGCTGGGCACCTGATTCTACTTGGCTTTCTGTTCCATTTTGGCTTCAATTTCCCGTTTCTTCTGAGCGATTAGCTCTTCCTGGTGAAGGATGTTCATGTTCATTTTTCCAGATTTAAGGGGGAGCAGCCTGAAACCACCGGTTAGCCTTTCTTGCAACATCCCAGTTGTCCATCTTGAGACTTTTCCAGTCCGGAAATGCTCCCATTCCAATCTTCAATACTTAGTTGAATTCAATGACGGGCACCTGAAGTATCTTCCTATATGCTTATTTAATCATCTTTGTCATTTTTGATTTAATATAAGTATGGAAATGTTTCTGCACAGTCTCGTATGGTAATCAGAAGCCATATGTAGCTATTGAGGACTTTAGTGTGCCTAGTGCAAATGAGGAACTGAATTTTTACTTTTATTTAAATTTAATTAACTTAAATTTAGATACTTGATGTGACTTATGGACACCATATTGTACAGTGCAGTTCTTTTTTTTTTTTTTTTTTTTTTTTTTTTGAGGTGAAGTCTAGCTCTGTTGCCTGGGCTGGAAAGCAATGGCGCAATCTCGGCTCACTGTAACCTCTGCCTCACAGGTTCAAGCGATTCTCCTGCCTCAGCCTCCTGAGTAGCTGGGATTACAGGCACCCACCACCACGCCTGGCTAATTTTTTTTTTTTTTTTTTTTTTTTTTTGTATTTTTAATATAGAAGGGGTTTCCCAGTGCCAGCCAGGCTGGTCTCCAACTCCCAACCTCAGGTGAACCTCCTGCCTCGGCCACTCAAAGTGCTGGGATTAAAGGCATGAGCCTGTGCTCCCAGCCTCTACTGTGCAGTTCTATGGGAAAAAAAATCATTTTATTTTATAAAATGTTACTGTACAAAAAACATATAAAAACATATTTTCAAGGCAGTTAAAGAGATGTAGAAACCCATGCTTTGGATTATAATAAGAACAAATAAGAATTGGGAAGATGTCTGTGGGTAAGCCCAAAATTAAACACTAAAAACATACATTGATTATTTAGAAATGCTAAACTCATGCATTGATTACTTAGTAACAGTGGGATACAAAGTTTCCTGAAACAAGGAATATAAAGAAGATCTTTATTTTATTTCATAATGTCTTACAACATCTCTAAAAATACTTATATTGTTCAATCACTAATCATCTACATGTTATAAAATAACAATATTAACACTGAACAGTATCAGTATTTTTAGAGATATTGTAAAATATTATGCAAGAGTTCATATCTATCTCAGACTCTGAAAATTCACAAGATATAAGTACATGAAATGTAAAATTTGAACTGACTTACAAAATATGAGACAATATGTTCTCTCGAGTTGACTACGAAAACTCTGCTTGGTTATTTTTGTCAACTTCATCAAATATTAGATGGTTGTAGGTGTGCAGCTTTTGTGAATAATGCTTCAGTGAACATACAAGTGTATGTGTCTTTTTGGTAGAAAGATTTTGTTTTCTTTCACTATTTTCCCAATTGCTATAAAAGTTGTACAGAAAAGTACAAGTCATGGAAAAGGGAATAGAGTTTTTCAGTTAGCACGTAAATCTGAGAATAATATTCAGGGCTCAATACTTTTTTTAGGATTACAATTTGGCTTTTTTCAGCATCATACATTTAGCAAAATTTTTAGATAATAAAAATAAAATCATAGCTGTTGAATTACTCTGTTTTCTTGAAAACTTTTGAAAAATTAAGCTGAAATTTCTAAATTATGCCTATATATCTATAGAAAACAACTTCAAAAGTTCCTACGTAGCTTACAGAGATGTTTAACCTTTTTAATATCATAACTATATTTATAATTTTAATTTAGCTTTATTTCACACCTAATTACAAATGAGTTTGCTTTAAGATTTCTTTAAAAATCATGTTGTGTCATGTTAAGCATTATGAATATAAATATCTGAGGTGAATTTAGCTAATAGTAAAATCTAATATTTTTATCTCTTCTAGAAATTATCCTCTACCACTGTACATTTAAATTAAATATGTCAATAAAATCTCTAGTTATATTCTTTGAAGGTTTATAAAAATATTCAGAGTAAATGCAAAATATTTTATCATACTTTAATATTTATGTAAGTATTCCATTTTGGAAGGGATTTTTCTTTAGATAAATTTTGTGTATTTCACTGTATGCTGTATTTGTCTCCCACTAGTTAGCAAGACTTATGGAGTAAGCTCACTATGACGTAATGTACCAATTACTTTTCTTGGTGTACCAGTACCTCCTTTCTTCTTGTGTTTGGATAGTGGTGCCGTATGTGTGTGTGTGTGTGTGTGTGTGTGTGTGTGTGTGTGTGTGTCTATGTATGTCTGTGTATGTGCTTGCAGGAAAACAAATCCATATGGGAGACTAGTGAAGACAATAGTAGTTGACTTTTCTGTTGTGCTAATTCAATGAAAATTTCAAAACTAAGCATTTACGGAGAAAGCAATTCAAGACGTTGCAGGTAAAGTCTTTTTTCATTATGTATCAGAATAAAAAATAAATCCTGTGTTAAATCATATCCTCTCTATTAAGTTGACTGACCGTGATATAATATATCCCAATAAAGTCAGAAATAAACCTGACTAGACTAACTTTCTTAAAAGAATATTGCTTATCTCATTTGCCCTCCACAGGTACAGCATTTTTACTTTTCCTTTTATTTTTATTTTATGCTTTTTTTTTTTTTTTTTTCAACTCTTAGTTTAGATCCAGAGGGTACATGTGCAGAATTGTTACCTGGGTATCTTGTGTGATGCTGAAGTTGGATCTCACCCAGGTACTGAGCATAGTACCCAATAGGTAGTTTTTCAATACCTGCTCCCCTCCAGCCCTACCCTCTCTAGTAGTCCTCAGTGTCTGTTGTTTCCATCTTTACGTCCACGAGTACCCAGTGTTAGGTTCTCATTTATAATTAGGAAAATGCAGAATTAGAGGAAAACTGGTTTGGTTTTCTGTTCCTGCATTAATTTGCTTAGGATAATGACCTCCAGGTACATCCATGTTGCTACAGAAGAACATGATGTTATTCTTTCTTATGGCTGAGTAGTATTCCTTGTTATAGATGTGTTACATTTTCTTTATCCAATCCGCCATTGATGAGCGCCTATCAATGATGACGTCTTTGCTATTGTGAATAGTGTTGCAGTAAACATAGGTGTGTGCGTATTTCTTTGGTAGAAAGATTTTATTTTCTTTTGGATATATCCAGTAATGGGATTGCTGGGTCAAATGGTAGTTCTAAGTTCTTTGTAAAATGTCCACACTGTTTTTCACAGTGTCTGAACTAATTTACATTTCCACTAACAGTGTGTAAGCATTTCTTTTTCACCACGACTTCACCATCATCTGTGTGGTTTTTTTGTGGTTTTTTTTGACTTTTTAATAATAGCCATTTTGACTGGTACAAGATGGTATCTCATTCAGGTTTTTTAATTTTTTTTAAGAATTTTTAAAATTTAAATAGGTTTTTGGGGAACAGATAGTGTTTGGTTACATGAATAAGTTCTTTAGTGGTGATTTCTGAGATTTTGGTACACCCATCACCTGAGCAGTGTACGCTGTACCTAATGGGTAGTCTTTTCTCCCTAACCCTCCTCCCACCCTTTTCCTTGACTCCCCACATTGTGGTTTGGATTTGCATTTCTCTGATAATTAGTGAAGTATAGCATTTTAAAAATATATTTATTGGCTACTTCCATGTCTCCCTTTGAGGAGTGTCTCTCTATGTCATTTGCCCATTTTTAAGTGGGTTGTTTTTAGCTTGTTGATTTGTTTAAATTCCTTAAAGATGCTAGATATTAGATCTTTACCAGCTGCATAGTTTGAAAATATTTTATCCCATCCTGTTGGCTGTCTATTTACTTTTTGATAGTTTATCTTGCTGTGCAGAAGCTCTTTAGTTTAATTAGGACCCACTTGTCAAGTTTTGTTTTTGTTGCAGTTGCTTTTTAGGACTTAGCCACAAATTCTTTCCTGAAGCCAATGTCCAGAATGGTGTTTCCTAGAGTTTCTTCCAGGATTCTTAGAGTTTGAGATTTTATATGTAAGTCTTTAATCCATCTTGAGTTAATTTTTATATGTAGTGAAAGGTATGGGTCCAGTTTCATGCTTCTACTTAATTGCTGGCCAGCTATCTCAGCACCAATTATTGAATAAGGAGTCCTTTCTCCATTGCTTGTTTTTGTCAACTTTGTCAAAGATCAGATGTTTGTAGGTGTGCAACTTTATTTCTTTGCCCTGTATTCTGTTGCATTGGTCTATGTGTCTGTTTTTGGACCAAGGCCAGGATGTTTTGGCTACTGTAGCCTCTTAGTATAGCTTGAAGTTGGGTAATTTGATGCCTCCAGCTTTGTTCTTTTTGCTTAGGATTGCCTTGGCTATTCTGGCTCTTTTTTAGTTCCAAGTGAATTTTAGGATGTTTGTTCTCTAATTCTGTGAAAAATTATATTGGCAATTTGATAGGCATTACATTGAATTGTAGATCGGGCAGTATGATTATTTTAATTTTATTGCTTCTTTCGTCCATGAGCATTAAATGTTTTTCCATTTGTTTTGTACTATATTTCATTTCTTTCATCAGTGTTTTGTAGTTCTCCTTGTAGAGGTCTTTCACCTCTTTCGTTAGGTGTATTTGTAGATATATATTTTTTCTATTGTAGCTATTGTAAATGGGATTTCATTCCTAATTGGACTCTCAGCTTGAACGTTATTGGAGTATAGCACTGCTACTGATTTTTGTACATGGATTTTGTATCCTGAAACTTTCCTGAAGTTGTTTATCAGTTCCAGGGGCCTTTTGCTCATGTCTTTAGGATTTGTTTCTAGATATAGAATCATGTTGTCAATGAAGAGAGAAAATCTCACTTCTTCTGCTCTTATTTGGATGCCTATATCTTTCTCTTGCTTGATTGCCCTGGCTAGGACTTTCAGTACTATGTTGAAAGGAATAGTGAGAGTAGGCATCCCTGTCTTGTTCCAGTTCTCAAGGGAAATGCTTCCAGCTTTTGCCCATTCAGCCTAATGTGGGCTGTGGGTTTGTCATAGATGTCTCCTATTACTTTGAGGTATATTTCTTCGATGTCTAGTTTCCTGAGTGTTTTTATCATGAAGGGATGTTTGATTTTATCAAAGGCTTTTTCCATGTTTTTGAGAGATGATATAGTTTTGGTTTTCAATTCTGTTTATGTGGTGAATCACATTATTTATTTGTATATGTTGAACCAACCTTGCATCCTGGCAAGGATGTCTACTTGATTATGGTGAATTTACTTTTTATGTGCTGCTGCATTTGGTTTGCTTGTAGTTTGTTGAGGGTTTTTGCATCTGTGTTCATCAGGGATATTGACCTGTAGTTTTCCTTTTTTTGTTGTGTCCTTGCCAGGATTTGATATCAGTGTGATGCTGGTTTCATAGAATGAGTTACAGAGGATTCCTTCCTCCTTAATTTGTTGGAATAGTTTCAGTAAAATTGGTACCCATTCTTCTTTGAATGGTGGAATGCAGCTGTGAATCCATCTGGTCTGGAGCTTCTTTTGGTTGGAGGTTTTTTGTTTCTGATTCAATTTCAGAACTCAATATTGCTCTTTTCCATGTTTCAATTACTTCCTGATTCAATCTTGGGAGATTGTGTGTTTCTGGGAATTTATCCATTTCCTCTAGATTTTCTAGTTTGTGTTCATAGAGGTGTTTGTAATAGTCTCGGAGGATTTTGTATTTCTGTGGAATCAATTGTAATGTAACCTTTCTCATTTATGATTGGCACAGCATTTTTAAGCAGAGTTCTAGATGGTCCTGATCAGTTCACAAATGTACTTTATGTTATCTGAATGGATATTAAATTACCAGAAATTTGTAGAAACTTTAAAATTGTTGAATTGATTATATCTATGTATTATATATATAATATGTATCGCATATTGGTAACAAATATAGAACAAACACCTATGGATCTACCACCTAAATTAAGAAGCAGAACAGGCCAGGTGCGGTGGCTCATGCCTGTAATCCCAGCACTTTGGGAGGCTGAGGAAGGCAGATCTTGAGGTCAAGAGATCGAGACCATCCTGGCCAACATGGTGAAACTCCATCCCTATTAAAAACACAAAAATTAGCTGGGCGTGGTGGCACGCACCTGTAATCCCAGCTACTTGGACGACTGAGGCAGGAGAATTACTTGAACCTGGGAGGCGGAGGTTGCAGTGAGCCAAAGTCATGCCACTGCACTGCAGCCTGGTGACAGAGCGAGACTCCATTTAAAAAAAAAAAAAAAGAAGCAGAACATTGCAAATATTAACTCTATCTCTTTGCTCCTTACTTTCCTATCCTGTCCTCCTCCCTCCCATAATTAACCATAATCCTAAATCCTTAGATTTATACTCTGATATTGACATGTTATCCCTGTCTTTGGACATTTTTCAGTCTGAATTAAAAAAAAAAAAAACTAAATAAAAAAGTGTGGGAGGCATTGTTATAGAATGTAACTTCTATATAGAGTTTTTGTGAAGATTAAATAGATAAAGCATGTAAAATGCACAATGCAATGCCCGGCGCTTCCTGGATTTTAAAAAAATCATTATTATTAATATTAGTAGCAGTTTTACTACTATTATTATCATTATGTGTTGCTGTGTATGTGTAATTGTTTATTATAATTTAGTAATGAATGAATCAACATAGTTTAATTGAAAACTTTGTCTTAGTTCTTAGATAGTAAAATATTTTTTCTGTTATACATATTAACATTTTAATGAATTTTTTCTTCAATGATTCCATGTATGCCTTCTGTTTTATCATTGGAACACTGAGCATGTAGGAGTTATTTATATCCAACTGATCAAGATCATTGCCAAAGTCTGATTGCAAAAATTCAGTAAATTGCAACCTTAGTAATAAATGGATTATGATAATTTGAAGCATATAATTCTATATCGATGTTTGTCAATACCCTCCTGATACTTAGGCTGTCAAAATAAACAGAATCCCTGAACGACTGTGACAGAACTGAATCCAATCCTTCTCAATCACACTACATCCTACTCCAATATCTACATGAAGTGGAACATGCTTGTACTGATCATCTTATGACCTTCCCAAAGTTTTAATAATTTACAAGCTATTCAAACCTCCTGGTTACCACTTTCTTTTTGTGAGGAAATTGGAATGAAGTGCCTTATTATCCTAAAATTGTTTCCACAGATAAAAAAATAGTTTATAAATTAAAGATATTTCAGAATATTTGTACACATTGCATGCACATTTACAAACAAAGCATAGTTTTCAATTATGAAATTAATTAACAGGTATCTAATAACGCTAAAAGAGACCTTATAGATTTCCCTCGGCATTTTATGTCCCTGTAGCATGTTACTACATATGCTATGTGGAAGGAAAAATTATATTTTGACAGTTTGCTATTCTCCTCAGGTTGTTGCTTAGCAGTGGAGATGCTATCATTTATTTCATTGTTTTTATCACATGCATAATTTTAAAAGACACGGTGCTTGTAATGGCTTTAAGAAATTATTACCTTCCAGAATTTTACTATACTATTAGTATGTTACTCAACAGGTACTTATCATACATTCCTGCTAAAATAGGCAATATTTTTCTCCACCCTTTTGCTTTAGTTTGATAAGAAAATATGAGGGAATTAATAACTATTTTATAAATAAAATCTGTTTTCTAATTAATACAGAAGCAGAAACAAAGTAGACATATTAAAGATGATATCCTAATGATATCATAATGAAGCTCTAAATAATACTAGCTATGTTGCTGTGTTGTATATTATAAAAGTATTGTGGGAAAAAACATTTTCAGCAGAGCAAGTTATCTGGATTTAAAAGCAATGGAAGAACTTCCAAATAAGAATGTCAATAAATTCTCAGAATAAAATACTACAACTTTGAAGAAACTGTAATTAAAAGACAAATACTATGAATCAGAGTATTAAAATAATTAGACTGTTTCTATCATTAAAGTTTAAATGCCTCAGACAAGTAGATAAGAAAATACTAATATAATAATAGATAAATAAACACACTATGAACTGACAGTTCACAATAGAGGAAAGAGAACAATTATGATAACATTAGAGAACATAAATATTATACAACATAAATATTCAAAACAGCTGAATAGAAAAGAGTTTATAAAATTAAAGTTTTAACAAAATTTTAAAATTTCTAACTGACTAATACAACTCTGTAGGGAAGATATGAACTTTGGAGTTCAAAATATCTGTGTACACTTTTTTAGGCCCATCATAGTAGTTCTTTAAAAATCTAGACTCTCTGACATAACAAAATCCATATTTCTACTATGTGCACTTGTTTCTCTTTTATGATCCCTTGATGCCCTGCTTTTCAGTGGTGTTCTTAAGAAGGTCTTTCTCTTAGATTACAGTGTAACCTTACCATTTCTGCTACTAATTAACCTTTCTTCCCCTGAACTGTTTACACATTCCCTGTGCATGTTTGCCTTTCTTTTTTCTATTTGTGCTGTCTGTGAAATTTAGGAGAGGAACAAAGATTCTCTCAGCAAAAGGGTGCCAAATCTTTTTACTGCTTACTCCTAGGTTCATGGATTCTCGACGGTCAGCTTGAGGCCATAATTGTGTTCATATGTCACCATAGATTAATCTCAAGAGCCTGCCCTCTTTCAATTCCTTTTCCCCTTACAGAATCCTAAATATCATTTCCAGTCTCGTTGCCATTTAAACTTTCAACTAAACAACTTCAGGAGACACTTCTCAGGGGAGAAGTAGGGGGAAAAACGGTAGTTGAAAACTAGCTTCCACTGTGTATATATTCAGATAATCAGTAACAAAACTATGGAGATTTTCCTGTCCCTCCATAACACATTCCTGAAAAAGGAGAAAGGTGAGATGTAGAACTTTCAGAAACCCAGAAGCAAGTCTCCTCTATATACACATTTTAAGGTGCAGTTATTATTTTTCAATCAGAGCACCTTCAGTGTGACCCTTGATCATTTAGTACCTATTAGGAAAAGCTTAACCATCTATAGAAAAATATCACTTATCCTTTATCTAAAAACTGCTATATTCTATTTATTTATTTATTTATTTATTTATTTAAGATGGAGTTTCACTCTGTCACCCAGGCTGGAGTGCAGTGGCACAATCTTGGCTCATGCAACCTCTGCCTCCTGGGTTCAAGTGATTCTCCTACTTCAGCCTCCCGAGTAGCTGGGATTACAGGTGTGTGCCACCACTCCTGGCTAATTTTTGTATTTTTAGTAGAGTCTCACCATGTTGGCCAAGCTGGTCTTGAACTCCTAACCTCAAATGATCCACCTACCTCAGCCTCCCAAAGTGTTAGGATTACAGGCATGAGCCACCAGGCCAGGCCCTCGTTAATTTGTTTTAAATAAGAAATCACAGTATTTAAATATAGGCAGTTCCTAAATTTTGTTTGTTTTGTTTTGTTGTTTTGTGTTTATTTTCTTTCTTTTTATTTTTTGAGATGGAATCTTGCTCTGTCACCCAGGATGGAGTGCTGTGCCCCAATCTCGGCTCACTGCAACCTCCACCTCCTGGTTCAAGTGATTCTCCTCCCTCAGCTTCCCAAGTAGCTGGGATTACAGCCATGTGCCACCACATCACTTTAATTTTTTTTAAATTTCAGTAGACATGGGATTTCGCCATGTTGGCCAGACTGGTCTCTAACTCTGAACTCCAGATGATCCGCCCAGCACTACCAAAATGCTGGGATTACGGGCATAAGCCATCCAGCTTTAAATGTTAATTCTATCACTGAAGTGATACAGGTTGAATTTTCTTTTAAAAATAATATGGGTAAAAGATAAGAGATCAACTATATACTGATTTCTTGTGAATTTAGATCAATTTAACTATGTCCCAAGAACTACATGTGTAGCACTTGCTGGGACTAATGATCAACTTGACTTGACCAGGCAAATTAAACATTAGCAACAGGTGAGCAACTTTATTAGCAATAATTTCTATGTTAAATAAATCCTGGAAGTCATTGAAGTTACTTTAATACTACAACAAAGAGTAGAACAAGTGATGGAAGAATTAGGCTCTACCAGACTTAGAGATGGAAGACTGTTCACCATTCATTAAGAGAAAGGGTAGGGCTGCAGGTCTTAGCAGCCCTAAGGTTAGACTTCAGCGTGAATTCTTGTCAGTCATGAATCATTCTCTGATATGAGATCTTGAAGGTGGAATCCAAGTTCCTTAGAGGTAAAGCAATGTGGCCTTCTACCTACAGAGTTCATACAAGTGTTTTGATTAATATGGCATAATCTGTCACCAGAAGCTGAGTTACTAAAAGATAATTGGGGAAATTTCAGCTCACATTGTAGGAGAGACTATGCTTGTCTTAATTAATGGTTTTGACCTGAGTCAAGTTGCGGGATGTTTTATTCAGAGACCTTGAGGCTGGAATTTTTAAACTAACACCAAAAAATTCAACAAACTAAGCTGTCTTTTTTTCCTAAAAGAAGATTCATGACAGCTCACCAAAAATATACTTTTTAGAGAAATCTTATTGTTATTTCCTATATGTCAGGCAAGTCTCTCTCTGCCGAGAGGTTGACCCTACTTCACTCCTATTCCTGCAACCTCTGAACTTTGAATACAATCCTAGACCTGGCTTTGATCCTCTGGAGTGTCACCAAGAAAGGACATCAGAAACTGGTGGAGTAAACCAACTTAAAGATTTTTCTTTATCTAGGTTTCCTTCAGTTTTTTACTGAGTCTCTGTTTTATAGAACTTTCAGATATAGAATGCTGCTATTCAAAATACCCTCTAGCTAAGTAGTTCTTGGTTGATCCTAACATATGATATGAATATGGCTCAAATAGTTAGAAAGTCAGGATGGAGATAACCATAAAGTTGAATAGTTCAAGAAAATAGGAGAATCAGAGATTGGTGTCTAGAGTCTTGGAGGTTGCCTCAACTAGAGAGAGGATCATACAAGAGAAGGACTGAGGAGTTGATTTTAGGTGTTCCACCCAACTGATCAAGTAAGACATCAAATAGGTATCATCTTATCAGATATAACCATTCTCTTTTAAGGCTAAGAATGAGAGGCATCTCCTTGGTTATAGCTTAATATTTGCTATGGCAAAATGTGCATACTTACAAGAGAAATGCAACTCTCTGTGTATATGCATGAGTACATATGTTTACAAACACAATAAACAATAAGAAATTCTTTAAAACAAAACTAAAAATAGTAAAAAAAAAATCACAATTTTGTTTCAGTATTCATGAATTTTGTGTTTGCAGGTCAACTGTTTTTAACAGGATAATACATTCTATAGGATGTATAGAGGATAAAAATGAGACGTAGCTAATTTAAAAATGTCTACGTTCTAATATCATTGAATTAAGACATTAAGAACAAAAACTCAAGTTTAAGACACCAAGTCAAATTCTCTGCCCAGTGTCCCGTCAATAAAATGTTTATTTTCTTAGAATATGAGTTGTATACCACATTTTACTAAATTGTTTACCTTATATTGTGCACTTAGGCTACAGTTCACCTAGATGCAAATATTTACACATTTTTTTCTGTCCTTAATACATTTCCTGACTCTCCACTAAGAACAGTTATCTTCCGTGGTGGGTAAATTAGTCCTGTCATATTAAGAGTTCAATATTTTCTTTTATAAATTTATGCTTTAATTTATTACAAATTTTTGACAACTTAGAATGACTACCAATAATTTAATTCTTATGGAATTTAATATGTGTTGTCTTCTCAGGGTTGAATATTACTTTTGTCATGATATATTCTATTTTCAATACACTGGTGAATTATATTTGTGAATATTTTATTTAGAAATTTATTTCACTAGAATTTTAAAATTTGGTTGTGTTATGTGGTTATAGAGCCAATAATGAAAAGTTAAAAAGTTTGACGACTTTTCTTATGCTCTCAATTACTGTAAATAATGGAAACTACTTTCTGAAGGCATTTCAGAAGTCAGATTAAAATAATCTCAGTGTATTCTAATTTAGGACAAAATATATTTACTATTTTCATAATTTCCAATTCTTTTTTCCTTCAAATTTTTATTACTTATTCAGCCAACTTTGTTAAATAAAGTTTTCTTTGTAAATTGCCTGTTTTACTTGGATTTTCAGATGTAATGGTTCAGTGTTGTATATGTCATTCTACATATGCAAATTATTTTTATTTTGTGAAATGATAAAAGTACATTAAACTGTATAGATCTTTCATCATTATATGCCTGGGCACATACTCACCATCCCATATCAGAAATTATTAATATTTTTATTGTATTCTCCAAATCTTATGTTTTATCCCAAGTCCCACTTTTTTCAAAGGTAATTATTATTTAATTTATTACACAAGTGTGTGTACACATATATATACACACACAAATACATATATGTGTGTTTGTGTGTGTATGTGTGTGTATATATACTTTTGCCTGGGATTAGACATATTTTTCCCTATTCCTCTGGCTATGTACAATTAAAAACTGGGACATATATAAAACGTATTCTGAAAAGTGGAGAGAGAGAAAATCAGGCAGTTTAGGGACCTCAGTACTGGAGAAATGATGTAGTGATGAGTTTCCTGGATTTTCTTTTTGATTCACATATTCCAAACTGGGAGCTGGCTAAGATAGTAACCTGGTAATGCCAACGGAAACATATTTTTAAAAAGTCCTAACATATGCCTGCTATTCCTAACTAAAAGACCAGAAAAATGGCAATCTAGCAAGACAGAAACTTTTATACAATAAACATTTTATTGAAGAAAAACACCTTAAGAAGACCATGACACCACCCTCATCCAGCCAACAAATGCAGAATTCATAGCCTAGATTTTCATTGTCTCTGGGTTGTAGTGAAGTCTATAAACCTCCCTTCTCTACCCTACAGGGCTGGTGTCAGAGAAGGCTGAGTTGGGTACCAAGACCTTCATTATCTCCAGGTAACAGGGACCCTCACATGGTATTAACGAAGACCAAATGGTAAGCCTCCATTTTCACTTCTACCTTGCAGTAATGAACTGTTACTCTTTCTTTTCCTCACAGGGAAGGTATTAAAAGATGTCTCTTGGAGAGTCAAGAGTTTCACCATCACAGTAGCAATAAGGCTTCCCACCCCCCAGCCATCTTAGTGTAAGTACGGGCCATGTGAGGTAGAGAAACAAGGCACCTCTTCTCCTACTAGAGAGGGAGATACTAGTAGAAATCTAGCAAGGAACCACAATAATTAGTACCTTCCCTCCTTGAATGTAGATGTCGGCCCATTGTGGAACAGAATATCTGTCCCCTTCTGGCAGTAGCAAATGCCCCACTCTTCCCCTGCTAGAGTGATGTCAGAGAAAGAGAGCTAAAACAGGTTTAAATAAGATGCAGCATTTTGTAATACCCAAAATGTCTACTTATTGATATAAAAGTATACATCATACCAAGAACCAAAAAGATATCAAACTGAATTAAAAAAGTAATCAATAGATGTTGACACTGAGATAACAGAGGTGTTACAATTATCTGGCAAAGAATTTAAAGCAGCCATAATAAAAATACTTAACTAAGCCACAATAAATATGCTGAAACATAAAAATAGGAAGCTATGGCAAGGAAGTAGAAAGTCTCAGCAAAGAAATTAAAGATATATAGAAGAAGTAAGTAAAAATTATAGAACTGAGAAATAAAATAACTGAAATAAGTAACTCAATGGATAGTTTCAACAGCATAATGGATGAAACAGAGGAGACAAACAATGACTTTGAAGATATAACAACACAAATTACTTAATGAGAATAGAAAGAAAATAGACTGAATAAAAAGTAGACAGAACTGGGCAGGAACAGTGGGGTTATAATGAAAAAAAAACAAAAACAAAAACTAACATTCATGTTATTAGAGTCCAGGAAGGAAACAAAAACGGTGAGACTGTAATATTACTTAAAAAAAATAGCAGCTAAAAATGTCTCAAATCTGGCAAAAGACAGAAACACATTAGTCTAAAGAAGCTAAGTGTGATAGTGTCAGCTGTCAACCTGACTGGATTAAGAAATACTTAGAGAGCTGGAAAAACCTTATTTCTGGGTAGGTCTGAGAGGGTATTTCCAGAGGAGATTGGCATGTGAGTTGGTGGACTGGCTAGGAAAGATCTGCCCTCAATGTGGATTAACTGAGGATCCTGATAGAATAGAAAGGTCAAGAGAAGACAAATTCTTTCTCTTTCTATTCTGCAGCTGGAATACCCTTCTTCTGCTAACCTGGGACATCCAGGCTGTCCAGCCTTTGGATTACAAAACTTACACCAGTAGCCCCTCGGGTTCTTGGGCTTTTGGCTTTGAGAGTTACATGATTAGTTTCCTTGGTTCTGAGGCTTTTATACTTGGACTAAGCCATAATACCAGCATTTCAGGGTCTCCAGTTTGCAGATGACTTTTCACAGGACTCCTTGGCCTCCATAATCAATTAAGCCAATTCCCTTAATAATCCCTTCCTATCTATCTATCTATCTATCTATCTATCTATCTATCTATCTATCTA
>NC_045443.1:71474445-71493163 GCF_002776525.5 Piliocolobus tephrosceles | reverse complement strand
CTATCTATCTATCTATCTATCTATCTATCTATCTATCTATCTATCTATATATCTATCATCTATCTTACTGGTTATGATTCTCTAGAGAACACTGAGCAAACTCCAAACAGGATAAAACAAAAAATGTTACACCACAAGACATGACAGTTACACTTCTGAAAACTAAAGACAAAGAAAACACACTGAAAGCTGTGAATGAGAAATGACACATTACCTATAAGGCAAAAATAATTCTAATAGGCGACAGGTTTCTCATCAGAAACCATAAAGGCCAGAAAGAAGAGAACTATCAACAAGATTCTGTATCTAATGAAAATATCCTTCAGAGATAAAGAGGAAATTAAGATATTCTCCAATGAAATAAATTAACATGAACTGGAACTTTATATAAAGGAAAATATTCAAATCTCCAATAAGTATATGAAACAATATTTAACATTATCTATCATTGGATAAACAAATTGATTCCTCCATGATATACCACTTTTTCACCTACGGAATAGCTAAAATCAAATGTGTTTACAGTATTAATTACTGGCAAGGATGTAGAGGAAATGGAACTTGTATTCACTTTTGGCAATTGTATAAATTGGTTAAAAGACTTCGGAAAACTGCTTGTATCTACTAAAGCTAAACGTATGCCTTCATCATGACTCAGAAAATCCATTGTTATGACATACCTGAAAGACATGAGTGCATAGATTCTCAAAAATCATATCCAAAATGATATTTACAACAGGTTTATTCATATTTCCAAACTGGAAACAACCCATAAATCTACCTATAAGAAAATTGATGAATGGTAATATACTCAAAGAATGAAATACTACCAACCTGTAAAAAAATACTACCCACCTATAAAAAATAAATACTACCCACCTATAAAATATAAATGCTACCCACCTATAAAAATAAATGCTACCCACTTATTAAAAATGGATACTACTTACCTATGAAATAATAAAATCTTAATATGCAGAGTAATGTAGATTAATTTTATCAACATTATGTTGAGCAAAAGAAGTGGGACACAAAAGAGGATATATTGTATAAATCCATTTATATGAATTTCAAGAATTGACTAAATGATGGTTAAAAAAACCAGAATAATTAGAAAACTGAGAATGAGAAATGAACAGAAAAATGAATGAGGGAATCTTCTGGAGTCTTGAAAATTATTGTACATCTGATTTTGGATGGTGCATACACTATCTTCAAGCTCTACACTTTTGTGTGTGTATGGACAGTTGGACTACAACTGGCTGAAGTGTGTTTTCTAACACTAAATTTTTTGAGGTCCTCTACAGAAAAAATCCAAAAAATTAGCTGTGCTTGGTGGTGTGTGCCAGTAGTCACGGTTACTGGGGAAGCTGAAGTGGGAGGGTTGCTTGAACATGGGTTGAGGCTACAGAAAGCCAAGATTGTACCACTGCACTTCAATCTGGGTGACAGAGCGAGATCCTGTCTCAAAAAATACATACATACATACATACATAAATATAGTTTGAGGCTGATTTTTTCAAATTGCAAAGTCCCTGCAATCTTCATTATGCCATATTGCTCTCCTAAAATAAATAATACCGTCTATATCTAATTCTAAAGTTCAGTAACCCTGAAACATGGAAGAGAATGTATCCTGAATAATAATACTGATGAAATCATATTAACATAGGAACAATTCAACAATATAAATAGGGAAATTGGAATTTCCCTATTTATGTTAAAGAACAAATGAAAGAGTAGGACTTGGTTACACTCATGGTGTGTGGGTTCAACAGTAATACTGACAAACTATTTGAAAGGTAGGAGTTTTCTTTTTCTAAAAAGATTTAAATTATTTGGATATACTGCAAGACTACTTTTTAAGTGTAAACATATTTAAAAAGGTAAATAGCACATAAAGACAAATAAGACATTAATATAATTAAAATAATATGTAATTTGATATAATATTCCTAGGGATCCCTTCAAATTAAGATATCCTCACTAAATCTCTCCCAACCTATTGCTTATCTGGCTTATCTAATTCTGTCTCAGGTTTTCAGTTATCTCCAATGTGCTGAACACATTTTGTAGCGTTAGGCCAGACCTCCCTCCACCTCTCTCATCCCCTTTGCTATCTAAACATTTAGTGGATACTTCCACAAGAGAATGCCCTATAATAAGCTCATCATCCCCTCCTCGGAATCTGTTGGTATATTCTCAAAATCATATTGCAGTATCACAGTTAGCCTAGTCACCCAGCTAAGAATATTGTGTCATACTTCACCACTTTCAATTACTTTATATCTTTGATTATATGCATATAATATCCTATGCACAACATGCTGTTGTTTTTTGTCCCTCTTATTATTCCTATTTTTAACCATTTTTTTGATATAGCCCAAATGACTCTAATTAACACTCTATCTTTAATTCTGTGCATATATCTATTTCTAATTGTCTAATTATATTATAATCTTGTATATAATATTACTGTATTTTCTATCGGAAGATAACTGCATCTAGTCCCTTGCCATTAAGACTATCCCATACATGCAGCATTCTCATATGAAGGCAATGGTATAAACAGACATTTCCTCCTATGTATTATACACCAATATTTATGGACTCTTTTCTGAAAACAGACTGAATATCTGAACTAAAAGTGAAGGATATCTATCTACAAAAGTTAAGGCTTTTATTTGTTTACATCATGCTACATTGCTTTTCTTTTCCTATAAAAGGAATTGAGGGAAATTCTTCTCTTTTTATTCCGAATGAGGCCTGACATTTATGGCTGGAGGTCACACTAAGTCCAAAATTTCTGCTCTGAAGAAATCATAAGGGTGTCAAAACACTTTCTCACACTGTTGGTAGAGCTAAAGGGTAGAATTCACAAATATTTGGCTTTAACAGACGGATTTTTGTCTATCTGCCTCATTCTGTAAGTGAGCCATGCCTCCTTCTCTTGGCTACAAAACCAGTAGGATACTTGAAGAAGGTGGGAGCAATGGATTCTTACAGCTGTACCCTCCTTGGCAGTATATTTCGGAGAGAAAAAGGAAATGGTATCTTGCAATTTGTTTTAAGAATTTCAATCCAAGGGATTAAAGCACTATCTAATCAATAGAGTGGCAGGAACTCCAGTTTGACTGACATGATCTCACAGATAGTTGTTTTATTTTTAAATTTTTAAATGAATGAATATATGCATGAGAAAAGCAAATATAAAATGTTTATCTTTTGAATATATTTAGCTCTTTTAATTTTCATTTTGGAAGGGAACAATCAACACTTGACTATTTAACCCAAACCACGTTTTCCCAAAGTGTGATTTGCAGAACCCTGATTTAAGCAGCTGTTTGATAGGAATTAAGTGGTAGAAAGGCTTCAACAATCAAACACATTTGGAATCACATAGCTAAGCAAGGTTAAATAAGTTTCTTCTCTTCATGAGTTAGAGCATTAGATGTGCAAACATACCTTAGAATCTGTTGGCATATGCAGATTTTCCACAGTTTTTGAATATGGCACTTTTTAATGGATTGTCTCAAGATAAAAATATTTTATGGATTTCATGTTACATACAGCATGCTTTGCAAAATACTACTGTAGACTAACCATATATATTTTTCTATGTTTTCCTAACATTTCTGCCTTTTTATAAAACTATTTTCCTTTCATTCTCTGTTCCTGTTTGTTTAGTTTTCTGACCTTACAAAGCATCCACTGAACACGCTTAGCAGGAGGTAGAAGCTATTTATTGTGGTGACAAACTAAGTAACCTAAGAGGGTAAGAGCATAAGAAGAGATAAAAGGATGTTATTCTTAAAAAAAAAAAAAAAAAAAAAATCACTGTTTTTTTTCCTGGTCTACTGGATACTTTGTAGATTCATTTCACTATAATACAAATGACTACATACAATGTCAACCTAAAGTACATCTTGCCTCCAAATCCTTTCTGGGTAGCCATATAAGCCATTCAGTGATTTCATCAGCTTCAGAACTGTCATAATCCACATACTATTAATAGCATTTAGGTACTTGAGTTTAAGTAAAATATAAAATCTAAAAAAAAAAAAAAATGACAAAGGAAGTTAAAAGTGCTGTGAAACTTCACTATAGTTAATAGTACATGGATTCTTTTTCATCAATACCATTCTAACTCTCCCATTGAGTGATTATTGTGTTAGATTATTAATTCAATGATTTTGGCTTCCTTTTATACTAAAAAGTTCAGGAGTGAATTATAATAGAGATAATTCTGAAATGATTTATTGAGATTCAGCCTCATATTCCTTGTGATTCATTTATTATATAATTAATATGTGATATTTCCAAGATTCAGAATTTATGATAAACAAGATTGTTCTGGAATGAAACAACTTCTCATAAGTAAATTACATATACTAAAGCACAGAACCCCACAGAACCCCTTTCTATGACTGTAAATCGGATGAAATCGTACTATGCTATATTTTATACGAATCTTTGAAGAACTAGTAGAATCCTGAATCCTTTACCAGTGTTTGCCCTAGCCAAAGTTCACATGGTAGATAGACAGATGGTATAGTGCAGGCGTTTAGTACAAAGCTTTGACCTCAAACTTCCATGTAGAACGTACAGTTGTGACTTGGGTAGAATGACCTTTGAGTCAGGGTTATTCTTTTAATGCTTGTGGTCCAAAGCTTTGACTACAACAATAATGAAAATCACTCCATGCTCTGTTTTTCTGTCTATATCTATATGTATCTTCTAACTTTTCCCCTTGCTTCCTTCAAAATATTTAGCATTTTTTAATTTAGTAATTTATTCCTTATTGATTATTGTTGTCATCATTTTCTTCCTGTAAGGATATATTACATTTTTTAAAAATCCATTAATATAAATCTTGATAACTTTTCTGAAGAATCATAACGTTTTTCTTTTTTAATGAATTTTTTTTTTTCAAAGTGAAGATTCCTTTTTGATAGATTTGGAATGAGATCTCTAGTATGCTTCATACAGTAGAAAAATTATCCATCATCATTCTTTCACAGATCAAATAACTTAAATCTGGAAAAATAAAATGTTCCCCATTGATATATAGCTTCTTAATGGGGAAAACAAATTACGTTAAAACTAATTTGTATGTTTGCCATGAAGTTGAATGGAGACATATTGAAGGGAAATGTATGTCCCTTGTTCTCTAGGAAGGTGCCAAATCCTCTTTTCACCAAAAAAATGACCATTTGTTCTGCCTTTGTTTACAGTTTGAATTTCTGCTTGACTTCTTCAATTGTGAAATCTGGATCTCTGCAAGTACATTAGAATATTTTCATAGTTTAGTTTCCAAGTAGCGTTCTGCTTAGGGCCAATCCGATATCAACTATTCAGCAGCTGTGAATTAAGCCGGCCTTAGGGTTGGAATCAGATTTCTTTAGTACCCTCATGCATGCCATATAGTTGTTTAGCAAGCTGAGACATTTCTTGGTCCCTAGGAAATGAGAGAATATTTCTGTCAGTAACCTGATTTTGGAAATGTGAGTGAGCTCTTGATAAAATTTCATTTTGAATCTTTGCTCTGCTACTTAAGCTATCAGTTTACACAGACTTCCAGAGTTACAGAAGAGTTATTCATTGAAAAAAATATATTTTTTAAAATTCCATGCTCAATTATCAGTCAATGTATCACAAGATTGAGCAGGTTCAAAAAAAAAAAAAAAAAAAAAAAAAGGTCTCTAGATCCACAGAAGGCGTGTGACTGAAATGCAATTAAATGCTTGATGATACACACTAGAAATGCACAGAAAGAATGAAGAGATTAAAGTGCAAAATTTCTTGAAATTAAATGGTCTATATGAATAAAATAATTGTATAACAATAATCTAAATGACACTTTTTGTTAACAATTCTAACAAATACTCTGCTCCTTCTTTAGGCTAGCCCTGTTTACTGCTGCTTATTCTAGGAAATAGAATTTGTCAGTGAACATGGAACCATTGTTTACCTGTAAAATTTGTGTTGGTTTTCAAATATCAGTCCTCAAACAATCGTCTCTTTTCCTTCATTCATGTTTCTCAGAAAGATCTTATCCATTACCACATAGTTCACATGAACCCTACAGGCTCGATAATTTCTTATCTTTCTAATGTCCAGAGAGCAAACACAAGATGTACTCATCATTTTAGAGACAAACATGGTGGAATAGACAAAGGAAAAAATACATGTAAAAACTTTCTTTTATAGTCAAAATCACTTCTTAAAAAACATGCTAGGTGAGGTGACTGTCACTTGTAATCCCAGCTGCCCGAGAGGCTGAGAGGAGATTTGCTTGAGGCCAGGAGTTCTAGGCTGTGGTGAGCTATAATCATGTCACTGAGCTGTTTCTTAAAAAAGCAAAGAAAGAAATATTTTTATATGATAGGCAGTAAGCTGAATCATGAAATACATATTTTTATAGTTCTTTATAATTTTCAATTTGACTTTTTAACTTTGTTATCTTTGAGTGTCACGAGAACCAAAGCAGTACACAATACACAAACATTAATTTTCCTGTTTTACAAGTAATGTTAGCAAGTATTTGCAAAGTCTTTAGTAAGTTCCTGTTTAGTGAATGTTTAGAATGTGCCTGTTCCAAATGTGCTATATTGATGAATTATTTGGGTTTTACAAAACTCAAAAAAAGAAGCACTATTATTTTCTCCATTTACATGTAATGAAGGAATCATGTCATAGAAAGTAAGTAACTTTTCAACATCCCACAGTTAGAATGGTAGAGCCTGAAAACAACCCAGGCAATCTGGCCTCATAGAATTTCATCATAACCTTTATCTTGTACTGCCTCTCACATCACAAATAAGGAATAGGGCGTCATGAAATTGTGATTTTTTTGCATTGTTAAATAAGCATTATTACAATCATTCTGTTCTATAGTTCTTGTCTTCTGATTTTAATTTATGAGAGATTAAAAAAAACCTAGTGAGCATAATGAAATTTCTGAATAAAACTTAGGTCAGTGTTTTTCTCAAATCCAATGAAATGATTTAATTTCTAGATGGGTATCATTCTTTTGATCAAGAAAATGCCAATCAAGAAACTGTGACCAAATGGTAGCAATTTTTTGTTAATGGTAAATTATGAGTTTGTGAATACATGATACATATGAGCGAAGCTACAATTGCTACATTCTAGCTAAGTGGAATGAATAGAATCATTATCCAACTAAGATTTATAAGTTTATAACAGGAACTTGTGTAGGTGATTGATATATGTTATGAAACAAAGCAAAGATCCCTATCTTTTATGGTCTACAGACAAGCAAATGAAGCAAAACAAAAAAGACACAAAGGAAAAGAAACCCGTAGTATATACATAAATTGTAAGGCCTTAGGAATTACAGAGAAAAATACAGTATGAAGCATGGTAAGAGGAAATCTGAAACTTGAAGGGGCTTATGATGGTGGAATGACTACAGTTTTTAACAGGTGTACAGATTAGGTCCGACATTTAGGCAAAAATTGTAAAGAGGTAAGAAAGGTACTTATCCAATTTTCTGAGCAAACAGCATTCCAGGAAATGGAATAACTACTTTAGGATAAAATGGGGAATGACGGGTGTAGTCAAGACATAGTAAAGTGGTCAAGAGAACAGGTTATGTAATTTACATACAATTAAAACGTTAAAAGTGTTAAATATTTAAAGATGGTGACAATAGAAAATTAAACAAATTTGGGGTCCTCTTGAGCACTGGACATAGGTTTCATGCCCATGAAACTGGCCTTGGTAGTGGACTAAACAATCTTGGTGACAGTCTTATATCTTGGAGGGATGTAAGATTAGAGATGCAAAGGGGCCAGATCTTGTAGTACAATGTGAGCCGTAGAGAGGACTTCTGCTTTGACTCTGAGTGAAATAGGGAACTACTGAATGGTTTTGAACGAAAGAGTGACATGTTTTTACTTATAGTTTTAAAAAAACCTCTTCTGCTGCTCTTTTAAGACTAAAATGTAGACTGGCAAGGATAGAAGCAGGAAAAAGTTACATTAATAGTTAATAAATTAATTGAGTTGGATGAAAATACTTTTAAGAAACCTGATGTATTTGCAGTAAATCTAGTAGTTCTACCTTATATGTGTAAATATGCATGTGTATATGGTAGTATAAACATATATTAAGAAGACCATTTCAAATTAAGAGGACTATGTGGCTTTATGTAGATTGATTATAAGAGATAAAAATAAAACTAGTTCCCAAAAAGAGGGTTATATACAGTGATGATTGACATTATATTCAATGTAAATTTGCAGTTATGGAGATCTCGTGCATTATTAGATTTCAGTTCTGTTGATAATCAGAGTATACACTTAAAAACATCTAATGAATGAAGGCATGTGAATCGTTATTGAAAGCAACCACAAATCTAAGATAAATATGTGTGAAAATATTTTTTAGATGACATCTTTTGAAGGAAGTTGTACATTTGACTCTTAATGGTATTTCTGAGTGATAAGATTTGTCTCGGTCCTTAGTTAATGGATCCTGAATAATATATTCATAATAACAATTTTATTATGCTGGCTTCAGAGTTAAATTGAGGAGTTTTTTTGTATACATGCACCTTCTAGGCTTTATAAGTTAAGTTAGATTTACAGAAAGTCAAACATTAATGTTGACAGAAAGTCAAACATTAATTAACATTCACAACATAGAGAAATCCTCCTTCAAGTATTTTTGTCAACTTTTAAAAGGAATATTGAAATTCTGTATCATTATAAAGTGAGAAAAACAGCCAAATGTAATTAATATAACCTATACTATAAATACAATTTTAAGAGTTTATTGCTTTCAAAAACAAAAAGATGGCTAGAGACAAATAATTCATGATCTCTAAAAATTTATTGTAAAAAATAAGATAGGGTGGGATTCTGGATAGATGGATGCATTGTTAGGGTAGCTTGTGAATCTCCCCCAATTTCCTAAATTAAAAAAAAATGGATAAATTAATATAGCAAAACCAAATGTCCCATTGAAATGTCTACATAGAATCACATGAAAAAATGGTTTCATTAACTCTAAAATATGTGTGTGTGGTCAAACCTACAAAACCCACATGGAATAAGAAACTGCAAGAGGAGAATCAGAAGAAAAGTAAATAGGTTCTTGCAGCCCTGGAATCTGATGAACCCTCAAGTCACTCAAGATAATCTTCCCCGTTTAAACTGAGAAGAGTATCCAAAACTGAGAGAGTGGTTTTAGGCCTAAACAAATGGGTGATTTTAAGGAGACTCTTCAAAGGAAAGAAGCAGTCTGAACCCTTTTAAATCTAGAACCTAAAAAGCCAAAGCTCACATCCAGGATAAGACCCTCCATTACAAAGAAAGTGTTGGAAATATGATGGAAATGAGCAGGACAGAGATACAGGGGAAGAGAGAAGAGTTTAGGGGAATGATATCTCAGAAAGCATGTGAACATGTTTGATAATTTTATAAAAATAACAGAAGAAAACTCTAGAATGGTGGAGTTAGCAAAGCTATGCTGGCTCATTATTACATTTTGAAAAACACAAAAACATTAATCTCATTTAAAAATGAGCACGTAAAATGTGTTATATATAAATAAGGGAATACTCGCCTGTAATCTCAGCACTTTAGGAGGTCGAGGTGGGTGGATCATGAGGTCAGGAGTTCGAGACCAGCCTGGCCAACATGGTTAAACCCGGTTTCTACTGAAAATACAAAAATTAGCTCAGCATGGTGGTGCACACCTGTAATCCCAGCTACTCAGGAGACTGAGGTAGGAGAATCAATCGCTTGAACCAGGGAATCGGAGGTTGCAGTGAGCCAAGATCGCCCCACTGTACTCCAGCCTGGTGATAGAGTGAGACTTTGTCTCAAAAATAAATAAATAAATAAACAAATAAATAAACAAATAAGTAGTACTTAAATAATTATGCTTCCATAAAAATAATTATAAAGAAAAGAGAATAAAAAGCAGGATAACATTCATAAAAGAGTAAAAGCATAATAGAAAGACCTGCTCACAAATTAAAAAAAAATTCCTTGTATTTCAAAAGATCTAAAATTAGTGTCAAAAAAAAAAAAAAAAAAAAAAGAAGAAGAAAAAGAATGAGTCCATGTCCTTTGCAGAGACATGGATGAAGCTAGAAGCCATCATTCTCAGCAAACTAACACAGGAACAGAAAACTAAACACCACATGTTTTCACTCATAAGTGGGAGCTGAACAATGAAAACACATGGACACAGGGAGGGGAACATCACACATCTGGGCTTGTCAAAGGGTGTGGGGCAAGGGGAGGGAGAGTATTAGGACAAATACCTAATGCATGCGGGACTTAAAACCTAGATGATGGGTTGATGGGTGCTGCTAACCACCATGGCACATGTATACCTATGTAACAAATCTGTACATTCTGCACATGTATCCCAGAACTTAAAGTAAAATTAAAAAAAAATTAGTGCAAAAATAATTGAAGCTCTGAAAGAACGACTTAAATCACAAGTCAAAGAAAATAAGAAATGAGGTCAAGAAAGTATTTGAGAGAGATATGAAAAGAAAGAATTAAAAAATTTTTAAATAGTCATAATTTCATAAGATATATAAAATATGCAAATATGAGATTTTAATATTTTTAAATGAAAAATTGAAATGGATTTGAGTTACAGTATTGGATATGGCATATGAGACATGATAAATGAACACACTAAAATAGGATTTTTCCCACAACAAAACGAAACAGTACAACAGAAATGCAATCTTTAAATGTCACTGAAAAAAATCTACTGTAAACAAAATATTGCAGTGTCACAGTTCATACATAAAGTAACACGAAATGGCTCACAGATTGACATATCCCAGGAAAAGTAGTAAGTTTTAGTAGAAAGGGAAAGAAATAAACAATCTTTGAATATTTAGCCAGACAGGTTATGTAATGTACAAAGAAAGAAAAATCAGATTGTCAACAATCATTTTGACAATGCTTAAGACCATAAGACAATGAGATAATATATTTAGAATATTCAAGCAAAGAAAAGCTAATGTTTTATGTTTAGTCAAACTGGACAGAGATATTTATTAGGACCATAAAACACTCAGAAAAAAAAAATTCTATGCATTTTTTAGAAATATAGCAGGTGAAATATTTCCTACAATTAATGATGAGATTTGTAATTTATTTTAATAGATGATTATTATCAAATTATTATAGCATGTTGATTTTTAGATACATTTAAATCATGCTTTAAGACAATACTATAACAATGATATAAGCATTACACAATTTATAATTAAGTTTTTCACAAAAAATACTAGATGTCCTCCTAAAATATGCATGGGAGTGGAATAATTGTTTAAAGCTGTGTGAACTACTTAAAAAAAAATTCTGATAGCCTTTGATAGTAGCAGATTGACTAAATTACAAATACAGTTAAAACAGAAGAAAGAAGGTAAATGTAAGGCTGTTGCAATTATCTAGGTAGAAATAATGGTTATTATGTTTCTGCAACCTCTGGTAATCATGAAGAAGGATCAAACTGGAATTTATTTTAAAGAAATAATTAGCAAGATTCAATGATATAGAGAACATAAAGTATTTTTTTAAAGAAGGATGCATCATATATGATTACAGGTTTCCCAGACAGAGAATCTAGAAAGTTACCTGGAAAAAACTTCATTGACAGAATTGGGTTAGCTGGAAAGCAAATGCACTTTGGGGATGATGTGGAGGAGGTGAATTTTGCGATAGTGATTTTGAGGTGACAAGCCTTGAAATGGCAAAGCCTTTTATATACGCAAGTTGCAAGTTTGTGGTCAGGACTACAGACATATATATGTGAGGTTATTGTTAGAGAAATAAGAATATTGATTATTATTAGAGAAATAAATGTCTCTAACAATGAGCTTAGGTGAAGATTCTAAAAGACCAAATGAAGACAATCCAGATTTCTAAGATTAAGTAACTTCCTATATTTTACAGCTGGTTGCAGTCTTTTTTCAGCAGTAAGGGTTTGCTGAAAGATGGGGTGATGATAGAGGATATAGTTTCAAAATATCTTTGTCTTATATTACTCTAAGTAAGTCATTCTTAACAAATGAAATTTTCATGAAGGTTGCTGTGAGCGTGTCATATAAAGGCTTGGCTCTCGATTACATTTTAACGTCTCAGTTTACAATACGGTTTTCATGGGTTAGGTTGTAGAAGTGTATGTGTTGGGGAGGAAGAAAATACATCCAAGTGTATGAAGTAATTTATCTTTGTACATAGATCTAAAACACCAGAAATATTCTTCTACTCCAGGATTGCCTATTTTATAGGAAAAAAATTAGAAAACAGCCTAAGGCTGTGTCAACCCTATGTCAGAATGGATTGATAAGTTCAGCATGAGAACTGTAAAGCTGTATATATTTTTTTTAAATTACAGTTGAATTTTATTTATTTATTTTTAATATTTTTTCTCATTTTAGGTAGATTTCTAATGAGCCAAGATAGCTAAGTTAATACTATAAAATTTTATCTCATTAATATCTCTATACATGTCAAATATTGTACTACTCAGACATATTTTGGTGGGTGGGTTCCATGCTAAATTTTTTTTATTATTTGAAATATTCAGACAGTCACACTATAATGACTGCCTATTTTCTGAATCCATGAACAACTAAGTTTTAGTTGTGATATTATCACCAGTTGAAATATTTGTCTTAAAAAAAAAGTGAATCATATTACTTAAGAATTTAACCAGAAAATAAATTGCAAAACACCACCATAAAGGAAGGTAGTTCATGAAGTTTTATAATTATACTGGCCAATATGTAGACTCTAAAATCTACCCTCCAGTCAAAGTAAATAGGATTTCAATGGTTACTGAAATTTTGGCAGAATTATTTATAAATAACATATCACATTAAGTTGAAGAGATAAGAAAATGAAAATAAATTATATGTTTCCTGAAAATAATTATATTTAATCTCAATTTCAGGTATCACTGCTTATTTTTATTGTTACTGAGAGTGTTATAATATAAATCAAGATGTCAGAAAGATATGAGATACCATGTGGTCGAATAAGAGAAAATGTAAGGAAAATTAGTTATTAACTTCCTCCCAGAGAATGTAATATGACTTGAATAAATCAAGTTTATCTAGCTAGTTATCATCTACCATCTACCTATCTCTTATCTACCTACTGATGTATTGAATATATTGTGTCCCTAAACTTTAAAATGTTATAAAAGCCTGTGTGCAAATTGTTTTTCTCTTTAATTGAAAATTAATCTTTGTAAGAGTGGAATTACATTTTATTTTTTTAAAATCAGCCTCAAAACTATCTTAGCTTATAACATGCCAGAAATAAAATTTTCTCTTAATGTTTCTCTAAAATCTCAGTCTTTATATAGCATGCTTTACATAAGAGTGTGTACAGAAATGTAAGTTTTATTATATACATTTTGGCTCTGCTGAATTTATTGCCCATGAATGAGGACTTAGATTTCAGGAAAGCAGTAGTGTGAATGATGTGGAAGATGGTGAGAGACATTGTGTTAGTTCAAGTGGGTGATAGATTGAGGAGCAGTTGTAAGCTGGAACCTCCTAGTGATGTAAATACCTGGACATATGTACATACAATTTTCTAAAAAGCTCTCCAGGCACCCTTTCTACTTTTCCATATAGATCAAGATTAATTTTTGTGCATCATTTTTCACTATGGGGGTATCAAACTCAGTGGCTTCAGAGGCCTACTCTTAACATAAAATGCATTTCATTAATAGGCAAGATAAAGATGGAGATGACTGTAGAGAACTTGGAATTTCAATATCCACTAGGTGTTAACAGTATATACGAGGGGCTAATGTAAGATCTGCAGATTTTTTAACAGAAGTAGGTCTGTGTTTCTAAATGAAATAAGCAATTTTTAAAATACTGAATTGTTAAAATTAAATGCATATATGAAAAATAAAATATTAAAGGAATAACAAAATTAATTTAGGGGACAGTAATTTTTTTATTATTATCTGCATTATAACCTCCATCTTCCATCTTAACAGGTTTTTCTTCTACTCTGAGGAAAGCTTTTTCTTGAGCCAGATATTTTTATTGCTGTATACAAAGAGAAAAACAAGTATAGCTTAAGCAATTTCCCCACTTTGTCCAAGATTGTATAAATACTACTGGACAAACCTCCCCATGGTTAACATCTATGATTTTTGTTTACCTGAAAATGACTTCAAATTGGTTTAATATTTGTATACTATTTTCACGCAATATACAACTCTGGTTGGCATTTTTTTTTTTTTTTTCCTTTAAGTAATGTGAAAATGTCATGGCAGCATAAAAAAATACACACTACATAAAATAGTAAAGAAAGTTGTTTGGACTGAAGAGATTACACCAGCAATAAAAATATTGATAAGGGTAAATATGTTGGTAGATATATAATTGTATTGGCCCAGTCTCAAGCTGCTACTTACTGGGTAATTTATAAAGGAAAAAGATTTAATTGACTGAGAGTTCTGCAGAGTTGGGGAGGCCTCAGGAAAATTATAGTCATGGCAGAAGGGGAAGCAACACATCCTTCTTCACATGTGGCAGGTAGGAGAAGTACTGAGCAAAGTGGGACAAGCCCCTTGTAAAACCATCAGATCTCATGAGAACTCACTCACTATCACTGAGAACAGCAGGAGTGTAACCGCCCCGGTGATTAAATTACCTCCCACTGGGTCCCTCTCATGACATGTGGGGATTATGGGAACTACAATTCAAGATGGAGTGGAGACACAGCCAAACCATATCAAAAATATATTTTCATTATCTTAATTTTATTCTCCTAAATTTGTTCATTCAAGCAAAAATTCTAACAATGTATTGTAGGTTTCATAAAATATGTAGATGCTATATATAAAAAAATAGCACAAAGGAATGGGAGTAAATGAAAATATATGACTGCAGTGTTTTTTCATTTTACGTGATATGGTAAAATATAAACAGTAAGAGTCAATGATAAGTTTGAAATGCATATTATAATTTCCAGATGTAACACTAAAAAAAAAAAAATATATATATATGTATATGAGAAAGAGGGTGCCAATGAGAGAAAAATGAGAAAGATATACATCTTTAAAAAAAAAGACCTGAATTGAATCTTACTAATAACTAAATTGAACTATATTAATAATAAAATAAAGGCCGAGTGCGGTGGTTTAGATCTGTAGTCTCAGCACTTTGGGAAGCCATCAAACCATGGTGGATCACTTGAGCCCAAGAGTTGGAGACCACCCAGGGCAACAAGGCGAGATCCTATCACTGTAAAGATTAAGTAATTATACAGGAGCAATGGCACATATCTGTAATCCCAGCTAGTGGAATTTTTTGATTTTGGGTATTAACCTAATCTTAAATTCCTGGGATAGATCCCACTTGGTCATGGTACATAATTATTTTTATATTATATTTTGCTGAATTTGATTTACTTATATATATAACACTAATGTATTTTATCTGTATTAATATATATTAGTATATACACTAATATAATATAATATTATATATTATATATCGTATTATATTATATATAATATATGTTATATATCATATTATATATGATATATGTTATAGATCATATATTATATATTATTATATATTATATATAATTATGTAATGATTTTATATATATTATTAAATAATATAAATTTTATATATAATATATATTTGTAAATAATATAAATTTTATATATATTAAATAATAATATAATTATTAGTGTATATACTAATATATAAATACAGATAAAAATACATTAGTATTATATACTATATAATATAATATTGTTAATGTATATACAAATATAGTATATATTATATTAGATATATATGAATATAAATATATATTATTAGTATATATGCTATTGTAGATGTTATATGTAATATATAAGTAAATATATACTGTATAAGAAAATATATACATTATAGTTAACATAATATACGTATATTAGTAAATCTATATACTAATAGATTATATTTTATTTTATATATTATAAAATATACTATGTTTTATATGCTACATATACAATATATAATATCAAATATGTATTTGATTTCCTAATATATATTATGCATAATATATACTATACATAATATATATACTTTTCCTTTGGAGACATGGTCTGACAATGTCACCCAGGCTGGAGTGCAGTGGCTCCATCATGGTTCACTGCAGCCTTGACCTCTGGGCCCAAGCAGTTCTCTTACCTCAGCCTCCTGAGTAGCTAAGACCACAGGTGTACTAATATTTTTGAAATATTTTTTGTTTTGTTTTACCTTTTTTTTAAAATCTACATTTCTATTTTATATAAGTCAGTAGTCTTTTTTGTAATGCATTTATCTGGTGTTGGTAACAAGTTAATATTAATCTCAGAATGAGTTGGTAAGTGTTCTCTCCTTTTCTATTTTTTGAAATAGTTTACATATAATTGAATTTAATTCCTTAATTTATTTCTAAAATTCACCAGTGAAGTCACTAGACCTGGGATTTTCTGTGTGAAAAATTTTAAAATCACCAACTTAATATCTTTAATTTTAAAGTTCTATCCATAATTTCTATTTCTTTTGACTCAGTTTTGATAGCATTTTAATTTCTAGACGTGAGTCAGTTTTATCTAGGTGAACTAATATTTTGGCATATAGTTACTCATAATTTTACTTATAATTATTTTTATTTCTTTAAGTTCAGAAATGATATCTTCTCCTTCATTTTTAATTTTAGTAATTTGAACATTCTTTTATGATAAGTATAAATAAAGTTTTGTCACTGTTGTTGATCTTTTCAAATAACCAACTTTGGATTTTTCTGATTTATTCTATTATTTTCCTATGCAACATTTTATTTATTCTGCTTAACTTTTTGTCTGTTTGTTTCCTTTCTCCTGGCTGTTCAGAATTTATTCTTTCTATTTTTTTGGGGTGGAAGGTTAGCTTATTAATTTGAAATCATTCTTGCGTTCTTTTTTAACATAGGCATTTGTAGTTATAAGTTTTCCTCTAAATACTTAGAAAAATAGATCAGTGAAACATAATAGAAAGTTCAAAAATTGATTCACATTTTATGATAAATGGATTATTTTTGAAGTCACTAAAGGAATTCAGTGGAGATAGGAATGTCTTTCTAACATGAGGCTGGATAAAGTAGATATGCATAGGGACAAAAATGAATCTTTATGGCTCACATCAGAAACCTGCACACACACATACACACAAATAATTAGAAATGTATTATAGACTTACATGAAAAAGATGCAAACAAAGCTTTTAAGTGACAAAAGCAGATTATTTTGACAACTGTAATAGAAGCATATTTCTTACTCAGGACACAGAAATAATGAAGGAAAAAATGATAAATTAGACTTAATCAAATTTAGAAGCATATTTTTATTATATGACAATGTTAAAAAATATAAAACGCATATTAGAACAAAGCATGTGTCCAGAATATATAATATCCTATATAAATTAAAACTAAGAATACATACATAACAATGGATTGGAAATACATTTGAACAAACAATTCACAAAGGAAGCAAAATAAAGGGCCAGTGTGCATAGAAAAAGTGTTCAGTATCATGAATCATTAGGTATATGCAAATGAAAATCACATGAGACATACTCAAATGGGAAAACTTTACATTCTGGCAACATTAAATGTTGGCAAGGATGTGGATTAGTAACTATCATATATTACTGGTGGGACCTTCTTCAATGGAATCGCTGATAAATTATTTGGCATATTCTTTTGAAGTTAAACAAACACATATTCTATGACCTACTATTCCACTTATAGTCTTTATTTAAGATGAATAAAAATATAAAATCAGAAAAAGGCTTTCATAGCAATTCTATTTATGTTTGCTAGAATATGAAAACATTATAAGGGCTGATCAACAGGAGAATGAATAAACAAATTGTTTTCTATTTATACTATGCAACACTATTCACCATTAAAATGAAACAAACTATTGATATATTCAATAAGATAGGTGAATCTCATGGACATTATGTTGAGTGAAAGAAACTGGTCATAAAATGGTAGATAACTCATGATTTCTGTTACATGAAAGTCTAAAAACTTCAAACTTGTTTATGGTGGGAAAAAACAAATGTTGCCTTTTGGAATTAAAAGTGTAGGATCCTAGGGAACATTGTGTGGTGGTGGTAATGTTCTTTATTTGATACGGGTGTAGGTTAGATGGAGGTATAAATTTATTGAAACTCACAAAACTGTATTCTAAAATCTCATATATTTTATCATATGTAAATTTTATCTAAACAATAAAAACTACAGACAAAAATTGAACCCTAATTAGTAGAATTTTTTGTTGCATGAATTAAGAAATCTAAATTTTTTTTCTGTATATTCTGTTTTGAAAAAATGAGCAAATATATTGAGGTTGATTAGAGCTAGATTTTTTTTTTACTATTGAGAAAGGGAATTATAAATACAGAAAGGGAAAAGAATGCTTAATGAAAGCATTAAGCAATGTGAGTTCTAATCTCAGTTTCTAAATGCCAATTTCCACTAAAAGCAATTGAAGTTCCTTGAAGAAATGACTAATTCCTATAAGAAGAATTATTTTGACAACTGTAATAGAAGAATATTTCTTACTCAGGACACAGAGATAATGAAGGAAAAAATGATAAATTAGAATTAATCAAATTTAGAAGCATATTTTTATTATATGACAATGTTAAAAA
>NC_045443.1:71408692-71474435 GCF_002776525.5 Piliocolobus tephrosceles | reverse complement strand
ACAAAGGAAGCAAAATAAAGGGCCAGTGTGCATAGAAAAAGTGTTCAATATCATGAATCATTAGGTATATGCAAATAAAATGATCCAAAGACATTGTGATTTGTCAGAAAGAAAGTATCAAAATCATGGAGACTTCTCAGATGTTCTCAGGAATCAGCTTGCTGGCCTTCACACTGGCCAAATCTGAACAATTTGAGCATCAAAATATTTACTAAATTAGGTCTTATTAAATGAAAAAGAAATCATTTAGCCTATGCTGATATAAATACATGAATAAACATAAATAAATGCAAACAATGGAAAATCACTTCCTTATAAAACAAGGACAAAGTTAAATCATACGGAAGGAATGAAGGTGTTAGAAAATTATCAGATGATAAAAATGCTAGATACATTTTGCTGAAGATAGTTCCAGTTTCATCTGTGCTATGTAAAAAGCCTGAAAGTTGTCATTTTCATCTTTATATCAAGACAAAGCTGGGTGAACTGGTCAAAAACTTTTCTAGGAACTATCAGAAAACTGGTGTAGAAGGAAAAGCTGCTACTCCAGAACCTGAACATTTAAATCTACAGAGATACAGACAAGATCTACTTAATTCAAAGAAGCCATAAACTAGTAGGAACTCAGAAGCCAAAAACTGGTAGAAATGGTAATTTTGATAAATTGCTGGAGGCTGAGTGTGAATAAACATGAGAGTGCAAAATTCCTGAGGGCTAAAGTTTTAGAGGGGAGCCCATCACATTCATGGGATTTACCTACAGAAACTTCACTAATTTCTTACAAATGAGATCCAGGAAAAATTCCCCTTCCAGTTGTGGCAAGCAGAGAAGAGTAACCATTGAAATAAACCCAGAGACTTCACAGTAAGGACTACTATGTGCAGATAATTTTTTTGCCAGAGCATTATCCCAGTTGAGGAATGGAAATTCCTTTTACTTCAAGTCTCTCCCACTAGGCTTTCTGTTTCATTAAGGAAGAAAAAAACAGTCAACAACTGTCAGGTGCTTCTCAAAAGAAAACATACAAACAGCTAACAGACATATGTAAAAATGCTCCCACATATGTAAAAATGCTCCCACATCATGAATCATCATAGAAATACATATCAAAACCACAGTAAGATACCCTCTCACACCACTCAGAATGGCTCTTATTAAAAAGCCAAAAAAAAAACAAAAAAAAAAACAAAAAACAGATGCTGGCAAGGCTGCAGACAAAAGGGAACACATACACTGATACACTGTTATTGGGAATGTAAATTAGTTCAGCCACTGTGGAAAGCAGTTTGGAGAGTTTTCAAATAACTTAAAACAGAGCTACTACCATTCAACCCAGTAATTCCACTACTGGGTACACACCCACCCAAAGGAAAATATATCAGTCTACCAAAACAACACATGACTCCTATATTCATCACAGCACTATTCACCATAGCAAGGTCATAGAATCAACCTAAGTGCCCTTCGATGGTGGATTGCATTAAGAAAATATAGTAAATATACACCATGGAATACTACACAGTGGTAAAAAAGAATGAAATTATAGCCTTTGTGGTAAAAATAGATGGAGTTGGAGGCCATTATTCTAAGTGAATTAATGAAGAAGCAGAAAGTGAAATATCACATGTTCTCACTTATAAAAGTGGGAGATAAATTTCAGGTATGTGTGGACATAAAGATGGGAACAAGAGATACTGGGGACTAGTAGAGAGGGGAGAGGGAGAGGGTGGAAAGGGTTGAAAAACTCTCTGTTGGTACTATGTTCACTACCTGGGTGATGCGATCAATCATATCCCAAACCTTAGCATCACACAATTTACCCATGTAACAAACCTGCACACGTATCCCCTGAATCCAAAATAGAAATTCAAATTAGAAAAAAAAGAAAAAACAGTTGTCAGGACTGTCATAAATAGACTACAAATATTTCAGCCAGGGAAATTAGTAGAGAGCAAGGAAAAAAGAATTTACACTCATGAAAAAATACAAACAATTGTGAATGTTAGATATGAGAGATACAGATCATCTAAAAGATGGACATTTAATCAGAAGATGATAAAATGCCTTTTAATCCCCTTTCCACCCCAACAAGGCACCATGATAGTAACAGTGGATTACAGGTAAAAAAGCGGCATGTCATGGACTCTCTCCGATGAACAGTATTTAGTTAAGGATAAAGTCAAGAGTAGAAATATAAATGCAGACCATAGAGTAATTTAAAGCCTTGGGCATCTATAGATATAGCAAATATTGACACAACCCACTTCTAGGCAGGTTAACATAAATCCTTACACTAAAGGCCTACTCATGTCAGTTCTTATTAACTGATGATATACCTGCATTTCAACCAAAAATTATAAGATACACCAACCAAAACACAGACACACACAAAACAAAGAAACAAAAATCCCTCGTCTGGAGAGACAAAATAATCATTAGAATTGGATACGACACAGATTTTGGAATTATTAGATAATTTAAAATAACTAATTAATATAAGAGTTTTAATAAAAAATTAAACAACAAACAAAAACAAGTAAGTACAGTAAGCAGAGATATAAAAAATGTAAGATAAAAATAAAATACTAGAAGTAAAAAACAATGTAACAAGATTAAAAATGCTCATGATGAGCTTATAAGCAGAATTAAAAACAAAAACAAAACAGAGCATCAAAGAACGTTGGGACAGTTCCAAGCTATGTAACATATGTGTAATTGGATTACCTGAAGAGAAAAAAGCAAACAGCAGTAATAATGGCTAAGTACTTTCCAAAGTTAATGATAAACACTGGACCATAGATAAAAGGAGGCTGAGAAAACACCAACCAGAAAATATACTTCTCCCCCAACAAAAAATAAAAACACGTTAGCCTATCATGTTCAAAGAGAGAGAAAGAGAGAGAGAGAGAGAGAATCTTAAATGAAGCCCAAAGAGAAAAAAAGGAACTTTTAGTATAAAGGATAACACAAAATTACAGTGGACATGTGAGAAATCAGAGTGGAATAGAATATTTAAAGTGTTAACAGAAAAAAATATAATAATTTATCTCACATTAAAGCAAATGAGGAAAATAAAAAGAATATAAGTCTAGGTAAAGAGCCTATAGGAGTTTCTTGTATTATTCCTACACTTTTTGGAGGTTTAAAACTGTACCAAAGAGATTAAAACTAAATCAACATAACAAGTTCCTGAAAATAAAGTAATGTTTCCAACTCATAATCCTTTAGAATTAGAGATAAAGGAATGTAGAGATCTCATATGTTTCCAGAAGATTTCCCTTATGTAAGGAATAGGAAAATGCAAGTTAAATAAATGATAATGTCAGTTGAAGTCACTGCTGAGGTGAGAAGCACCTTGGCTACAATCATGGCAAAATGAAAAAGAGGTTTACATTGGGAATTTTCTTTTCTACTGAGCTTATCTTTTTCTTGAGACTAACAAGTCTTGATGTAGACATAGCCTAGGACACCCTAGCAGCAAAATAAGACATACCATTTTACTTAAATTCAGATAATTCTATTCTGACAAAAAAGATGAACGAGACAAAAATGTAAAATGTTAGGAAAGTTGGAAAGTTTCTGTGTCTACTAGATCGTTCAGCATAATTTAAGGCACTATGAAATGATGATCCTTCATATTAGCAAAAAGTTTTAATATGTTTACATTCATCAAAAGATTATTTTTTCTATTCTCTATGTACATAATCAGTAGTAATTATTTAAATATAAAAAGTAAATTGCAGTACCACATTTACTTTAGATAACTTTTGATACATAGTCAAAATCTAAGCAATAAGTCTGCTTGTCAGGCAAAATACGTTAAAATTGTTAATAATTAAAGTTTGCATAAAGGAAAATTTCTGTAAGTGATAATTCCTGTTTTCAATTCATTTTGTAACTGTTCATATAATCAAGAAACCTGTTAGTATGAGCCAAAGAACAGTTTATGCATGCAACATAGATTATTTCTGGACTACTCCATGCTTTTTCCTCTGCCATACCTATTAGAACTAATTGGTGTAATTCATGTATTACTGGGAATCCTATGAGCCTACAAATAACATTGTAATTATCACTTCAAATTTTCAAAATACTTGATCAAATCTGAAAACCTTCCACAATTCTGTATTAGTATCTAACTATATGTTGATTGTCTTTATCATGATCTTAAAGGAGGAGAACACTTTTACTGAAGGAATGTAATTAGCCCATTAATTTCTGATATTTTTCTCAGTTAGCAGTTTTTCCATATGTAGTCAATAAGTGTATTGTGAATATCACTAGAAGTTACCAAAATATCTCAGAGCAGATATCAAGAAAACCCAATGAAGAAAGGTTGGTTGCTATTAGTTTATGAAGTGGTAGTGCATTTATTTTTTATAAATATAATTATTCTTTCATAATAAATCTCTATACAAGATTTTAAACTCTACCCAAAAAGTGGTCATTTTAAATTGATCTTTGTATTTCTGGCATTTAGCACAATGTCTGGCACAGTGTACCTTATAGACAAAATAATGGAAGGAACGAAAGGAGAAAGAATGGGAGAAGGAGGAAGAGAAGTTAGCAGAGTACAAACATAGGCCTTCTGAGGACAGATAAACTAATTTTTTGTGGAAGAATTTTGGATGGAAATAGCATAAATATTCCCAGGAGTATTTGATAAGTAGAATGCTTTAATTCAAAGTAAAAACAAGAACAATGTGATTTTCAGGCTTCATCTGAAGTAAGGTGAGTAGATGGGCAACGTTATTTGTTTTTGTAGTTTAATATTAATTTAAAGACAATTTGTAAAGTATGAAAGATCCATGGGCTTCAGAAAGTAGTAAGATCAATGAGCTATCATTGTTTTCTTTTTCAGAATTTTCTTAGCTCTTCTTAAAAGGCACTCAGATATACCAGTCAAGAGCGTCAGGTTGGAAACCAGCTCACCTCCAACCATTTCTAGACACTTGACACTGTGAGTTAGGGTTTAGTGCCTCTCTTGTTTAGCATGGGTAGAATGGAACCAATCTACATCCACATCCAAACCGTCATTAGATTGTCAAAGTTGTTCTCAGTTTTTACGAATATATTTGGTGTATAGGTTGTCATTTTCCCCAGAATTAGTAAAAACTGTTCTAAAATTCATGTTGGACCAAAAGTGATCTTGAAAAGCCAAAACAATCCTAAGCAAAAAGAACAAAGCTGAGGCATCATGTTACCCGACTTCAAACTATACTACAAGCCTACAAAACAGCATGGTATTGGTGAAAAACAGACACATAGACCAAGGAACAGAAAACAGAATCCAGAAGTAAAGCCACACACCTAAAACTATCTGATCTTCAACACAGTTGGCAAAGATAGGCAATGGAGAAATGATTGCCTCTTGGTGCTGGGATAGCTGCCTAGCCATACGCAGAATCATGAAACTGGACCCATACCTTTCACCATATACAAAAATTAACTCAAGATCGATTAGAAATTTAAATATAAGACCACAAACTCTAACAATCCTAGAAGAAAACCTAGGAAACACCATTCTGGTCATTGGCCTTAGGAAAGAATTTATGGCTAAGTCCTCAAAAGCAAATGCAACAAAAACAAAAATTGACAAATGGGACCTAATTAAACTAAAGAGCTCCTGAAGAACAAAATAAACTATTAACAGAGTAAACAGACAGTGACAGAATGGGATAAAATATTTGCAAACTATGCAGCTGATAAACATCTAATATCCAGAATCTGTAAGGAACTTAAACAAATCAGTAAGCAAAAAACAAATAACCTTATTAAAAAGTGGGTCAAAGACAGAAACAGACACTTCTCAAAAGACATATAAGCAGCCAACAAGCATATAAAAAAATGCTCAGCATCACTAATTTATCAGATAAATGCAAATCAAAATCAGAATGAGATATCATCTCACACCAGTCAGGATGGCTTTTGTTAAAAAGTTAAGAAAAATAACCAATGTTGGCGAGACCCCAGAGAAAAAGGAACACTTAAACGCTGTTTGTGAGAATGTAAATTAGTCCAGCCACTATGGAAAGCAGTTTGGAGATTTTTCAGAGAACTGAGAGTTGAGCTACCATTCAACCCAGCAATTCCACTACTGGGTATATATCCAAAGGAAAATAAACTATTCTACCAAAAGGACACAGGCACCTGTATATTTGTTGCAACACTATTCACAATAGCAAAAACATGGAATTAACCTAGGTACCCATCAACAGTGGATTAGATAAAGAAAATGTGGCTGGTCGCAGTGGCTCATTTCTGTAATCCCAGCACTTTGGGAGACCAAGGCAGGCAGATCACAAGGTCAGGAGATCGAGGCCATCCTGGCTAACACGGTGAAACCCCGTCTCTGCTTAAAACAAACAAACAAACAAACAACAACAACAACAAAATATATATATATATATTAGCCAGGCATGGTGGCGGGTGCCTGTAGTCCCAGCTACTTGGGAGACTGAGGCAGGAGAATGGTGTGAACCCGGGAGGCAGAGCTTGAAGTGAGCCGAGATTGTGCCACTGCACTCCAGCCTGGGCGACAGAGTGAGACTCTGTCTCAAAAAAGAAAAAAACAAAAACAAAAAGAAAAGAAAATGTGGTGTATATATACACTATGGAATACTACACAGCCATAAACAAGAATGAAATCATGTCCTTCGCAGCAACATGGATATAGCTGGAGGCCATTATCCTAAGCGAACTAACACAGAAACAGAAAACCAAAGACCACGTATTCTCACTGGGAACCAAACACTGAGTACACATGGACATAAAGATAGGAACAAGAGACACTAGACTATTAGTGGGGAGAAAGGGAGAGGTGGGGAGAGAGGGAGAGGAGGAAAAGGGCTGAATTATTACCTATTAGGTACTATGCTCACTACCAGGGTGACAGGTTTAATCATGCCCCAACCTCAGCATCATGCGATATACCTTTTTCACAAGCCTGCACATGTACCCTCTATTTCTAAAATAAAAGATGAAAAAAAAAAAAAAAGATACCTCCTTGAAATACTCATTTGTGTTTAACTGAAGTCAATGAGATGAAGTACCTTTTCATTTGTTGTTGTCTATTTCATCTTTTATGAAGCTCCCATTGAAGTCTTTTGTCTATTTCCATCTAGTTCTCTTACATTTTGATTCAAATATCTGCTTTTTTTTTTTTTGAGGTTTAAAAATTGATCACTCGGCTCAATTATTTTAAAAATTAGTTGATTTTTTATCTTAAATAAAAATAAATATGAATTACTTTTAAAGTACCATAATCACAAATATTTTGCCACAAGCTGTAAATAGTTCCCATATTCTATAGTAATTTTCTTATTAACCTATATAATAATTGAAAAATAGACTTTTAAACTATCTTTTCACTGTTCGACTATAGTTTGTGTTATCAGAAAATATGGTTTCTATAATACGTGTTCTGTGGAATCCATGGATGATTCCTTTACTGATTAGAAAATAGAGAAATTTGGTAAATACTTCATGTGTGAAGGGGTGGCCTAACCCTCCACACCTGTGGGTGTTTCCCGGTAGGTGGAACGAGAGACTTGAGAAAAGAAATGAAACACAGAGACAAAGTATAGAGAAAGAAAAAGTGGGCCCAGGGGACCGGCACTCAGCATACAGAGGACCCACGCCGGCACCGGTCTCTGAGTTCCCTTAGTATTTATTGATAATTATCTTTACCATCTTAAGGAAGTGGCAGGATAATAGGATCATTGTAGGGAGAAAGTCAGCAGTAAGACATATGAATAAAGATCTCTGTGACATGAATAAGTTTAAGGAAAAGTGCTATGCCCTGATATGCATATACAAACATCTCCATAATCCTTTTTACTGCATAAAGAGCAGCATTGTGCTAGCAAGTCCCGCCTTTCGCCCTAAGGCGGTTTTCTCCTTTCTCAGTAAAGAGAACATACAATCGGGTTTTATACCAAGATGTTCCATTGCCCAGGGACGAGCAGGAGACAGATGCTTTTCTCTATCTCAACTGCCAACAACTGCCAAGAGGCCTTCTTTCCTCTTGTACTGGTCCTCCTCAGCACAGACCCTTCACGGGTGTCAGGCTGGGGGACGATCAGGTCTTTCCCTTCCCACGAGGCCATATTTCAGACCATCACATGGAAGAAACCTTGCACAATACCTAGCTTTCCTAGGCAGAGGTCCCTGCGACCTTTGGCAGTGTGCGTATCCCTAGGTACTTGAGATTAAGAGAATGGTGATGACTTTTAACCAGCAAGCTGCCTTCAGGCACTTGTTTAACCAAGCACACCCTGCACAGCCCAAAATCCTTTAAACCTTGAGTCACCATAGCACATGTCTCTTGCAAGGACAAGGTTGGGGGTAGGGTCACAGATTAACAGCATCTCAAATACAGAACAAAATGGAGTCTCTTATGTCTACTTCTTTCTATATAGACACAGTAATAGTCTGATCTTTCTTTTCTCCACACATGTGTACTTGACAAGAATGCATTTACCCTATTTTAGGGGTGCAGAGTACTTCACATATTTTTTTTCAAATTAAGCTTGTTAATTGTATTCTTCAATATTCTGAGCCAGGCGCAGTGGCTCTTGTTTGTAATCCCAGTACTTTGGGAGGCCAAGGCAGGTGGATCACTTAATCCCAGAAGTTAGAGACCACCCTGATCAACATGGCAAAACCCTGTCTCTATGAAAAAATACAAAAAATTAGCCAGCCCTGGAGGCATGTGCCTGTGGGCCCACTATTTGGGAGGCTGAGGTGAGTGACCTCCCTTGAACCTGGGAGGTTGAGGCTGCAGTGAGCTATGATCATGCCACTGCACTCCAGCCTGGGTGACAGTGTGAGACCTTGTCTCAAAAAAAAAAAAAAAAAAAAAAAAAAAAAATTAAATTCATTATATTGTTACATGTTACATTTTTGCATCTACTTGCTTTATTAGTTTTTTGAGATTTTTGACATGCTGGAATATCTGTATATAATCATAGACCTTTTGCTTCCTATAATTATCTTTCTTTTAAAAAAGCAAGCATATGCTGTTAAAACATCAAACATTCATAACCATTTCATATTTAGATTAGGTTGTTTTTTAATCATTGTGTAATGACTTCTTTGTACTATGAATAAGTTAAGCCAAAAACCTAATTTGTCAAAAATAATATTCCTGCCTATTGTTTTAAAACTATTTTTAAGGTAAATTTTTAATTTCCAATTTATAAACATTCTCTGTGATTTTGTTGCAGTCCTTTTGAAAGTAAACTTTTTATAAGTAATAATGATTTTCAATACACTCTATAATTTATTTACAGTTCTTTAATAGCTAATATATTTTGACTTATTTCTACTATATTTTCTATGCATTCTTTGCCTTTTTCACCAACATCCTTGCCTCATTTTGGATTTATTAAGACATTTTCTCCCTCCCCTTTTTCTTCTCCCATGGTTGTAAAAGTTGCATCATGGATTCATTTATTTTTCAGGTTATCATTAATCTGTTAACAAGTGTATTTAATATCCTATTTTTCTAACTGTGGTATATTGTGGCAGAATGGTTCTTTTTTCACCCCTCTCTGTAGTCTTTTCTGACAGTGACTCTAGGCATGAATTATGACTTGTTTGGGCTTACTGAACTACAGCAAATGCGATGCAAGAGGAGGCTTAAAAAATACCTCTTTACTGGGGCTTGTTCCCTTTTGCTGCTGAGAAGTATTTTGCTTCCATGTGAATTGGCTCATGCTATTCTCTTAGAAGATAATAGATCATGCAGAGTCCCCAGTTATTCCAGCAGAGGGGAAGTGAGAGGAAGGCTTTGCTTGACCCACCGCATTCCAGTCAAGTCAAGCCAGCTTGGACCACAGAAATTGCAAAACACATCCATAGAAAATGTAAGGCATTTAGTCTCGCTCTCATCTATCTGTCAAACAGGATAAAAATGTCTTAGAATATTTTGTTCAATTTCCAATCCACTCCCCTTAATTCTATGTTTTAATTACTGCTATTTAGTATTTCTTTTTTTAAGTTAAAATATTACAAATATATTTCAATCATCAACTAAATTAGTCCAAATATTTTACTGAAATGTTGCTCGCCCTTCCTTCCTTCCTTCCTTCCTTCCTTCCTTCCTTCCTTCCTTCCTTCCTTCCTTCCTTCCTTCCTTCCTTCTTTCTTTCCATCTTCCCTCCCTCCCTCCCTCCCTCCCTTCCCTCCCTCCCTTCCTTTCATTCTCTTCATTCCCTTCCTTTCCTTTCCTTTCCTTCTTCTTTTTTTTTTTTTTTTTCTGAGATGGAGTCTCAGTCTGTCACCCAGACTGGAGTTCAGTGGCACAATCTCAGCTCACTACCACCTCCTGGGTTCAAGCAATTATCCTGCCTCAGCCTCCTGAGTAGCTGGGACTACGTAGGCGCGCCACCACGTCCGAGTAACTTTTGTATTTTTTTTAGTAAAGACAGGGTTTCGCCATGTTGGCCAGGCTTTTCTCGAACTCCTGACCTCAAGCAATCCTCCCGACTCGGCCTCCTAATGTGCTAGGATTACAAGTGTGAGCCACCGGCGCCTGGCCTCACCATTTCTTCTTGAATCTTACTTCTTCTCTGAGAAAATTTTTGGATTATCTGAAGAACAAATTTTAATGTCTTTTTTTAATGGTGATCTGTGGGTTGAGTACGCATATATTTACTTTTATTTCGGTATTGGAGAAAAAATTATATAAAAATATATTAATATTTTTATATAAATGTATATAATTATATATAATTTTACCAGGATATAGAAGTCTAAACATTTTCTCTTGTACTATAAATGGCTACTTACTTTTTACTTCGTGGTTGTGGATAACAAGTTTGCTGTCAAATTGTCACTTCTTTACATAAGTATTTGTGTCTTTCTCTCTGGTAGCTTCTAAGGTTTTCAATTTTTTCTTGATGTTTTAAAACTTCATAGTGACATACACACATGTTGCCTTATTTTTTATTTATCTTGCTTGGAATAAGATGCAGCTCTGTCAATCTAAGGACCATGTCTTTTTTAATCCATGAAACTTCATTTTATCTAAATGTGTCTCTGATATTCCTTCTAGTCTCTAATTCTGATTCCTTATTCAGGTATGTTTTGGTGATTTTCAATTTATTCTTTTTATTTCCTAACTTATTTTTTATATTGTTCATGTCATTAATGTTTTTGTGGCATTTTATCAATTCCTGAGTACATTCTTTTGATTATTTCTCTCTTTACATGGAGTCATTATAACATCACTGTTTATGAGTTTTCTATTTTTATTTTAATATCTACTTTATCTCCAAAAATTATTTTTTCTACTTATCATTGATTTCTATCTACATATATTTGTTTTATAACTTTTTTGATTATTAAATAAATGATATCTTTCCTTTTTAAGTATTTAAAATAGATTGTTCTAATATATATCTTTTCACAAATGACGGCGAATTCTCCCAATAGATGATTATCTCATGACATAGTTTTTCTCATTTGTTTGAAACTCCTTTTTTTTCAAGCTTATTATGAAAAGAGAGGCTGGGTATAGATGTCTATGTTGGTACCTGTTGGACTCCTTGGATCCCACCTGAGTTCCTAGTCAGAACCAGATCTTGCATTGATAGCATAGACTCATTTTCTTATGCATATAATTCAGATAATTTGCTGGAACCATTGGGTAGCTTGATGTAAGACATGATTAAGCATTTTCTCTAATTCTTAACAGATAACTAATAATCTTGTAGGTAGAGGCCATAGGCAGCATATGATAAGATTTATTTTAGTCTCTGATCATGAGAGATTCTTACAGTATCCCTGCACCTTGAATTCCAGGGCTATTCCTCTAACATTTTAAAAAATATTCTCTAGTGCATCTATCTGTTTCTGATCTGTATTAGGGTTCTCTAGAGAGACATAACTAATACGTTATATGTATATATAAAAGGGAGTTTATTAAGGATAATTGATTTACAAAATCACAAGGTAAAATCCCATGATAGGCTAGGCCTGCAAGTTGAGGAGCAAGGAAGCCAGTGGTGGATCAGTCTGAGTACCAAAACCTCAAAAGTAGGGATGCTAGCAGTGCAGCCTTCAGTCTGTTGCCAAAGGCCCAAGAGCTCCAGGCAAACCACTGGTGTAAGTCCAAGAGTCCAAAAGCTGAAGAACTTGGAGTCTGATATTCGAGAGCAGGAAGCATCCAGCATGGGAGAAAGATGAAGGCTGGAAGATTCAGCAAATCTGCTCTTCCATTTTCTGCTTGCTTCATTTTAGCAGTGCTATCAACTGATTAGATGGGACCTACCCAGATTGAGGGTGGATCTGCCTCTCCCAGTCTACCGACTCAAATGTTAATCTCCTTTGGCAACACCCTCATGCACACATCCATGAACAATATTTTAAATCCTTCAATCAAGTTGACAATATTCATCATCACATGATCCGGAATTTTGACTGTTGCTCTGAGGCTTTGACTTCTTATTGCTGTGCTATTTTTCTTTTCTATGAGATATTTATTTTGGTGTTGAGGTTTGCTGTGTTGTATATGCTTCATTGTGTATTGATGGAAAGGAGTGGTAAATTTCTGCATCAATCACACAGCTATATTTAGCAAATGCCTATATATTTACTTTTTAAGAAAGACTTCTTCGGAGCAGTTTAAGGTTCACAGAGTGTGTTTGTTGCTGCTGTTAGATGAAGTAGTCTACAGATGTCAATTATATACAGTTAATTGATAATGTTGAATTCAACTATTTCCGTACGGATTTTCTGTTTGCTGGATCTATTTTTGATAGAGTGGTGTTGAACTCTCTAACTACGATAGTAGTTTTTTTTTTTTTTTTTTTTTTTTTTTTTGAGAAAGAGTCTTGTTCTGTCACCCATGCTGGAATGCAGTGGCGCAATATTGGCTCACCTCAACTTTCGCCTCCTGGCTTCAAGCGATTCTCCTGCCTCAGCCTCCTGAGTAGCTGGGATTACAGGCACCTGCCACCACGCCCAGCTAGTTTTTGTATTTTCAGTAGAGACAGGGTTTTACCATGTTGGCCAGGCTGATCTCGAACTCCTGACCTCAGGTGATCTGCCCACCCCAGCCTCCCAGAGTGCTTGGATTGCAGGAGTGAGCCACCGAGACGGGCCAATAGTAGAATTTTTTTTTAAATGTATATTTTCTTATAGTTCTATCATTGCTGGTCTCATATAGTTTGATGCTCTCTTGTTAGCACACACACATTAAGGATTGTTATGTCTTTTGGGAGAATAGATCCCTTTATTGTTATGTAATAGCGTTTTAAAAAATCCCTGGTAACTTCCTTTGTTTGAAGTCTGTTCTGTCTGAAATTAATATAACTATTGCTTTCTTTTTTTTAGTGTTAGCATAATGTATCTTTCTCCTTCCCTTTACTTCTAATATATATGTGTTTTACGTTTAAAGTGGGTTTCTTGTAGGTAACATGGAGTTGGATCCTGTTTTGAATCCACTCTGACAGTATCTGTCATTTATTGGTGTATTTATGCTATTGATGTGTAAAGTGATTATTGATGTAGTTGGATTAATATCTGCCAATAGAGTGAAGTTATGTTCCTAGTTTTGTCTTCTACTCTTTTTTCTGTCCTTTACGATTTTAATTGAGCATCTCATATAATTATATTTTTTCTGTTTTCTCAGAATATTGGTCATACTTTTTAAAAAACTTTTTTAGTGGTTCCCTAGAAGTCGCAATATGCATTTACAGCTAATGCAAATCTACTTTCAAATGACGCTATGCAATTTTACAGGTAGTACAAGTACTTTTCAATAATAAAATAATCCTAATCTTTCTCTCCTACCTTGGTACTATCTCTCGTGGAAGTTTCTACCCATGAGTTTCTGTTTTAAGTAGTTTAATTCTCTATCTCTGTAATTCTGAGGGCAGCAGTTTGCCCAGTGACCTCACCTCTCTGTTGGACCTAAGAGGTGTTGGTTTTCCAGTTTATTCAGCCCTTTTACTTGTTATAATGAAGTGATGACTTCCAAGCAACTCACATGCCAGACCAGAAAGAGAAGTCCTATATGCTTAATTTTGAAAGTCTGCAAGAATTCTTATTTTTATTCTTTTATTCTCCACATACATATTGTACATTGATTGCGTGCCAGGCACTATGTTAAGTACGATGATGGAAGACAAAAAGTGTTTGTAACTAACTTCAAGGAATATGGTTATTTTCTACATAAATAGGTATTGCTAATAAACACTGATTATCTTTCAATAGATACGTCCCAGAATGAGATCACAGATTAATCAATTTTCTATTGGTTGTATTTCTAAACAGGCATAAAATAGTTTATAAGCTAGTCTTTAAAAAGAAGTTTCAAGTATATACAATTGATCTAATGAATTAGTCAATGGTACAACAGAGTTATAATTTTTTAATTTATATTTTGAATCACTCTTAAGACTTTATGTGATTATGGTGAATATCAGAAAATCGAATTCTCTTATTTTGATCTGACAACATTCTGTCTAATCTGTTAATCATGTTAGTTATACTACAATTCCCAAATCTCACGGTAACCATTAAAATCTCAATTATTCACCAGACAACTTTGATACTTCTTGGCCTTTGATAGATGCAAATTTTAGAATTAACATGGAGTATAGATTTTCTTGAAAATCAAAGGGAAAACTGAAGTGCTTGCTTAGTGCTTTAATAGGTTTATGTTATTTAATATAGATAATATTTATTCAAGTCCCAATATGACTCCTTTCCTATATATATAATGATATATGCTTAATTATAAGTTACTTTATGTATAAAAATCATTGATACAGAAGATAATGTTGATATAATTTAGAAACTTTTTTCTTTATTTTTAATAGCATTTTTTTTTCTGTCCAAATCCGTAACTACAGAACCCTTCACTTGCCACTTTATACCTATTATAGAGGTTTGGCAGAGGTTCAGTGAATTTCTTTTTAATAAAATCCTGCCCCCCAAAAATACATTCTTAAGTAATGATAAGAAATAAGAAACTTGTGTCTCTCATCTCAACAACTTTGCCACATCTTTTATATTCATTCTTTCATAATGAAGTGGTGACTTTAGATGCTGTTTTCTCTTTGAAGGTAAACTGTCTCTTTATGAATTATTCTTTACATATAATAAATGTATATAGATTTAATCATTCCTATTTCTTAGTATTTGATGATAATATATGAAAGAAGAAAAACAAGGTATCTAAAAGTGGTGTTGTATTGCAAATGAATTTTCTAAAATAGAATATCCTCCCCTTAGATATAACACATTCCTCTTTTTCTGCTCTGGATTACCTCTGTGAAATGCTTGACTGATTTATTTTATCATGAGGTTCCATTCATTTCTCTAATGTTAGTGTATGATAGGTGAGATTGGAAAGATAGAAAATGCCAGCCTCAAAAATGGCTAGATACCTCAAAAAGTCAGAAGAATTATGAGCATTTTAAATAATACAAAGATGAGTTGGAGTAAAAAAATACACAGTAGAAAATTTGACACAACATTTACTTTCAGGTGTAGCAATCATTGACTAATAGTATTAATAGAAGATATATAATATTAGAATAGAAAGCAGAGTACATTTTGTAAACTAACATGGAATAGATTCTAAGCTCCAGTCAGTTATCTATTTCAATATATTTTTATCTTTGTTAATATTTTTGTTAATGTTTTATGTCTTCTGTTAAAAGAACCCAAGATTACATTCAGAGTTCATAGCAAGTACTGATGTTGTGAGACATAGATGACACCAGTAGGCTGGATTACATATAGTAAAAATATATGTACCAATGTATATATTGGTATGCACATTGTACCAATATTTTTTTCTAAATTTATGATTTTTTTAGTGTAATTATTGTGACTTATTCTCAGTAATTGACAAATACTAAGCCTCAAAATATTCTTATATTTTTGAGTAATGTGAGTAAATAAGCTACAATTACATAGGTAGTATTTATTTTTTAATTAAAATAATTCATCCGGCCGGGCGCCGTGGCTCAAGCCTGTAATCCCAGCACTTTGGGAGGCCGAGACGGGCGGATCATGAGGTCAGAAGATCGAGACCATTCTGGCCAACACGGTGAAACCCCGTCTCTACTAAAAAAAAATACAAAAACTAGCCGGGCGAGGTGGCGGGCGCTTGTAGTCCCAGCTACTCAGGAGGCTGAGGCAGGAGAATGGCGTAAACCCGGGAGGCGGAGCTTGCAGTGAGCTGAGATCCGGCCACTGCACTCCAGTCCGGGCGACAGAGCGAGACTCCACCTCAAAATAATAATAATAATAATAATAATAATAATAATAATAATTATTATTATTATTCATCCATTAATTTCTTCCGGTTCAGTGGTGAATGGAAAACTATTAAAAGTCTATTGTAAATTGTAGATTATCCAGATTTAAATAAACTAAACACAATCTGCATAGAGAATAGTTTTACCAAAAGTTACTTGTCTCATGATTGAAACATAAGTGGTCTGAATTAACAACTTTTCGCTCCTAGCCCCTGAAGACTCTTATATTTCTTAAAACCTAGAGAGGAAAAAAAAGATCTGTGGGGAAATAATCTGTATTTTTCAAAAGATATATGTTATGTTAATATTCAGGACTATTTTTTCAAATGATTTTGTTATTGCTTCAACAAAATTTTATTGACTCCTTTATACGTACAAAGTGTACTGTAGTTGCTGAGGATACCGAATGAACAAACTTTGATCTATACCTTTAAGGAACTAAGAGGTTGGTAATAAAAATGAGTAATTACAAGGTTAATGTATAAATTCTGAAAGATTATGAATGTAAGATGGGCAGGCAAAAACTCATCAAGTTCACCTGGGTATAGTTGGGATGAAATTAAAGAAGATGTCACAAGGGATCATTACAGAGCCTGAGGTACAGCATAGTATCATGAAATACAACTTCTTGTTTTTGAAGATTTTACATATTTTAGCGCTACAAAAAATTTATGATAATCTCTTTGTTACTCCTTTTCATTTGATTTTTATGTTTTGCTCCTAAGGCTGTTAAGGACACAGAAATTATGCTAGCAATTCCACAAGACATAAAAACAGTATATAAAAATCATCTCTCTCTTTTCTTTTCGACAGTGAAACTACTCTATATATGACATGCTGATATTTGGAAAACCAGATATTAATAAATAGTATTTCAAAAGAGAAAGATTCATTATTAATTGAGTCGTTGCACTTTGTTTTCCTGTTCACTAGTACAGAAAGTTCAGTATAAACATTAAAAAGCTTATTTCAGTGTATAAATTCTTCTTTTAGTTGTGCATTTAGCAGGAGTGGGAGTGCACACTTTCCAACAGTGATCGATTAATAAGACAACAGATACCTGAACATTTTATAGGTAGACTCTAATCTTGTGCATCGTTCTTTGTTCTAGCTAGGTTAATTAAATTTCAAAGATTGTCTCCTAAACTGATTAGATTATAAATTTGATGTTCAGTTTTGCTGAATAACATCTTTTTGTGAACTAATTTTCTAAGAACTAATTGAAACAATGAAGATATTGTGGATAACATCTTCCTTGATTATATAAATTTTTTGTATAAGTAAATTTATATGAAAAATATGAATGTCTATATTCAAAACCATAATAAAGTCAAGGTAGTTATCATTGTTGGGTAAGGTAAGATATTAGTCTACATTTGACTTTTTCAAACTAAGCATATGAAGGCTAATGTGTGTCCAAGCGTTGTGTAAAATTCTCCTTTTGAAGATTAGCTGTCTTTTATCTGATGCATGTGTTAAAAGAAAATTGTTTTTCATGATGTAACTTATTTATTCAGTTGTGGTTACCTGTAACTTGGGGATTAGGAAAATGGGGAACCATACTGACATGGATTCTGAAGCAAAGTCAGAAATTGGGTTGGGGATGGAGGCAGGAGTGGGATAGCTATAAAGAACAGTATTAGTGATTTTAGAAATGGGAGAGAACCAGGAACAGTGGTTCCTGCCTGTAATTTGTGCTACTCTGGAGGCTGAGGCAGGAGGATCACTTGAGCCCAGGAGATGGAGGCCACAGTGAGCTACCATCACACCGCTGCATTCCAGCCTGGATGACAGAGTGATACACTATCTCATTCTATACTGTTTGTGTGCTGAAGTGATGATGTGCAACTTGAGTTCCCTAACTGGTAGGGTTAGGGTACTCTCATGGTTCCAGCAAGACACTGGAGCCTTCTCTTCCAGTGGACATGTTTGCCGTCTAGTTCTAACACACCTGAAGAAGTCAGTAACAACTACCAAATAGCTTCAAATGCTTGACCCAGGAGTACTTCTGTACAAAAAGAAATATCAATTTTTGCTATTCAAATGATAGCTAAAATTACTCAGTTAATTGTTCTTTATCCATATAATTTTAATTCTTACTTGTTCACCTCAAAGTTTATTCAACTGTTGTTAGTTTAAAAATGATAAAATTTAAAATGGAAGTGCCTTTGAATTTTCTCTGCATAATTATGTTGCTTGTTTGTCCTGTACCAAGGTCAGTATATACTGGTAGTTCTTAAACTTTATTGTGCACAGGAATCACCTGTTTGTTATATATGGCTGATTCTTCTGTCTCACCCATAATTACTGATTAGAATAACAGAGATATAATCTAGGTATCTGTTTTGTGATAAGGTCTATAGGACATTCCAATTCAGGTTATTGGGAGAACACACCAGGCTGGTTATTAAAATCACCTCAATTTGTGCTCTTAATTGAAATCCACCCATTTAGAAGTCTCATGAGTCACACAAAGAAAAAATATCCTGAGCATGAATCATCTTGTGCATTAAAGATTTTAAATTTAAATCTTTGTCCTTTCTTATTGTGATCCCAGTAATCTACAGTCACTTCCATCAGTCTATTTTCTAGCTAACATCTGTGTGAAAAGCATCTTCCCACTCTAGCAGCCTGTGTGCCAGCCAGTCACAGAATTACCAAGTTTGGGATGCTATTCTTACATAATTGCTGCCTGTGGAAGATGGTACTGCTGTGCATGATGCTAGCTCATTAGTTTTGAGTTAGAATAGAGCTTGAGGATTAAAACAAGAAACTCTTTATTTCCTTCAGTTCAGCCAGATACTCTCCTGGTCTCTTCATATAGGTGGTTGATACTGATAAAAATCTGATGAGTTTAGTAACACAGGGCACATCATGTGCTAGCAGCAGGTCATCTCCTATTCTTCCTCCACCTCAGCTCCATGGGACTGCCAGCTGCAGAGCAAATGTAGTGCAGCCCCCTTGCCTAGAAGAACTGATTTTTACAAGTGAGAAATGGATGAAGATTGTGTGATTCCAGTCAATTTCACTCACAATGGGTAAGAAGCACCTGTGCACAAGCTGGTGTGGCATTTCCTGGAGCAGCTGGTGCCCTTTAGCTGAGCCTAGTGAAGATGCAGGAAGGAAAATGGAGTGAAGAAGGAACAGGGGGCAAATGTGCGGGCCTCTTTTATTTTCTATCTTTTCACACCAATAATTTATCTTTTTCCACTGATTAAGATATTACAAGATTCACATGTGGTCAGAGTTTTCCTAAGGTAATGCAACTCCAAATGTTTCATAAAGTTCTAAATAATACAGGATTTACACTCAGTATACCACATAAGCAGACACAGGTTGTCTTGATTTCTGTTTGTTTGTTGGTTTTTGTTTTAAATTTGTTTGCTTTCACAATGGCAGGCCACTAACAAACCATGCATTTCTGTAAAGAATTTAAATAGATAAGCATTTACTTAAATGAAAGCACTTTTAAATATTTGTGGATTTGTCTAACAAAATTATTTTACCTCAGATTTAAAACAAGAAGGATATACAAATGATGAAGCATGGTCTCTGCAATTCTCTGTCTTCCACAGCTTCTCCATCCTACACACTTATCTGTACACAGAGCTAACCAATTTTCCACAGTCTCAGGAAAGAATATGTCCCTATATCCCTTCCCTTCTTACATCATTTCTGCATCTTCATCTTTATATTTGATACCTACTCTTCCCCCCACACTACAAATATGCTGAAGTCTTTCTTGTTAATGTACACACACCCTTCCCCTAGATTCCCTCGATTTATCTCCCCAATTGCAGTATTTCTCCCTCTTTCTCTCTCTCTTTCTAATGTTGCAACTAAATTTATTTATAATCTTGGTCTGGTGCCATCTTCATCATTTTCCATCCATTTCTTTATTTGGTAACATCTCTGACTCCGTTAAATTTACTTTGGAAAAGGTTACCAGTGAATTCAGTATTTCATAGAACAATGAGAATTTCATCCTCCACCTCCAACTCACTGTGTTCAATATTGTTCGCCATATATTTTTGCCTTACAGTAATTTTTCCAACTGGATTTGTAACACCACTCACTCTGCTTCCCCTTCCGTTTAAATATTAGTATTCCCTCTTTTTCCTTGACTGTTTTTTTCTATTAATTTAATAGTGATATTTCTTGGAGTCTTTATCTTAACTCTTTCCTCTCTATAATCACTCTCACAGCTCTTACTATAAGTGTTATGTTATTGACTATAAATATACCACAGATAACAAACTCCTCATCCACAGAATACCAACCTGGGCCTGTACCTTCTTTCAAATTTTCACCTCATTAATGCATTTTCTCCTGTCTTAGTCTATTTGAGCTTCTATCACAAAGTACCACAAACTGTGGGGCTTATAAAAACAAAAACAAAACCAAAAAATAAAACAACACAGAGTTAGTTTTCATTGTTCTTGGGGCTGGAAGTCCAAGATCATGGCACTGGCAAATTCAGTGTCTGATGAGGACCTGCTTCCTCAGAAGTGGTGCCTTCTCACTGTGTCCTCACATGGTGGGAGGAGCAAACGAGCTCTCTGAGGCCTCTTTTATAAGGGCAGTAATTCCATTCATCAGGGCTCTCCCTCAATGACCTAATCACTTCCCCAAATCCCAATATTCTAATATTACTTTGGGGGTTAGAATTTCAAAATATAAATTCAGGAGAGTCATAAACATTCAGTCCATTGCACTCCAAAATTATCTTTTTTCTCTTTCTGGAAGTATCAGCAACATCCATTCAGTCACCAAACCTAGAAATCTAAACAACTACCTTGATTTCTACCTTCCATTAATTTCTGTATCTGAAAATAAAATCATGCGAATGTGGCTTCAATATCTTTTCGACTCCCTTGCTCCTTTTATTTTTCTGTTTCCACTATAGTCCTTTAAACCTTCATTATCTGTTATATCAACTTTGGCAGAAGTTCCACTTTGCCTATAAAATTGAATTCAAATTCTTCAACATTTCCTCAAATTTTTCATGAAAGATCTCTGAGCATACTTCTGTCCTGCCTGTTCCTTTAAGCTCTTTTAAGTAGAAACCTTTTGTTGTTGTTGTTGTTAGGAGACATTAGGAGATATTATGCTGTTTCCTTGATATATTTGCTTCCTTGATGTATTCATTTTTTTTTTTTTTTTCTTTCTCTGATGGTAACTCATTCTTTCCACATAAAAGGTGGCCTTTCTTAGTCAGCTTTTCCCCCTCTCCCAACTTTGCTCAGTTGTTGCCCTCCAGGAAGATTTCTGAAATTGTAAACTAGATGAATCTTGCTTTTTGACTAAACAAAAACAAAACAGATAACACTATGAATTTTTTTTTTTCTCAAGGAACTCAAAATGCTTTATAAAAATAATCGTATTTATCATTGACTGTCTGTAGGAGAGAAATAAATGTCATCATTGGCATTTGAAAAAATAATATTTTTGTAACTATAAAATCTGCCTTCCTTTCTCTGGCCCCTAAGTAGAATATGACCCTATGATTTTATAAGAATTTTTTTTTTTTTTTTTCTGGAGCAGAAATGAACATTTCCTTTCTTCAGGAAAATATCTGACAGTCTATAATATCTTTAAGGATCTAGTAAAGTCATAAAACATTCAGCTGTGTTAGTCTTCTGTGGCCAGGATTGGAACTGTGGGTCTATTACCCAGAAAAAGATGGGGTTCGTTCACCTGGCAAGTAGCAAATGACTCTCCATGAGAACGCAGTTTTTGATCAAGAAGAATTTGATTACTTGGCACAAGTAAGGAGAACAGTGGGAATATTCTCCAAAGCAATGTCTTCCTAAGGGAAAGTGACAGAAGGGTTTTATGAGGTGATAGAGTGGGGAGACAATGCATCATTGCATGCAGAGGAGGAGTTCCAGTTGTGCAGACACTGTGAGTCATTATGGCAGCACAAAGGTCACATGTTATTGTAATGCAGCTGCAGTTCCTCTCATGATGGAGACTTTAGCATTGTAATAAGCTAGGTCCACCTAGGTTCATTTATAATTTGCCAGGTTGTGTTAGAAGCTGGTTTTGACTGACAAGGTGAGGTATTCCACATAGGATTTACGGAAAAACAGGCTGAATGTCAGGAGACTAAAAAGGCTGATTGCTCAACTTGACCGAATTTCTGTAATCTTAATAGGAGAACCTTCCTATCTGCTTACAGATTTGGAAGAAAAAGTAAACCGTGTGAGTGTATATGTCCTCTAAATACTTCTAAATACTCTAAATACTTCAACTCAATGGGAAATATGCACTCTATTACCATTTAACATAACCATAAGATAATCAGGAACCAGGATCAACTAACGACTGTTATATTAAGAAAAAAAAATTTTATCAAATATATTTTCAAAAAGATCTTAAAATCTTCATACATAAAAATATTTTAAATGAAGTGTATTAGGTGATGACTGAAATGAGTTTTTTTAAAACTATAATTTATAACCACATTCTGTCCTAAAAATAAGAAAATTTAAAATCTATGAAGTGGGCTTTTATTTCCAGATCTGACATGTACAGAGAGTGGCAGTCATCATTTCTGTCATTACAAAAAAATAAAAATAAAACCAGATAGACAAACAATATTACTGACTCTACTCGGATTCAGTAAAACTAACCATCACTCCAAAATCTGTAGAAACATATTGAATCAGAGATACAGCAGAGATTTGCTTACCTTGAGTAGCAGCTGCTAAGACATAAACTGGTGGGAAAACTTAAATGGTAATTTTCGACAAGTTGCTCCTGGCTGTGTATGGATTTTAACCTGAGAATGAGAAACTCCTGAGAAAAAGTCAAGGTTAGACTTTTGTGGATTTAATCTCTAGGAATCCCACCATATTCTCAGAGTGAAGCAATGAAAAAGATGACCTCTAACTGTGGGTGGGGAAGGAAAGAGTACCCATTGTGAACAATGTTCTATGCCTCTGGCACCAGTAACTCCAGCAAATGTTGAACAGAGACTGATTCTTAGCCAGATTAACATAGAATCTCACACTGAAGTCCTATTTTTCCTATTCGACAACATTGGCAGATTTCAACACCACCACATTATAAGACGTGTTTCAAAGCAAGGAAAACACATTTTGAAAAGGTAAAGCAATCATCAAAACTAGACAGATATATGACACAGACATTCAAATTATCATACAAGTCATTTAAAATAACTATGGTTAATATGTTAAGGACTCTAATGGAAAAACTAGATAACATGCAAAAATAGGTAATGTAAGCAGAGAGATAAAAACTCTAAGAAAGAGTCAAAAAGAAATGCTGGAATGAACACTATAACCAAAATAAAGAATGTCTTCAGTGAACCTGTCAGAAGATGACATGGCAGAGGAAAGAAACAGTGACATAAAAGAAGGGACAATAGAAACTTCAGAAAGTGAAATACCGAGAGAAACGAGAATGAAAAACAACAAACATCTCAGAGCTGTGGGACAATTTCCAAAGCTATAATATATACATAAGTGGAATGCAAAAGCAGAAAAGTGAGAGAACAAAGTAGAAAAATATATTTGGAAAAATAATGACTGAGAAATTTTCAGAATTAATGACAAACAACAAACCATAGTTCCACAAAGCTCAGAAAACAATTATCAAGACAATAACAAAGAAAGAAACAAAAAAGCAAAACAAACAAACTTAAGAATGTTTAAAAAAAAACACAGTGTGGAGAAAAACTAAGACAACAAGAATATCATGAAAGAAGCTACAAGAGAAAAAAACAAATTAACAAACAAAAATACATCTTACCTATACAGGAGCATGGGGAAGAATTACATTGGACTTCTATTCAGAAATATGCAAGCAAGAAGAGAGTGGTGTTATATATTTAAAGTGCTAAGAGAAAAAAAATCATCTAGAATTATATATGCATCAAAATTATTCCTCAAAAATAAGTAATAAAGATTTCTTTATTTTCTAAACAAAGACTGAAGGAATTTATTGCAACCATATCATGCCTCCCACAAGAAATAATAAATGAAATTATTTGAGCAGAAGGGAATTGATATTTTCTTGGGTCTAAGGAAAGGAAGAGTGTAACAGAAGGAATAAATGGAGCTTTTTTTTTTAAGAATAAAAAATCTTTTCTATTATTATCTTGAAGATAATTGCTTGTTTAATAATAGTAACAATGTATTTGGTGATTATAGCACATCAATAAGTGAAATGACTGACAAGAATGTCACAAAGGATGTATAAAGGAATTCGATACATTCTAAAGTGTATTGTGTATTCTCAGACATCAGCTAATATCAAATCACACAAAACGATCAATTTAAACCAGAAAGAACAGAAATAGATGGAAGGGAGAGAAACAAAGAAAATGCAAACATTAGAAAGGCTATAAACATGATAGGTATTAATTATACTATATAATTAATCAATTTAAATATTACTGGTCTAAGTACACCATTGAGGACATCGTCAAAATGAATAAAAAGAATAAAACCAATTATATGTTGAACACAAAAAAATGTACCTTAGAGAGAGGTGGAGCAAGATACCTGAATGGAAGACTTCTCCAATTATCCTCCCCACAGGAACACCAATTTAACAGCTATCTACACAAAAAAAGCACCTTCATAGTAATTTTAAAAGCTGGTGAGCCATCACAGTATCTGGTTTTAACTTCATGTTGCTGAAAGAGGAACTAAAGAGGTTGGGTAAGACAGTCTTGAATTGCTGATGCCACCCATCTTCCATTCCTCAGCAGCAGTCACCTGGCTTGAAGAGATAATCTGTACACTTGGTGGAGGGAGAGCACAGCAATTATGGCACTTTGCACTGGAATTCAGTGCTGCCAACACTGAGCAGAACTCCGCTGATGCCCACAGAGGGAGCATTTAGACAAGTCAGAGAAGAACCGCCCATCCCAGTGGCTGAAACCTGAGTTTCAGCAAGCCTTGCCACCAAGCTAAAGTGCATTGGGGTTCTAAATAAACTTAAACAGCAGTCTAGGGCACAAGGACAGCAATTTTTAGGCAAGTCCTATTGCTGTGCTGGGCTCTTAGTCAGTGGACTTGGGAGGCATGCAATCTAGTAAGACGCAAGCCAGGGTGACTAAATCAGTGCTCGCTGCCTATAAGGGAAGGACGTGAGCCTAGCTAGCTTTGCATCTGCTCCACCCCCAACACCAGGCAACACAGCTTACAACTCTGAAAGAGACCTCTTCCTCCCTTTGCTTGAGGAGAGGAAATGGGAGAGTAAAGAGGACTTCATCTTGCAACTTGGATACTGGCTCAGCCACAGTAGGATAGGGTACCAGGCAGAGTCATGAGGCCCCCATTCTAGGCCATAGCTGCTATACAACATTTCTAGATACACCCTGAGCCAGAAGAGAACCCACTGCCTTGAAGGGAAAAACCCAGTCATGGCAGGATTCATCACTTGCTGACTAAAGTCTAAGCTCCAGAAGAATATACTGGATTACCAGGCAAAGACTCTTTTTCCCTTTCCTTACTCTCTCCCAAACAAAAGAGTCAGTCTCTCTCTCTCTCTCTCTCTCTCTCTCTCTCTCTCTGCTGAGCTGCCTGGAGCTCTGGGAGGTATGACACAAGCACCCATGTAGCTGCCACACTTGGAACTGTGCTGCATCAGACCTGAAGCCAGCACAGCACTGGGTTTCACCCAAGGCTCACTATAACCAATACATAGCTACCTCCTAGGAGTGCTTAAGGCCCCAGGGCTCTACCATCTACAAATGGCAAAGTGAGCTCGACTTGTGTCCTTCCCTTCAGACTCTGAATAATCAGCAGCAGTAACCAGGTAGTGCATATCCTAGACCTTAGGTAAGAATCTTAGATGTGGTGGCTTCAGGGGTGACCCAGCACATTCACATCTGTGGTGGCTATAAGCAAAAATTCCTTCTGCTTGAGAAAAGCAAAGGGAAGAGTAAAGGTGACTTTGTCTTTGCAGCTTAGGCACCAGCTCAGCCACATGGGTAGAGTGCCAGGTGGGCACTTGGGGTCCCAAATTCCAGGCCTTGGTGCTTTGATGTGATTTCTGGACCTACTCTGGCCTAGAGGGGAGTCCACTGCTCTAAAGAAAGAGTTCCAGGCTGGACAGCATTCACCATAAGCTGACTGAAAAGCCCTTGGGCCTTAAGTGAACACTGTGAGCACTGGTGGTCGCCTGGCAGTACCCACTGTGGGCCTGTGGTAATGGTTGGCATGGGAAGAGACTCCTCTGCCTGAGGTAAGGGGAAGAAAGAGTGGGAAAAAAAAAAAAAAAAACAAAAACAAAACTTGTGCTCTAGGTGGCAGCTCAGCAGCAGTGGAAAAGGTAGATTTCTAAGGTTTCTGACTCTAGGCCCTGGCTCCTGGGTGAAATCTTTGGTGTCATCCAGGGACTGAGGGAACTTACTGCCATGAAGGGAAGGACACAAGTCAAGCTAGCTTTGCCATCTGTAGGCAGTAGAGCCCTGGGGCCTTAAGCACTCCTAGGAGGTAGCTATGTATTGGTTATAGTGAGACTTAGATGAGACCCAGTGCTGTGCTGGCTTCAGGTCTGATGCAGTACAGTTCCAAGTGTGGTAGCCACATGGGTGCTTGTGTCATGCCTCCCAGAGCTCCAGGCAGCTCAGCAGACAGAGAGAGAGAGAGAAACTCTTTTGTTTGGGAGAGAGTAAGGAAAGGGAAAAGGAGTCTTTGCCTGGTAATCCAGAGTATTCTTCTGTAGCTTGTCTAAGACCATTAAGAACATACCTATATGAGTCTGTATGAACCAAAATGTTACTGGGCTTGGGGTGCCCCCTAATGCAGATACAGTTGCAGTGACCAAAAATTTAGATCACAACATCTAAGTCTCTTTAAATACCTAGAAAACCATACCAAGAAAGATAGACATAAACATGCCCAGACTGTGAAGACTACAACAGACCTAACTTTACAATGCCCCGACATCAACAAATATCGACAAATATCAGGATCGTCCAGGAAAACATGACCTCACCAAATGAACTAAATAAGGCACCAGGGACCAATGTCAGAGAGACAGAGATATGTGACCTCTCAGACAGAGAACTCAAAATAGCTATTTTGAAGAAACTCAAAGAAATTTAAGATAACACAGAGAAGCGATTCAAAATCTTGTCAGATAAATGCAACAAATAAACTTAAATAATTAAAAAGAATCAATAACAAATTCTGGAGTTGAAAAATGCAATTGACATACTGAAGGATACAGCAGGGTCCCTTAATAGCAGAATTAATCAAGGAGAGGGAAGAATTAGTGAGCTTAAAAACAGGGTATGTGAAAATACAGTCAGAGGAGACAAAGGAAAGAAGAGAAAGATCTAAATCTAAGTACAGAAGGTTATAGAACACCAAGCCGATTTAACCCAAAGAAGACTACCTCAAGGCATGTAATAATAAAATTCCCAAAGGTCAAGATTGAATAAAGAATTCTGAAAGCAGTAAGAGGAAAGAAACAAATAAAAGCAGACTTTTCAGTGGAAACGTTACAGGCCAGTAGAGAGTGATATGACATGTTTAGTGCTGAAGGAAAATAACTTTCACCCTTTGGGCTTCTCCTACCCTTAAGTCAACAGGATAAGAAGGGAGTTACAGTGTTGGCTGGGGTGATTGACCAGACTATCAAGATGAAATCAGTCTATGATTCCACAATAAAGGTATGGAAGACTATGCACGGAATACAGGCGATCCCTTGGGGTGTCTCTTAGTATTACCATGTCCTGTGATTAAGGTCAGTGGAGAACTACAACAGCCTAGTCCAGGCAGGGCTATAAATGACCCAGGTCCTTCAAGAATGAAGGTTTAGGTCACTCCATCAGGAAATAATCCACAGTCTGCTGAGGTGCTTGCTGAAGAAAAAAGGAATACAAAAGGGGTAGTAGAGGAAGGTAGTCATCAATACTAGCTATGACCACATGGACAGATGCACAAATGGGGACTGTAATTGTCATGAGTATTTCCTCCTTCTTTTGTTAAAAACATGTTTGTGTATGTATACACTTGCAATAAGAAAATACCTCATTGTATTTACTTTTTCCTTTATCATATGACATAAGATTTATTGACTTCATATCAGCATTTAAATGTTATTAACTCTATGCAATAGCATTTGGGTTTGGGATTGGTGCATTTCCAGTCGTACAAAGGATAGTTGTATTACGTTAGGCATAATTTTGACCTTATTATTGTCTTTATTTGAAGATTATGTATGATCTCAGGAGATGTGTATGGGTTCAAGTTGACAAGGGGTGGACTTGTGATGATTAATGCTGAGTATCAACTTAATTAGATTGAAGGATGCACAGTACTGATCCTGGGTTTGTCTTTGAGGGTGTTGCCAAAGGAGATTAACATTTGAGTCAGTGGACTAGGAAAGGCAGACCCACCCATAATCTGGGTGGGTACAATCAGCTGCCAGCAAGACTAGAATATAAAGCAGGCAGAAGAACGTGAAAAAACTAGACTTGCTTAGCCTTCCAGGCTACATCTTTTCCCTTGTGCTGGATGCTTCTGGCCCTCAAACATCGGACTTCAAGTTCTTCAGTTTTGGGGCTCAGACTGGTTTCCTTGCTCCTCAGCTTGCAGATGACCTACTGTTTGACCTTGTAATCATGTAAGTTTAATACTCCTTAATAAACTCTCTCTCTGTCTCTCTATGTATATGTGTGTGTGTGTCCTATTCTCTTTCTCTAGAAAACTCTAATATACTAGGTATTTTATTTTTTGTGTGGCAATTGTGAATGGGATTGCATTCTTTCAGCTTGACTGTTGGTTTATAGGAGTGCCAACAATTTTTGCACATAAATTTTTTATACTGAGACTTTGTTTTAGTTGTTTATCAGCATAAGGACCTTTTGAGCTGAAACTATGGGATTTTCTAAATATAGGGTCATGTCATCTGCAAAACCAGGATAGCTTGACTTCCTCCGTTTCTATTTGGATGCTCTTTATTTTATTCTGATTTTTGTTTTATTCTGTCTTGCCTGATTTTTCTGGCCAGGGCTTCTAATACTATGTTGAATAGAAGTTGTAAGAGAGGGCTTTCTTGTCTTGTGCTGGTTTTCAAGGGGAATGCTTCCATCTTTTCTTCTTCAGTATGTTGGCTGTAAGTGTGTCATAGATGGCTCTTACGATTTTGAGGTATGTTCTTTTTATAACTAGCTTATTGAGAGTTTTTAACATGAAGCAGTGTTGAATTTCATTGAAAGCAATTTCTGCATCTATCGAAATAATCATGTGGATTTTTTCTTTAGTTTTATGTGATAAATCACATTTACTGATTTGCATATGTTAAACCAACTTTGTATCGAAGGGATAAAGTCTGCATGGTTGTGGTGGATTAGCTTCATGATGTGCTGCTGGAGTCGGTTTACAAGCACTTTGTTGAGGATTTTTTGCATCAATGTTCATCAAAAATATTGGCATGAAATGTTGTTGTTGTTGTTGTGTCTCTGCCAGACTTTGGTATCAGTATGATGCTGGCCTCATAGGATGAGTTGAGGAATAGTCTCTGCTCATCAATTTTTTGGAACAGATTTCATAGAACAGGACCAGCTCTTCTTCATGTATCTGGTAGAATTCAGCTATGAATCCTGCTTGTCCTAGGCCTTTTTTGGTAGGCTATTTTTTACTGATTCAATTTCAGAGCTTGTTATTGGTTTGCAGAGGGAGTTAATTTTTTCCTTGCATCAAATTATTTTAAGAGTCATTCACTGAGAACTGGCAATAGTTTCAGGAAGGTTGTATATCTTAAATAGTAAAACTTTAGCCATTTGTCACAGTGCCTGAGATTTTAGCACTACATATCATAATTCATTAGAATATTTTACCAGTGCCCTAAATATATACTTTAATATTTATTTATTGATTAAATATTTAATATTCTAATAGTATGTATCACACTTGTTAATAACCATTATTATGAGTTCATCTTAAAGGCACTTTATCATCGGTATAAGGCTTTTTTTGAGAAATTATAGGTTCATCACTTAATATAAGGAGTGAGACTTTAGTACAGTCATGATTGTCCAGTAGGTCCTTGATAAACAAGGGATTAAAGAAGCCATAGGAGCTGTCAAAAATATATTCCTAATTTAAAGAAATTTACAACAGTGGGTGCTGTTTCACCAGTGTTCATACTAATAATACGTAAGTTATAAACTTTAAATGAAGCTTTGGTTTTCTAGATGGTTGTCTATGGGATTTTATTTTATTACTTTGTTCTATTACAGTAAGAAAATTTGATTGCAAAGACTTTTGAAGTAAGTTGCAGGTGAATCTTGGTAGGATTTAAACAACATAGTAAATGTCAATCATTTCTCTATCTAGCAAGTTATTTTATCATCTCCATTCTACACAAATCTTTCCACATTACTTTCTAAGCCTTTTTGAGGCCCAAGATTTTTGAATGTTAGAGATGAAACAAAAAAGACCATCTGAAGTCCTACTTATAAACACTTCTCTATTATGTAACAGAAGAAGAGTACATTGTTTATTAGGTTGGTGCAAACATAATTGCAGTTTTTGCATTGTTGGAATTTGCCATTTGGTATTGGAATACATTCTTAAATAAATGTGGTTATGTTATACATCATTTTAATGCACATTTTCACTTTTTTTGCTAATGATTTATTACTTGTTCTTTATTTTATATTTATTTTGGACTATGGAAATGATGTTAGACAGAAACCAAATTCAAATGATTTTCTTATTTGTGTTCAAAATGAGTCATAAAGCAGAGGAGACAACTCAATGTCAACAACACATTTGACCCAGGAACTGCTAAAGAACATACAGTGCAGTGGTGGCTCAAGAAGTTTTGTAAAGGAGATGAGAGCCTTGAAGATGAGGACTCTAGTGGCTCACTGCAACCTCCACCTCTCTGGTTCAAGCAATTCTCCTGCCTCAGCCCCCTGAGTAGCTGAGATTACAGACACCCGCCACCATGCCCAGCTAATTTTTTGTATTTTTAGTAGAGACGGGGTTTCACAGTGCTGGCCAAACTGGTCTTGAACTCCTGACCTCAGGCGATCCTCCTGCCTCTGCCTCACAAAGTGCTGGGATTACAGGCTGGTCTTGAACTCCTGATTCCCGGTGATCTGCCCGCCTCGGCCTCCCAGTGTTGGGATTACAGGTGTGAGCCACCGCACCTGGTCTATCATCCTCTCTTATTCTACAAAACAACCACAAACCATTTCTCCATCGAATTGTGACGTATGATGAAAAATGGATTTTTATACAATAATTGGCAGTGACCAGCTCAATGGTTGGACTGAGAAAAAGCTCCAAAGCACGTTACAGATATAAACTTGCACCAAAAAATGGTCATGATCACTGTTTAGTGGTCTGCTGCTGGTCTGATCCACTATAGCTTTCTGAATCCCAGTGAAACCATTAGATCTGAGAAGTATGCTGAGCAAATTGATGCAATGCACAGAAAACTGCAATGCCTGCAGCCAGCATTGGTCAACACAAAAGGCCCAATTCTTTTCCACGACAATGGCTGACTGCATGTCACACAGTGCTTTAAAAGTTGAACAAATTGTGCTATGAAGTTTTGCCTCATCTGCCATATTCACCTGACCTCTTGCCAACCGACTACCACTTCTTCAAGCTTCTCAGCCACTTTTTGCAGGGAAAACGCTTCCAAAACCAGCAGGATGAGGAAAATGCTTTCAAAGAGTTTGTGGAATTCCAACACACTGATTTTTATGCTACAGGAATAAACAAACTTATTTCTCTTTGGCAAAAATGTGTTGATCTTAATGGTTCCTATTTTGATTAATAAAGATGTATTGAGCCTAGTTACAATGATTTAAAATGCACGGTCCAAAATCACATTTACTTTTGCACCAACCTAATTAAATACTACAAAAACATGTTTTGACTATATTGTGTTGTGTGTCTTATTTGAAGATCTGAGAATTAGAGTGAGATACTCCCCACAAATTTTGAAAAATATTAATTAATTGATTAATTTAAAGTATTTATTGAGTTAAACTCCAAAATAAATGTATTTCATAGAGGTCAAAGCAAGGATATAAAAATTACCATACAGAGAACCTAGCACCTAGGCACAAAGTAAGGCTGTCAACTGATTATTTTAAGATAACTATGGTTAGAGTTATTAGTTATAGCTAGTATTAGTACACTCAAGAAACCTTAAATGTCTAATTCCAAATGTTTGTATGACAAAGATGCAAACTCATACCTGATAATATACTGTAGTCTGGTGGATGGATTTGTTTGTTCTTGCAAAAAGTTTTGAAACTTATTGTTTTCTCCTTTTGTTTGAATATTTTGGAGGATAAGGTATATTGACCACGGTTCCAAAGATGGATTTTCTTAGGCCTGCAACGTTTCTAAATACACCAAATACTCTCTACCTTGTAGAATTATCAAACATACCCTCCTTACAGTTGATCAGTTGAAATATTATTTTTTTAATTTTCAGAGTGACTCCAGAAGCTTTTGAGTTTGTATGGCTGCTTCTATGGTGAGATGGTTATGTCACTTAACATTTGACCTCTCTGACTTCTCTCATAATGATTCTTTGTTTATCAAGTTGTATTTCAATTTCATTCTGCCTGAAGATTAAACGTTGCTAGTGTGTAATTATAGGCTTCTGGCCTGTGCAACAGATTATTCTAAGTTAGTCCCAATTATGTTTTTGCTTTCCCCTACCTAGGTCTGTGTAGGGCAGAACATTTCTTGTTTCACTAGACTTTCGTTTTTCTGAACTGGAAAATTTACATTTTGTTTGATTACGTTACTAGAAATGAATACATGTGTAGTCTGGTGTATTTTTTTTTTTTTCATTAATATGAGTCATTACTTCAGGAAGAAGTCATCTCTGGGCAAATCAAAAAATAGTTCTTAAGCTAGATCTTCAAAGCAGAAAGTCAGATATCATCTTGACCCCATTATGTTCCATTACTGCCTTACTAGTTTTTACAAGTGTGACATAATTGCTGTTAAAAATAAAATAATAATTTGTTATACTTTCACACTGACAAAGCTTAAGAAAAAATAACTGCTTGACATGGAAAAGGACATTGCGTTGGAATACTGTGCATAACCAAGACATGGAATAAGATGCTTTCTAAATGAACTCTTGTACAGACCCCAGACAGCGCATCTATGACAGATTTCTATATAGCAATAAGACCAATCCTTTAAAAAAAATAAAATTTGCATTTTATAGTTTTCACGGCTGATGAATAAACAGGTAAGCAGCCTGCAGTATTTGGAAAATGTACTCTGAGAAAATACACAAAATGTAAACAACAAAAGAAGTATGGTGGATATAAATAAAAACCAGAAACAAAGTGAAATGTTTCTTTCCTTAATAGTTTCTGTAGGAGCAAGCCCTCTGTTTTTCCAAGTATTGGTCCAAACACAATTTGAAAATCTCTGTCTCTAAAGAAATATGTTTCAACTACAAGAAATTTCAGTTACTGAGTCTGGTAAGAATATCAATTGTGGCTGCCTCACCAAAGGAAATATCACAATGAAATACATTAGTCCTTGTTTGTATAAAACAAATTTACTGGTAAAAAGCAGTAACTTTCAGTGTAATTACACCTCAGTATATATTCAAGCATTCTTTCTCTTAACTAAATTTCTTACATACAGGTAAAAATCACAATACAGACAAATAATACTAACATTACTGACTAGTTTTGAATATAAATATTTTAGGAAAATGTTTTCAATATGAGTTAATCTTTATCTGTTAGTACCAATAATTTTGTTGAGTAAAAATAGAGCTAAGTTTATGAGAGATACAGAGAAAAAAAATCTCCTTTACCTTCACAATTAGTATAACTTTTGATTTTTTTCTTTTTAAATTCTTGAAGATAATTTTTAAAATTTTGGGCTTCTACTTTAAATATAAAAAAAGAAATAAAAATGAGGAACCTAATGAGCATAAGCATAAAGAAATTTCATCAACATTTCTCTTATAGGAGTATTTTCGTGTGCTGGGAGAATACACATCTAACTAAGAGAAAAGTCAGAGAAATAAATGTGATGAGCTGAAGAAAGCATAAAGTGGTTATTTTGACTTAGATTTGGTGAAAGAAAATATAATTGAGAGTTTATTTATTCATATATTCATTAATATTTACTGAAAACCATTGTGTTCAAACAGTAAGTTTGATCTGGGAATACATCATGTTATTCCAAATTAGGTAAATAAGTGTTTTGTTCATTAAAATTATTCAATAAACATTGATTGAATACCTATGTTAGGTAGAGTCATGTAACATTAAGTATATAGATAATTTTTTCTTAAGGATCCCATACTTCATAAGATTTTGATATTACAAAGTGGTAAATGCTATGTTCGAAGAGTGCACAAAAATTATTAAAGCACAAAGGAAATGGATTTCACCTAGAGAAGTTGTATTGAATAGTAAAGTAGAGTAAGAGATTAAAAGATGAAATATACCAGTACTTTTTAATAAAAAATTAATTTTGCCACCTATTTAAACTAATGTGCTTATTAAGTATACTACCATCACTGATACACACAATAAATAAAACTAATAAAAATATCTAACCAAAATTTGAAAAGAGATAAGACAATGGTAAAATATGAAAGGAGAAATGTGAGCTTTTTGTTTCAGCTCTGATGCATAAAGAGCTTAGAAGTCATCACTTACATTTTTTATAGCAAGAAAACAATTGGAACAAACTGAGCATCAATGACTTGTCTTAAACCTAACAGAAAATGATGTCACAGGCCAAACCAACACCCTGAAATTTAGAGAGAAATGCCAAGTCAGAGAACCACAGTTGAGATTATCTGACTTTGATAAGAAACTGCAGGGGCCATAAGATGGCAGGAATGTTAAAGTAGCAATTTTGATAAAAATCTGATTATTTAAATAGAAAGGACAAAATTCCCTAAAGGCAAACTACCAAAACCTAGACAAGAGAAATAGATAACCTGAATAAAACCAAATCTATTAGACATTGAATCGATAATTAATATCTTTTTAAAGTACCAGTCTCAGATGGTTTTACTGATGAATTTTGCCATACATATAAGGAAAAATGACCTGACTCTTCACCATCTCTTTCAGAATATACAAGCAAAACAAACAAACAAAAACCAAAAACACTTCCTACTCTTCATATAAATAAGGTCAGCATTGTCCTAATGCCAAAACTATATAAAGTCATAAAAAAGGAACCTAGATCAATATTTCTCATAAATATGCATTTTAATATTTTGCAAAAATAATGAGTTACAATATATAATGTACAAACTCATACAATATAATAATATACAAACTCATTACAATATATAATGAGTTTAATAAGTATCATAAACTGCAGACAATTATTCCAGGTATGTGAGGCTGGCTCAACATTTGAAAATCAGTTATGCAATATATCATATCAAAAACTAAAAGAAAAAACATATGATCTGATATGATCAATGCAGAAAAAGCATTTGAGAAAGTTCAGTAAAATTTGTAATAAACACTCAGCTAACTAGGAAAAGTGGAGAATATTCTCAACTTGTTAAAAAAACATCCACAGAAGTTATACTGCAAACATCATACTTAATGGTGAGGAACTGAATGCTGTCCATCAAAGATCAAGAAGAAATCAAGGAGGTGCCTTCTCTTTATTTTTATTCAACATCGTACTAGAAGTCCTCCCCAGTTTAAGAAGAAAAGTAAATATTGTGTGTGTATGTATGTGAATGTATATGTATATGTTTGTATATATGCATGTATATGTATTTGTGCATGCTTGTGTGTATATTTATTTACTCTGTCAGACCTAAAATAATACCCCAGTAGCAACAGACTCAGTCCCTGATGTTGATTTTTCATATAATTTTCCAATAAGAGAAAAGATTCTTGGGATAAATGGTTGATTCTAGAACAAGGGCAGAAAATTTATATGATGAATCTTGCAGCACCAGAAAGTAAGGAAGAGTTCAGTGAGAAAACAAAACAGAACAAAGCAAAGCAAAACAATCGCATTGATGGGAGTAAGTAAAAGGGATAGATAAAGCAACTGAAAGAGGTTTCTGTGGCCGTATCTGGAGCAATTTGAGAAACAAATTAAATAAAATAGTATTGTATTATAATCTAAAGTATGAAATAAATGTCTGTGAGCTAACACTGATATAGATAAATGAAGATAAATGAATACATTAATTGACAAGACACCAATTTGCTTTTCGTAGATATACTGCTCTCATAGAGGGGAGCACAATTTTTTTTTTTTTTTTTTTTTTTTTTTTTTTTTTTTTTTTTTTTTTTTGAGACGGAGTCTTGCCCTGTCGCCCAGGCTGGAGTGCAGTGGTGTGATCAGGGCTCACTGCAAGCTCCATTTTCCTGGTTCACACCATTCTCCTGCCTCAGCCTCCTGAGTAGCTGGGACTATAGGCAGCTGCCACCATGCCTGGCTAATTTTTTATTTTATTTTTTATTTTTATTTTTTTTTTTAGTAGAGATGGGGTTTCGCCATGTTAGCCAGGATGGTCTTGATCTCCTGACCTCGTGATCCTCCTGCCTCGGCCTCCCAAAGTGCTGGGATTACAGGTGTGAGCCACCGCGCCCGGCCGAGGGGGGGAGGGGCACAATTTAAGTTTGACCTATGCATAGTGAATTCCTTCAGCGGCCAGTAAGAAAAAGAGTGAGTTATGGGGAGAGTCATCAATATTCAAAAATCATGTTAGTAGTATGTGACCTTTGTATTATGTGATGAAAATAGCACTTCATTTCTGTGAGCTTCTTTCCAAAGACCCATAATCTCAATCTAACTGAGAAAAACACTAGCGAAATTCAGATAGAGAAGCAATCCTGCAAAATACCCAATCAGTACTTTTTGAAACTAGAAAGCTCATCAGAAACAAAAATAATTATAAGAAGCTGCCACAGACAAAAAGAGCTATTATTAATTTGCTAAGGCTGGCACAACAAAGTACTACAAACTGAGCAACAATAGCAGAAATTTATTATTTCAAGGATTGGAGGCTAAAAGTCCTAAGGTGTCAATGGGGTTTGTTCTTCTGAGGGAAGTTCTGGAGGCTAGAAGTCCTAGATTAAGAAATCAACAAGGTTGGTTCTTCTGATAATCTGTTACAGGCTTCCTTCCCTTCTAGGTCTAGCAGTTTTCTGACAATCTTAGGTGTTCTTTGACTTTTAAAAACATCTCACCCTTTCTCTTCATATGGCATTCTCTGTGTCTGTCTTCAAATTTCCTCTTTTTATAAGGACATCAGTCATGTTGGATTAAAGCCCACCCTAATGGTTTTATTTCAACTTGATTACCTCTTCAAACACCTTATTTCCAAATACAGTCATATTCCAAGTTACTGAATATTAGGTAGGACTCTAAAATATCTTTTTTTTGAGGTGGTCCAATTCAACCTATTTCAGGAAGTTAAGGATACATGATAACTAAGTTAATGTGATATACTTAAGGATTGAATGGAATCTTGGAATATGGAATGAACATTAGGTTCCAAACTAAAAAATCTCTACAAATTATAGATTTGAATTAATAAGAATGTATCAATACTGGTTCATTAATTGTAACAAGCATACTATACTAATGCAAGATGTTTATTGTAGGAAAAAGTTTGTGTGACATATATATACACACACTCTATACTATCTTTTCAGTTTTTTGAAAACCTAAAACTGTTTAAAAAAAATAAGGTATACTAAAAACATATGAATAGTATATGGAAATCCTGAATGAGTTCAATTGTTATTTTTACCTCGAATATCACAAATAATACTAATCCAGAAACTAAAGCCAAATCACAGTTAACAGGTTAAGCAGGAATAAGTTTTTATTTAAAATATTTGACCTCGGAGATGGAGACCATTTTGGCTAACACGGTGAAACCCCGTCTCTACTAAAAATACAAAAAATTAGCCAGGCGTTGTGGCGTGTGCCTGTAGTCCCAGCTACTAGGGAGGCTGAGGCAGGAGAATGGCCTGAATTAGGGAGGCGGAGCTTGCAGTGAGCCGAGATGGCGCCACTGCACTCCATCCTGGGCAACAGAGCGAGACTCCGTTTCAAAAAAAAAAAAAAAAAAAAAATGACCTCAATACTTGATGACTGAAATGATACAAAATGATTTCTCTAACATTACTTCAAATTTGTAGATATTCCTTTGCACGCCAAACTTAATGATGTCTTAAAATATAGCAGGGAATTTAATGAAAATAAGATTTTTTTTAATTTTTTTTATTTTTAGTGGTGTCCGTTAATTAGGATATCCAAATCCAGAAATAAAAGTTGTACCTCAAAGGACAGCTATTCATGATTTCTAATGCACTGAAAAGTAATGATTGTAACTTGTTAAGAATGCTGTCAGTGCATTTAAGAGACAATTCCTACATTATTTTTAAATAAAGAAGAGTGTAGAAGAATATCAAGACTATTGAGCTTTTAAAAGTTTTAATGAAGAGGAAAGTCAGTTATAAACTGTTTAATGGCAAAAATAAACTCAATTTTCCTACAATTGTGACATATGCATGATTCCCCTCATTTTATGGGTGAGAAAACAAAAATGTAATTATGTTAACTTGCTCAGGAATTCTAGTATATTTCTATTCAGCTTCAGTCTTTGAAGTTCAATGATAAGGCGGGGTCTTCAATAATGCATCATAAAGAAAAAACAAAAAGTCCTGTATCAAGTGGAGAAATACTTAAATCTGAATATTACTTTTAGATTCAGAAAAGTAAAATAATAAGATTATAAAACTTAATTTTATTGTAAATAACATGAGCTTTCTGGCAGTTACTGTATTGACCAAAATACATCAGGAGTAATAATAATAGATAATCTTTCATTTTATCTTCAGAATTGACTAAAAGACTGAGACAGAAAAAGTAGCCCTCAACTCATGTGCTAACAGCTAGACCATGGGCTTTTCCAATTGAATAAAATATTTTCATAAAGGGTCAATGTAAAATAGGTTCACTCTGTGATCATGGTTGACTAATGGACTAAAAAAGCAGCATGGTTTCATAATCTTATTTGAGCAAAAATTCAACCACAGATATAAACAATATCATCCGAACCACCAAAATGATGAAGCATTGCCCTCTTCCAGGTAACATGAGTGACTAATGTTCTTTTATCATATGAAGAATTAGCCCCTTTCCATTCCTTCTGTTTCTAGGTAAAAACATCATTGAGAACCAGATTAGGAAAAGCATTTAAGCCACATTATCAATAAGAAACTCCCAAGAGAAAACTCCCTCCAATACCTATGAAAAATCATTTGCATGATTTAAAATAGCCAAGAAATGAAATCAGCCTCAGTATCCATCAATGGATGAATGGCTAAAGAAAATGTAGTATATATGCATGATGAAATATTATTCAGCTATAAAACAGAAGGAAATCCTGTTATTTGAGACAATATGGATAAATATGGAGGACATTCTGCTAAGTGAAATAAACCAAGCACAAAAAGGCAAATACCGTATGATCTCACTTACATATGGAATCTAAAATAATCAAATCCAAATAAGCAGAGAGTAGAATGGTGGTTACCAGGGGCTGAATATGGAATAGAGTGGGAATGAGGGGATGTTGATTAAAAGGTATAGCATTTCATTTATACAGGAAGAATAAGCTTTGGAGATCTATAGCATAGCATGACAACTATAGTTAAAAATAATGTATATTTGAGAATTGCTAAGAGAGTAGATTTAAAATGTTCTCACCACAAAAAATATGCATGTGAGGTGATGAATATGCTAATAAGCTTAATTTAACCTTTCCACAATACATATTAAAACATCACACCATATCCCATAGATATATGTAATTATTATTTCTTAAGACTCTTTTCTATATCAGTTCTTTTCTTGCCCGAATCTGGAGTTCTTCCAGTATCCAAGGATGGCATTTTTCACATCTATGTCAGTGTTTTAGGCCACTCTTCTTTATTAAAACATAAATGTTCTTCTGTGATATGATTCCCATACAGATGAATCTATGTTATTTTTCTAAATGTGGAAAGAAATTTTCCAAGATCTGACCCATTCTAGAAACCATTCTGAAATTCCAGAATACAGTGTCTCAAGTGGAAACATATATTAGAGCATCAGAAGATATATTAAAGAAGTAGAGTGAGCTGTGTCTCATCTTCACAAAATATAATTGTGTAAGCAGCATAAGGCAGCTTTCTTTCATTTGTAAAAATTGTCATAAGATTAAGATTCATTGCATTTAAATATTTTTATGCCAATCACTAAGGTGAATATAGTACATTTTTGCAAAGTTTAATCACTTTAACATTTTTATACTTCAGATAAAATTTAAATATAAATCTTTTCCTTGCTTATAATATTATATTCTTTTCAAAAAATACTTTCATCATTTTAGTTAGTTCTTCACACGGGAAAGAAATTCTGGTACTATGTTCATTGTCTCAAGGAAGTAGGTCTAATTTAAGAAAACAAAATAGTGTCCTGGAAAGGTTAATATAACTATTCAGTAGAAAACAACACTTACATGTAAGTGAATTATTAAACATCCTGCAATGGCTAGAGAGATACACATTTAAAAGCATACTTGAACATAATTTCTGTAATTGAACTATGACTTTAATTGCATGATTTGCTTTTGCGATGGAGTTCTTAAGAGTTACAACTCTTATCAAGATTTAGAATATTTAACTTCTCATTTACCCACCCTGATAATAATAATATGCTTAAAAGAGTGACATCATTTTATCATATGTTGTTAAGTAACATATACTAAATAAATACATGGTAATTACTAAAGTGCTTAAAGGTATTTTGCTAAAAAAAATACTGATGGACACTTCTGAATTACTAAACCAGTTTCAACTAAGATTTTTAAATTATTGTAAAGTATTTTAAGAATTTCAGTGTTTCGGAGTTTTGACATGTGATATTTAATTGCTTATTACAACATTAATGGGAAGTTGAAAATTATTGATTTCATATTTAACAACAAACATTACAACTATGTATATGTACTTGTTTTCATATTCAACAACAAACATCACAATTATGTATATGCACTTAAAACCGACTATGTGCCAGTGGCACAGAATAAATATAACATAAAATACCACTGCCCTGATGGATCCTATATTCCTTCAAATAAGGGCAAAACAAGCCAATATAATTACAAATGTCTATTATTCAATGCAATACTTAATATTAAGAAAAAATTTAAGGTAGCGTAAAGATAGCAGGAGATGACAATTGAGACTATTTTATATAGTATGTCATGTCAGATCACTTAGGCTAATTAATGATGTGGTAACAAATTACCCAGAAATTTATTTCTTAGAGGAAAACGTTTTGAGTGAAAGGATGTATCATATATTGTGAATGAGTCCATAATTGCAAATTTGATTTGCAATGTTGGTAACTGGTGGTCCTTGATAAGTGTATATCTTTAAAACACCTCAAATTCTAGCCTATAATTCCCAGTAGGGTAAAGGAACAAAAGTATTTTGGGAAGACTAGGCAGTATAGATTTTCAATAGGTAAAATACATTATTTGGAATGATGTGATGATGAATTGCATATGTCAACTTGACACGGTGTAAAGATATTTAGTTAAAAATTTTTTCTGGGTATGTCATGAAGGTACTTGTGAATGAGATTTAATATTTGAATCAAGGTCTGGGCACTGTGTCACACCTGTAATACCAGTGCTTTAGGAAGCCGAAGTGGGAGGATCACTTGATATCAGGAGTTTCAAACAAGCCTGTGCGACATAGTGAGATCCCATGTCTACAATACATATGTATATTTAAATCAGCCAGGTGTGGTGGCACAAACCTGTAGTCCTAGTCACTCAAGAGGCTGAGGCAGGAGGAGAAAGGATCACTTAAGCCCAGGAATTCAAGGCAGCAGTGAGCGGAATTGTACCACTGCACCTAAGTTTGGGCAACAGAGAGATATCCTGCCTCTAAAAAAAAAAAAAAATCTCCTGCCACACACATACATAAATATATTTGAACTGCTAGATTGAGTAAAGCATATTGCCATCCCCATCATGTGTAGAGATTATCCAATCCATTGAAGACCTGAATAGAAAAGGCAGAGGAGGGGAGGCTTTTCTCTCTGCCTGTTTGAGCTGGGGTATTGGTCTTCCGTTGCCCTCAGACTAGAACTCACACCACGGACTTTCCTGGTTCTCAGGCTTTTGAACTTGGGCTGGAGCTTATACCACTGGCTTTCCTGGGTGTCCAGCTTACAGATGGAAGGTTGTAATAATTCTCACCCTTCATAATTGTATAGACCAATTCCTTATTAAAAAATCTTTATATATCCATAAAGATGTGTGTGTGTATTTACGTGTATCTTTATATATATATATATATATATATATATATATAAATTCATCTTTAGTATATATTTATATATGTAAAGGTACATCTTTATGTATGTATATCTGTATAAATAAAGATATAGCTTTATAAATTGAAGCAACACATTTTTAGACATATCTGAAGATGTAAATGCAGATATAAAGATGTATTTACATATATAAAGATATGTATGTATCTATAAAGATATATATACATATATGTTTATATATCTATATATAGATATATCTACAGTATATTTATACATATGTGTAGACCTAAAGATACATCTTTATATTATATATAGATATATCTTTATATCTATATTTACATATTTATTTATATCTATATATAAATATACGAAACCTATCCTTTTTCTGTGGAGAAGATTGACTAATAACAGTGATTTCTAAAAAATATTTTGCTTTAATTTAATTTGCTCTTCGTTGTTAACAGGTAAGTTCCAAACAACTTGCTATTTACAAAGTAGTCAATTTAAGAGACATAAATGGCTTATTAGTTATTTTGTACCTCATTATTAAGAAGGATTTATAAACAAAGGAATAAAGCCTTTGCTTAATGGGTTCCATCACTTCCCTTCCTCAAGATAAGTACCTTGTTTTCTACCATATATGCTCTGGTATAAGAATTTAATCTTTACACTGTGTGTAAATTAACAATAGAATATAAGAATTCATTGTATTTTTATTTAAAGTAATTTGACTTATTAAACATTCTGCAAAATATTTTCAGTCCAAGAAATGCTGAAAAATTTTTTAAAACACATGCTCCTAAATGTATAGCTGAGTTTTAAAAGGTATAAGGGAAATTACACTTATTAGAGGTCCTAGAAAAAAGAAAAAAAAGAGACAGCTGAAAGAAAGGTGCTAGCATAGTTTAAAACCACCAAGGACCTTAGAAAAATTTTCTCAAACTAATGGATAAAGCAAGCTTTGGATTATAATGTTTATAGTACCATAAACAGACAACATAACTGTCAGGCCAAGTGAAGTGGAGAGTGAATATTGAGATTCCTAAGTAAACTAGATGTTATAAAATGTGGAAGACTGGGAGAAAAATAAATCTACCTTCATGTTAAAGGGGGACAAGTAGTAGCTTTTAAAAAAAATCTCATCCTTCACACCGTATTAGTAAAATAATAGAGCCTTTTTTCAAAAATCAAAATCACATACCTTCTTTAAAATGAATTTGAATGCATATCATTTTTATTTTGGAAAATATTAAATTGAGAAATAAATTGTTGCCAGATTTTTAGGATGCCTGGCAAGACTGTATACAAGAAAAATCAGCCTCAATATATCCTTTAATAATTTGGGGGAATTAACATCTGCTAAATATGAGTTAACCATCGAAAATTTAAAACTACAAAAAATGTACAATAATCACCAGGAGTAAGCAGAGACATCAGTTAGAGGAATTAGGCTCAGAAATCAGATATAAAACGTATTAAATTATATGATGTGAATCTATTTCTCTGTTTTCAGTAATGAGAATTAATTGATAACACATGACATTGAAAAGGACCAAGTATATTTTACAATAGAACAAATTTTAAAATGTAAATGTTAAAATGTAACTGAAAATTGAAGTGGATGAGTTACATATGTAACAAGGCTAAAAGAAGAATTAATGACTGCAGCTGAGATATGAAAAAATTACAATACAGTAAAATGAGACAATTTATTGGTGAAATAAATGCGGGAAACATATGAGAAGAGTCCATCATAAAATTAATTAAAGGATTTAATTAAATGCAAAAGGATATAGCAGAGTACATAGAGAAGAGGAACTATAAAAAGTGATTATAACTTAGAATTTTATAAAATTGATGACAAACATAACACACAATGAACAGAGTAAGACTCCAAAGACAAGCTAAAAGGTTGTCGTGCCGTATCTTCATAGTCGATGAAAGAAGACATTGATACACAAGGGATATAACAGTTAATTACTCACAAAAAGATAAACATCAGGAGCTTTAATATTGATGCACCAATTCCCTGGCTCCCACTTACTGGTTCAAAGCGATGCAGTCAGTGGATTAAGTCACAGCTGATGAACATAGGGCAAAGGGCTCAAGACCTTTAGTAGCTAGCAATGAAAAGTCACTTCCCTTTCTTGTGGAGTGGGGAAGATGTTACACTGAAACTGTCCTCTGGCCATCTTGACCTACTTATTTGCATATATGACCAGTTACAGAAATAGCTCAGTACTAGGAGACAGTTAAACCTTACAGTTTGGAACACTTGGCAAGGACAAGTAAGATGTTTAGGGCCCATGGTGGACTGCCTTTTCCAGTATGGTAAGTCAAACAATTCAATTAACACTGATTTTTGTGCAGCAAAAAAATAAATACACAGGACATTAAAATAGTTTATTAACTGCAAATTGAGAGATCCAAATCCAACGGAACATCTTTCAAAAGAAAAAAAAAAAAAAAAAAAAAAAAAGGATTAAAAACCAGGTGCAAGTCCTAGCTGCTCAGGAGGTTGAGGCAGAATGAACATTTGAGCCCAGGAGTTCAAATCCTGCCTGAGTAACATAGTAACATACCATCTCAAATAATAATAACAATAATAATAGTGATTAAATACAGATATTTTCAGATCAAGGAAAATCTAGATAGTTCACTACTAACACAACTTCATTAGGTGAAATTCTAAAACATGAGTTCCCGGGATATGAAGGAGGTTAATAAATACAAGAATAATAGAACAGGAAAGGAATTGGTAAGTTTTTGTGTAAAAAAAAAAAAAAAAAAAAAAAAAAAACAAATACTGACATAAGGCAATAATAGTATATAACTTTTGAGGTAAACTATTGAAGCAATTATTAAACAACAATGATATATAAGAAGAAGGGCATGCTTGGAATTAAAATGTAAAAAGACAGAAATTTTCATAAATATTTGACCTCTACAAAGTCTGTGAAAATTTCAGTATACTCTCCCAATAGTATGGAATACTACATGAGAATAAAAGAGAGTATAAAACTCAAAAATGCAAGGAGACAAAACAAGAAAAAATTTGAAAAAAAAAACAAAAAACAAAACATCTGGGTGGGGGGAATAAAAATTTAGAGTGTATGCAATTAAACTAAAATTATCTGCTTAAAATAGTGTTATAACTATGAGGCATTTCACGTAAGCCCCAAGGTAACCACACACTCCCCAACCCACACACACATTATAAAAGTTACACAAAGAAGAAAAAAATTGAAGTTTATCAATAAAATAAAATCAACAAAGGTGACAAAGGTAAGATAAAGGAACAAAACTAACACAAAACAGCTATCAAAATAGCAATAGAAAATCATTCCTTATCAATAATTACTTTTAATGTAAATGAAATAAACTCTCTAATTAAAAGCTACAAAGTGACTGAGTGGATTAGAAAACAAGACTTAATTACATGCAGTCTACAAGGAGCTCACTTTACATTTAAAGACATCAATAGACTGAAAGTGAAGGGGTGGAAAAGAAATTCTATGCAAATGGTAAACAAAAAAGAACAGGTTGGCTATACTTAGACAAAATACACTTAAAGCCAAACATTGGCACAGCAGACAACAAAGGATACTTTATAATAATAAAAGAATCATTTTAACAGGAAGACAGAACAATTGTAAATATCTATGCAACCAACATTAATGCACTTAAACACAGAAAGCTAACATTGACAGAAATGAAGGAAATAATTGTCAGCAATAGAATAATAGTATGAAACATCAATATCCCACTTCCCATGATGGATAGAACATGCAGAAAGAACATCAATAAGGAAACAGAAGACTTGAATAACACTACAGACAAAAAAGACCTAACAGATATGCACAGAATATTCTATATAACAGCAGCAGAATAAACATTCTTCTCAAATATACATGTATTGTTCATCAGAATAGATGACATATAAGGTCACAAAGAAAGTCTTAACAAATTAAACAAGATTAAAAGCATACCAAATATATTTTCTGACCACAGTGGAAAAAAACTGGAAATATGTAACAGAAGGAAAACTGGAAAATTCACAAATATGTGGAAATTAAGCATATATACTATTGAACAACCATTATGTTAAAGAAGAAATTAAAAACTATATTAGACTTCTTCCTTTCAATCTGGATGACCTTCATTTCATTCTTTTGTCTAATCATTCTGGCTAGGACATCTATAGTACTATATTGAATAAAAGTGGTCATAATGGGCATCCTTGTCTTATTCTAGCCCTTACAGGAAAATGTTTCTGTTTTCCCCATTCAGTATGATACTAGCTGTGCGCTTGACACATATGGCTTCTATTGTGTTGAAATATGTTCCTTCTATACCCAGTTTGTGGGAGTTTTTATCATGAAGGGATATTGAATTTTATCACATTTTTTTTTTCCAGCATCTGTCAAAAAAATTATAGGGTTTTTTTTTGTCCTTCATTCTGTTGACATGATGTATCACATTTATTGTTTTGCATATATTGAAACATCCTTGCATCACTGGGATGAATTCTGCTTGATCATGGTGTATGATCTTTTTAATGTGTTGTTGAATTCAGCTTGCTAGTATTTTGTTGAAAATTTGTGCATCTATATTCATCAGATATATTGGCCTATAGTTTTTTTGTTGTGGCTTTATCTGATTTTGATATCAGGATAATCTGACTCATAGAATGAGTTTGGAAGCATTTCCTTCTCTTTGACTTTTCTTGGAATAGTTTGAGTAGAATTGGTATTAGTTCATTAAATATTTGGTAAAATTCATTAGTGAAGTCAACAGGTCCTGACCCTTTTGTTTTTTTCTTAATTGGAAGACTTTATTATTGCCTCTAGTCATCATTGCTTGTGAGAAAATTCTGCAAGACACACACAAATAAAAACATAACATATGAAAACATATAGGATACTGCAACAGCAGTACTAAGAAGGAAGCTAATAGCAATATCCACCTACATTAAAAAAAGAAGAAAAATCTGAAACAGTTTAACTTCATATCTCATGGAACTGGAAAAAGAACAAACTAAGCCCAAAGTTAGTAGAAAGAACAAAATATCAGAGTCAGCAAAAGCAAAATAGAAAATACAGAATACATAGAAAAATCAATGAAACTAAGAGTTTGTTTTTGGAAAATGTAAGATATTGATAAACATTTATGTTGCTTCATTAAAAAACTAGAAAAAATAAAATAAACAAAATCAGAACTAAAGAAGAGTTACTATAAGCAATCTCAAAGAAATATAAAGAACCATAACAGATTACTATGAATAATTATATGACAACAAAGTGGACAGCTTAGAAGAAATGAATACATACATACAACCTGCAAAGACTAAATAATGAAATATAAAATCTGAACAGAACAATAACTAATATAAAAATTGAACTGATAATCAAAAACTCCCAAGAAAGAAATTGCAGGAGCAGATAGCATCATTGGTGAATTCTGCCAAACATTTAAAGAAGAATAAATGCCAGTTCTTTTGAAACTTTTGAAATGAAGATAATATTTCCAAATTCATTTTATAAGGTTATTATCCAGATATCAAAGTCAAAGATGTCACAAGAAAAGAAAATTACAGGCCATTATGTGTGATAAATATAGATGCAAAAATCCTCAACAAAGTATTAGAAAATTAAATGCAACAGAATTTTTTTTTTTTTTTGAGAGGGAGTCTCGCTCTGTCACCCAGGCTAGAGTGCAGTGACCGGATCTCAGCTCACTGCAAGCTCCGCCTCCCAGGTTCACGCCATTCTCCTGCCTCAGCCTCCCGGGTAGCTGGGACTACAGGCGCCCACCACCTCGCCGAGCTAGTTTTTTTTTTGTATTTTTTAGTAGAGACGGGGTTTCACCAGGTTAGCCAGAATGGTCTCGATCTCCTGACCTCGTGATCCGCCCGTCTCGGACTCCCAAAGTGCTGGGACTACAGGCTTGAGCCACCGCGCCTGGCCTGTAACAGAAAATTAAAAGAATCATACACCATCATCAAGTAAAATTTATCCCTGGGGGAAAAACGTGTTTCCAATAAATCTGATGGTTCCCCAAACATATGCTGAAAAAAATCAATTAGTGTGATACACTACATTAATAGAATAAATGATAAAAATCACATGATCATTTCAATAGATTCAGAAAAGAATATTTGACAAAATTCAACATTCATTTATGAGAAAATCTTTGAAAAAACTACAAATAGAAGAAAATTACCTCAACATAAAAAAGATTATATCTGAAAAGCTCACAGTTAACATCATATTAAAATGTGAAAAACTAAAAGATTTTCCTCTGTGATTGGGAACCAAGCAAAGACACCATTTTTACTATTTGTGTTTCATATAGTACTAGACATTCTAGCCACAACAATTATGCAAGAAAAGAGAAAGAAAAAACATCAAAATTAGTAAAGAAAGAAGTAATATTGTCTCTTATTACAGATAACATAGTCTTATGACTATAAAGTCCTTAAGACCTCACAAAAAACTGTTAGAAGTAATAAAATGCTCAGTAAGATTGTGGATACAAATTCAACATGCAAACATCAATTGCATTTCTATACGCTAACAATAAACTATCTGAAAAGGAAATTAGAAAACAATTTTATTTATAATAGTACCAAAAGCAACAAAAGACCTAGAAATAAGCTTACCTAAGGAGATGGCAGATGTGTATATTGAAAACTACAAAACACTGATAAAAGAAAATTAACAAGGCATGAACAAATTAAAAGACATTCTGTGTTCCTGAATTGGAAGACTTTGTCAATTTTTTATACTACCAAAGGCAATCTACAAATTCAATGAAATCCCTATCAATATGTCAATGGCAAACATTTTAAAAATGAAAAAATAATGCTAAAATTTATGCAGAACCACAAAAGACCAGAAATAGCCAAATCAATCTTGAGAAAGAACAAATGGGAGACTCACACATTTTTTATTTTAAAATATATTACTCTCTCGACTTAGCATCTAAAATAGGGAGTATCCCCTCAATGGTTAGGAGAGATACAAAATTGAAATAAAAATTGTATTACTTACAGGTCTTGGGGGAATACATGGCATGCCTAGAGGGCACATCCATGCAGAGGTCAGGGAGCACGTTGACAGAAGGAAAGAAGAATCATGGGCCGATGTCTTTGTTGTGATCCAGGGCATTATGTAATCTGATTTATTATGGGGAGTTTGAATAGGTGGACTTAAAGCAAGCAGGCACAAGTTCTCGTATGTCACACTGTGACTGAGAGATGGTTGCTGTGGCATATCTGCACAGTTCACACAAGGTGTGGGAGTTAGCAGTACAGGTCAAGTAAGTTGTATGTAGTTGTCCCAAAGCAAAGTGTTCCCCGGGAGACAGTTGTATAAAGCAGATATCTGGATCAACCATACTGAGCAAATGGGGGAAAATGTAGAACTAGAAACTGTGTCAAAGATTATTACACCCTGCTTCTGGCATGAGAGAGTTAAATTTGCTTTCAGAGTGAACGCTGAAGCATAAAATTGTAAAAATTCACTACGATTACAAAACTATTGTAAACAAAACAGTAGGGTCCTTTCATAAAAATAGACACACAGACCAATGAAACAGAACAGAAAACCCAGAGGTAAATTCATGCATATATGATCAACTAATCTTCTACAATAACGTGAAAAATACAAAATGGGGAAAGAATAGTCTCATCAATAAATAGTGTTGAAAAAAACAGATGTACACCTGCAAAAATATAAATAAAGGAAAGACTCTTATTTTACAACAAACATAAAAATCAACTCAGAAAAGTTTAAAGACTTTAATGTAATGCCTGAAACTATAAAATTCCTAGAAGAAAATGGTGAACAAGTCTAATGACCTTGGTCTTGGGAATACTTTTATGAGCATAATATGAAAAGTATGGAAAAGTATGGACAACAAAACCAAAAGTAAACTAACGGGATTACATCAAACTAAAAATGCTGCACAGCAAAAGAAGCAATAAACAGAGTGAAAAGGCAACTAGAGAATGAGAAGAAAATTTGTAAACCATAAATTTAATATGCAGTTAATATCTGAAAATTACAATATACTGCTATAACTCAATAGAAAAACAAAAAAAACAAAACAAAACTAAGACAATAAAAAAGACTAATGATTTTAGTAGAAATTTCTCCAAAGAAGATATATAGATGGCCACAAGGTATATAATAAAATAATCAACCTCAAGAATTATTAGAGAAATTCAAGTCAGAATCACAATGAGATATTACTTCATACCTATAAGGATGTCTATTATTTAAAAAAAACTGTTGACAAGGATGTGAAGAAATTGAAACCCTTGTGTTCTGTAGGTGGGAAAGCAAAATGGTACAGTTACTATGGAGAACAGTGTGGAGGTTTCTCAAAAAAATAAAAAATAGAACAACCATATGATTCTGCAATCTAACTTTTGTGTATTTAAGATTGAAGTCAGAATCTTAGAGAAATATTAATACACCAATGTCACTGCACCACTATTCACAACAGCCAAGTTATGACAACACCATAAATGTTCATCGACAGATGAATGTATAAGAAAAAGGAATGTAAAAGAATGTATACATACAATGGAATACATTTCAGCCTTGAAAGAAAATGGAATATGCAATAGCATGAAGGAACTGTGAGGACATTATTCTAAGTGAAATAAACCTGTCACAGAAAGACAAATACAGCATGATTCCATTTATATGATGAATGTAAAATAGTGAAACTTAAAGATTCAAAGAGTGGAATCATGATTGACAGGGGCTGTAGGGAAGATAAAACGGGGAGTTACTAATCAATGGGCATTAAGTTTCAGTCAAGCAAGAAAAATAAGCTTCTCTAAAGATCTGCTGTATAACATTGTACCTATAGCGAACAATAACAAATTGTGTTTTTTAAAAATTGTTAAGAGGTAGGATCTCATGTTAAGTGTTCATAACACAATAAAGTAACATAAAAGAAAATAGAAAACAAGGCAGGTCACTGTGATGAGAAAGTAGAGCAGCAGGAACCTCATGCACTTCTCTTCAAAGTTTAAGCTGGTAAAACCACTTTGAAAAAAGAAATTATCACTATAGACTACACGTAAAAATACGAATATTCCATGACACAATAATTTCATTCCTAAGTATATAGACAACATTAATGAGTACACATGTGCTCCAAGAGAAAAGTAAAGGAATATTTATATTAACAACATTTGTAATTACCAAAAACTGGAGGGAAAAACCCCTGCATATCTGTCAGCAGTAAAATGTATGAAGAATGAGGTATTTGTACAATGCTGTAGTATAGAGCAATGAAAATGAGTAAACTGTAGATACAGGTCACACGTTTATTTTGAAGAAAAGCAGCAATATAACAAAGGATACATTTTATATGACCCTAGTGTTGTGATTTTCAGATGTAGACAAAAGTGAAATGTTTCGTTGAGGGACATATTGGATAATAAGTCTGTAAACAAAGGTGTAAAGAATAGCAGTTACTCCTCATGAAAATTAAGTTTTATGATTGAGGAAAGGTTTAAAACGCAGGCACTTGGAGTTCTAACAATGCTGTTTCCTGAAATTTTGTTTACAGAACTGTTTGCATTCTCATAGGTTTCTCAGCTATATATTTATAGGTTTTCCATCTTTTATATGAATTGTTATTCATAATTTTGGAAACAGCATACAAGATTATAAATAATCCTCTATCAAAGAAGTGAAATAATGGATTTTTAAAACAAATGGCCAAGAAAATACTGCATGTCAAAACTTTAGGATTCTGGTAAAGCCGTATATCTTTGGGAATGCAGAGCATTAATACTTATATTGGTGCAGTATATTCTCAACTTGATAAAGAAAAACTACAGAAAACTTACAGGTAACATTATATTGAAAGGTGAGAGACTAGAATCTTTTCTGCTAAGATGAGGAACAGGCAACGATGTCATCACCTCTAATCACTGCTTTTCAACATCGTGTTAGATCTTAGCTAACACTAAGACAAGAAAAAGAAATAAAAGGTATACAGAATGAGAAGAAAGAAATAAAACTGTCTTTGCTTGCAGATAACATGAACAACAATGTAGAAAATCTTTACGAATTTACAAAAAATATTTGGAACTAATGAGTGGTTATAGCAATGTTGTGGCATACAAGGTTAATAATACACAAAAGTCAATAACTTTTCTGTATAAAAGCAATGGACAAGTAGAATTCAAAATTTAAAGCACAATACCATTTATATTACCATTCATAAAAATAAAATGCTTTGATATAAATCTAACAAAATAGGTACAAAATAAATATGTGGAAAACAACACAACTGTGATGAAAGGAATCAAGAAGGACTAAGTTAAGAAGAGAGATATTTCATGTCCATGGGTAGGAAGACTCAGTATTTTCCTATGTCAGTTCTTGCCAAATTTACCTATAGATTCAATGCAATCGCAATTTAAATTCCAGCAAGTTATTTTGTGGATATTGACAAATTGATTCTAAAATTTATTGAAAGACAAAATATCCAAAATAGCTAACACAATATTGAAGGAAAAGAACAAAGTTGGAGTATTGACACTACTCAACTTTAAGACTTACTATAAAGCTGGAGGCATCATACTCCCTGATATTAAAATGTATTATAGAGCTATATAATGAAAACAGCATGGCACGGGCAAAAATAGACACATGGACCAGTGGAACAGGATAGAAAGTCACGAAACACATTTAAATATTTATAGTCAATTTATTTTTGATAAAGATGCCAAGAACACACATTGGAAAAGGTCATTCTTTTCAATAAGTGGTGTTAGGAAAAGTGAATATCCATATGCAAACAAGTATCCTTATTTCACACCATACACAAAAATCAATTCAAAATAAATTACAGGCTTAAATGTAAGACCTGAAAATGTAAAATTTCTAGAAGTAAAACTAGGGGAAAAGCTCCACCACATTGTACTGGGCAATTATTTCTTAGAACTTTAAAAGCACCTGCAACAAAAGTGAAAAAGAGACAAATGGGATTACATCAATCTAAGAAATTTCTGCACAGCAATGAAAACAACAGAGTGAAGAAACTGCCCATGGAATATTGCTGAATCTTGCACAACACAGGTCTGAACTGTACAAATCCACTTATACTCAGATTTTTTTTTTTTTGCTCTGCCACTCCTGAGACAGGAAGACCAAGCCCTCCATTTCCTCCTCCTCCTCAGCCTATTCAACATGAAGACAAGGAGTATAAAGATCTTTATGATTAATCACTTCCACTTAAAAAATAATAAACATATTTTCTCTTCCTTATGATTTTCTTAATAATGTATTTTTTTCTTCAGCTTACTTTATTATAAAAATACAGTTAATACATATACAATATATTTGATAATTAACTGTTTAGATTATTGTTAAGTCTTCTGGTCAACAGTAGTCAATTAGTAGTTAAATTTTGGGAAAGTCAAATGCATATAAGGATTTTCTACTAAGCGAAGTTTGGTCCCCCTCACCCTCATATTGTTTAAGGGTTATCTGAATATGCAAATCATACATCTAATAAGGGGTTAACATCCCAAATATATAAGGAACTCAAACAACTCAATAAAAATAAAACAAATAACCCAAGTTTAAAAAAAAAGTCAGAGGACCTGACAATTTTCAAAAAGAGACATACAAATGGCCAACAGATATGTGAAAAAAAAAAAAAGATCAACATCTCTAGTCATCAAAGAAATATAAATTAAAACCACAAAAATATATCACCTTACATCTGTGAGTATGGCTGTTATCCAAAAGACAAATAATATCAAGTTTTGGCAAGAATGTAGAGAAAAAGGACTCTTGGTACACTGTTGATAGGAATGTAAATTAGTACAGCCATTTTGGAAAACAATATGGAGAATCTTCAAAAACTAAAACTGTAATTGCCATAAGACTCAGCAATCCAACTTCTGCATTTATATCCAAAGGAAATTTAATTGGTATGTGGAGGAGATATCTGCACTCCAATGTTTATTTCAGCACTGTTATTCACAAAAGCCAAGATAGGGACAACCTGTGTTGATCAATGGATGAATGTATAAATAAAATGTGCTATATACACATTATAGATATACTATACAACTTTTAAAAATAAGGAAAGTCTGCCATTTACAACATAGATGGACCTGAAGAACCTTCTTCTAAGTGAAATAAGTCAGGCACAGAAAGATGAATGCTCTATGATCTCATTTATATGTGGAATCTAAAAAAAATCAATCTCATAGAAACAGAGAAAAGGAAGTTGGTTATGAAAGGGCAGGGCGGGATACCAAGAGGGATGAAGAAAAGGGGACTATAGATTCAAAGGTACAAATGTAATTGTAAATTATCTTAGTATCATTATCTTATACACCTGTAAATTTTTTTTGTCCCATCTCTTAATTGAAAGGGAAAAAATTAGTTTTAGTTTTATCCATTATCTGAAAATCATTAATCTGAGTCATCTGTTGTAGACAGATGACATACCTAACTCTACATTAGCATGTGTTAATTTATCTTTCTTCAATTTTCTAGAAGAAAATAAGAAAAACAATTACAAGCAAGAATGAAGTTTATCATATTTCTACTATATAAATAAACCAGGAGTCTCCCACATAGTGTTTGTGGAAAAACAAAAAATCCATCCGCATTTTTGTTTGCATGAGATTCTTTTAAATTAAATGTTACAGTTATTAAGAACCTCAATATAAAATATACGAATTATACCAAACATATGTCTTTGAAAGAATTCAATGCTTATTGCTTTCTCAGTTGAAGTTAATATGTGATTTAGGGGACTAGGAGGATTAATTCATGAGGTCATTCAGGGACTCAGATGTATTTCTTTGAATTTTGCCCTTGTTTTCTCAGTTCAAGTTTTGTAGAATACAGCCCACTTCAAGTACAGTCCACGTGAAGTTGGAGACCATTTAGTAGAAGCAATCAGGTTTCTTTTACAATTTTTACTCTGAAATTGCACACTCACTTTCTCATTAGGTCAAATTTAGTCATTTGGTCATAACTAGTTGTAAAATAGGCTGGAACTGTACATGGTCTCTAGCTGTGCTATGTACAAGTTAAAGTAAAAGATAATCTATTATTAAAATAATAAAAACAAAATTTCAGACAATTAACAATTCTCAATGTGAATTTATGATGCTAAACATAATCTGACTTTTTCTTTATCTCTGTTGTCAATTTCTAAGGAACTTGAGGACATTTTTTTCTTCATATCCATTTGTTTTCATTACGTATTACTTAATTTTTTGTTTGAATTTCTTATACTTTTAGTTCCCAGAAAATGGTAAATACAGACACACACACACACACACATACACATTACAAGTTTTCATAACATAAATTTTCAGTCCTGATTGTATTGGTCCATTCTTGTACTGCTATAAAGAAATAGCTGAGACTGGGTAATTTATAAAGAAATGAGTTTTAATTGATTCACTGTTCCTCAGGCTGTCCAGGAAGCATGACTGGGGAGGCCTACAATCATGGCAAAAGGTGAAGGGGAAATAGGCACATTTTACATGGTGGGAGCAGAAAGAAATGAGAGAAGGTGGAAGTGCTACACACTTTTAAACAACCAAAACTCACGAGCACTTATTTACTATCAGGAGAGCAGCACCAAAGAGGAAATCTGCCTCCATGATCCAGTCACCTTCCACCAAGCCCCACCTCCAACACTGGGGTTACAATTTGACATGAAACTTGGGCAGGGACACAGACACAAACAGTATTACTGATGAAACAGACTTTTAAGACTAAAGCCCAGTTTCAGTAAAAAATAGGGAAATTCCAGCTGGGCACGGGGGCTCACGCCTATAATCCCAGCACTTTGGGAGGCCGAGGCGGGCGGATCACAAGGTCAGGAGATGGAGATCATCCTGGCTAACATGGTGAAACCCTGTCTCTACTAAAAATACAAAAAAATTAGCCAGGCGTGGTGGCAGGCACCTGTAGTCCCAGCTACTTGGGAGGCCGAAGCAGGAGAATGACGTGAACCCGGGAGGCGGAGCTTGCAGTGAGCCAAGATTGCGCCACTGCACTCCAGTCTGGGTGACAGAACGAGACTCCGTCTCAAAAAAAAAAAAAAAGTGAAATTTACTTTCATGTATCATTATGTTATCCATCATCACAAAAGCGTGGGGTGGTGAAAGTTAACTGGCCTGCTGAAGGACTTCACATGGTATTAGGGTTAAGGAAAGAATGAGGGGAAAAAAGGAGATGTAGTTCAAAAGATAGGTAAAGCCTAAAGGTTAAAGCCTCCGAATACCACCTTGTGCCTTCTAATTGCCACCATACAGTTTGGAGATTAACAGTCTCCAGCATATTTTATGGCATATACCTGTCAATCAAAGCTGTTGAGCATATAACCCAAATACATTTATTTAATATATAATGTGTACTGTGATGTGTTATATGCATTACAAAGCAAATACTAATTATAACTTACAGAATTAAAGAAAAAATAAATAGTACTTTAAATATTTTATATGACTGTTAAAAACTTTTGTTCTTCATTATACCTTTTCTTTGCATATTCTTGGCATTCAGTTTTTCAAATTATCACTCATAACATGAGAATCATAATTTAAGAAGTTATATTTCAAGGCATGATTATATTCACAGTGAAGTTCAGCAATCACATTAGTGGACGTAAATCTCTTTTTCATACATTTTTCTTATTAATGGTGAAAACAAAAAATTCTTCTCCAGCAAGAGGAAATGGAAGCCAAAGGATTTGTAAAATCCTGTATGTTTATCACTGCAAAACTGGTTTCATGCAGAGTAGATCAAGAATATACAACTGTTGACCTTTCTAGTCACTAACCTCTACCTGCTTAATGTAAGGAATTCCTAAAAGAGTCTCACTTTTCCGTATCTTGTTCCACAACCAACCAACTAATCCTAGAACACCAAGGTTTCTTAAAAGTTCCCACGTATGGTCTACTATTTGCTTTGATGGAGACACTGTGTTCCAGTGCCCTTCTCCCTTTCTGAGCAAGAAACACAATCTACATCTTTATCTCTGATGTTTAAGTGAAGGGTCCCATTCACTGGAAATTTCAAAAGTGTTTGAAATTATTAGTTCTCAGATCTAATTAAAAATTCCATTTTCTCTTTCTTTTCTCTTTTTACCATGTAATATGGCTGGAAATTAGTTCATGTAACAAATAGAATTATTTGGTATGTTTGTATTACACAGCTACATTGTCTGTTTTTGCTTACATTATTGGTATTGTTTTTACCTGTCAATAATGAAAGTTAATTTAATTAAAATATAAAAATAAAATCTACAAATCAAATAACTAGATGCGAATAAATTTTGAGGGCACCACTATCAATTTTGCCCATTGTGAAACTCTCTCTACTGTTAGTATAATTCAATTACCTAAATGCAGGATGTTTCAAATAAGTAAAGGAATACTGAAATCTGTATATTAAATATTATTACATCATAGTATTTTTCTTATCTTTAGCTATCAAATAAATATAGATTAAACTACTGACATTTTTGTCTATTCTACAGTAAATGAATTAACAACTCATGATTTACATGTAAGTTTCTTCAGAAAACACTACTCTAAGCAAAATATATGCATGTTTATTAAATATTTGCATGAGATTCCATCTGATTGAATATTCTATGTATTAGAATCTCAACATAAAATACAATAGTTATACCAAATCTCTGACTTTTTTTTTTTTTTTTTAAGACGGAGTCTTGCTCTGTCACCCAGGCTGGAGTGCAGTGGCGCAATCTCGGCTCACTGCAACATACACCTCCAGGGTTCAAGCGATTCTCCTGCCTCAGCCTCCCAAGTCGCTGGGACTAGAGGCACGTGCCGCCATACTTGGCTAGTTTTTTTTTTTTTTTGTATTTTTAGTAGAGATGGGGTTTCACTGTGTTAGCCAGGATGGTCTGGATCTCCTGACCTCATGATTCACCCACCTCGGCCTCCCAAAGTTCTGGGATTATAGGCGTGAGCCACCACACCCTGCCCAAATCTCTGACTTATAAAGAGTCAATATATATTCTATCTCTAATAGTCTAATTCTCTAATTTGTGTTAATCTCACACAACTTTTACCTTAAATTGGGAATATCAAATAAAAAATGTTGTCTAAAACAAATTCTAAGATAATGAAAGCAAGTTATTGGTACTGATATTGTATAGACTTAAATTATCACTGAATGTTATAAAGCAATGCCTGTTTACATTATGTGGTAGACTTAGTGTACATTGCCTCATTTAAGTGCTCAATAACACATGAGAAGGTAGCTTCCACAGTTATAAAACACAGAGACATATAGTGCTCTCAAAGACTGATGAAATTTTTGATCCATATATTTGTTGTGGCTAATTCCATGAAGGACTGCTGATGCAATGAATAGTTCTTAGCTAAGCTGCTGTTCCTTGGCTATATTAGCCTCTGATCAGCCATCACAACAGAGCGATTTTAGTCACTTCTGTCCCCATGCATCTGTTCCAAGGGATGTCATGCACAGCAAATTAGAGACCTCAAATACCAATCTGGCACAGTTGTTTCGGTCACAAGCTTTCATTTTAAACAAGTAATTGAAAAGCAATCTTCACCTGGACAGAACAGGAATGAACTAAAATATTCTGTACCGTATTTGTTTATTTCCAGTGAGGATACTATTACCACTTAGGTTATTTATCTTATGGTCTTTGCTTATGAAATACTTATATATTTCATTTTGCCTGTAACCTTTCCACTTAGGAAAAAAATTAAAGAAGAAATATAGGAGACTTTATTAAGATGCTTACAACAACATAAAATATGGAAATAACTATGTATTCCTGCTTCAAAGAACATAAAGATAAGTAGGCATGCAAAGTCCTGTTAGATATTTCACTCACCATTAAATTAAAAATAATTCTTTCAAATTAGAAAGTTTCGAACTTAGTCTTGTTCACAGATTTTGTTTTTAACAATTACACGGAAATTTGGAAAGCATAGTGGTAAAAAAATTATAGACCAACTTTTTCTTTTTGATATATGAAATTCTCAAGATTCATTTCTATACCAAGCACCACTTTAATATCATATCTTTTACTCTTTCAAACAGGCTATTGATTTTTCATGGTTTCATCTCTCAATCAAAGCATAACATTGAAAACTTGTTTGTTGACTTGAGCCTTGATGTAAAATTTAGTTTAACTCTCTTTCTAGTAATATGTTTGTCAGTGGCATAGCAATTTTCCTGTCACTGAAACTAGTGGATCCTTAAATGCCTTACTCACCAGAGTACGAAATTTTTGTTTTCTTCATCTTGATTGTTCAAGTCAACAAATGCCAATTTAAAATGCAAACAAATAAATACAAATGTCTCAAGCAAATGCACTACATTTCACACAGTTGTAACTGATTCCCTTCTGCTATGATAGTTCTTTCAAATTTTTGAAGCTAGTATTTAAAATATTTACAGGGAAAGAAACATCCCTCACTGGGTTTAAGTATTGGTTTTGTGTGTGCATCTCGGAGAGGCACAAATCTCTGAGCTTATGTCCTAAAGAGATATGCGTTTCTCTGTATTTTTATGCACCTAATGGAGGTACTAAAGTCTGAAATCTGGAAGGAGCAATTACTATCTATGACTTTTAAAAATATGCGGTTCCCATCATGTTAATTATAACTCAGTCCCTGCGCGTCAGATGACACTGTTAACTAGGGGAAAGAGAAACTCAAGATGAAACAAATCAAGTTCTGAACTCAGCTTAGTGGACCCAGATTTTATTAGTTTACCGAACTCCGGTATCCTCTCTACAAGCATGACTATTTTATTAAACGACACTTCATAAAATATAAGCATTTTGTTAATGTTTTCTAAAGTGTTTAAGTGAGTGCTTTATAGATTTTAAAATAATAGGTATTTTGTAAAGTGACAAATTTCATTTGAGATATAATTATTATTGTATTTATATATTTTATGGTCAACTTATCCCTATCAAAACATGAAAATTGGCTGCTAAAATTTAGAGAAAAGGATCTCTGCTCTCTCATTCAGTTTTAATTTTCTCAGTTTTATGTAATACGATGAAATGAAACTTTTCCTGTACCACAGCTGTTATCTTGCTTTGCCAAATAATCTTTTGATGCTGTAGATTCCTTCATAGAGAGTCTTGTCTTCTTTCCTTTTTAATTTTATTCTTAGAATCTTAGCTATGGGAAATAATTATTCTTCATACTTGGAGTTCTAATAGTTATTGTGTAGAGTGCTGCTAGCACATTTTTGATTGGACTACCAAAATTTAACAGTTGGCTAGCTAGACTCATGTCTGGCTAGAGGGAGCCATTGGGTTTAATGAGGTAGCCATCCTCACATACTTGCATTGGGTTGGCAATCAGGTTCCTGGTAATTGGATTAGTAGAATACTATGAGTTTCAAGTTTCTTTGTCAATTTGCATACTCATACAAGCTCTGCTTCACTCTGATTTATAACTGTCTTACATATATTTACATGACAGCCTTTCAATTTACAAATAAATGGCCATCCAAAGAAAAATTTGATTGATTTGAGCTAGCTCATATTTACATGAATGTTTAAAATTTGTAAAGTTTAGACAGATAGATTAATGTGATTTCTTATTTTCATATAATTTATGAAAACAAGGTGTATTTTGTATGCAAACAACTCATTATATATACTTTTAATTCCATAGTAAATCAGATTGTTCTGCTGTAATCTAATCTTTTAATATACATGTTCCATAAAATCATTTTTCTGTATATTGCCCTGGAATTTTAAAATCAGCTTCTAAGATTTTCTATAAAAACTGTGAATTTATTAATCTTAAAAAGTCTGAAATGTATTGCTTAAAAATGCTAATATCTACTATCATTATAGTAGGCAGTTAGTCAGACATAAACAGGGCAGGAGAGAGCACCCTCTTCCCCACTGGGAATGTCAGGCAACCATCAGGTGGTGGTCAGGCAGTTAAGCGGTCTCTCTAAAATAATAATTGATCACAGACGGCTCCAAGGAAAGGCAGTCTTCGATAGATAGAAATACCAAAAACTGGTGATCAGCAGTTTCCTGGTAAGATCTCAGGAGTTGGGTGAGTGGGATCAAGCATATACACTAAAAAGCAAAATGGTGGAGTTTAACTGGTATATCATAGTTTTCCAGAAACACTCCACTGATATGGGAAGAATGCCTCAAGTGAGCATGTGCACAACTTCAGTAAACACACTGGGCATGTGCAAATTGTTCACTTTTGTGGAAACATAGAACAGAAGGATGCTCTGAATGAAGTAAGCAAATAGATAGGCAGGGAACAAATCATGGAATATATTTTACAATGTGCTATGCTAGTTGAAGAAAAATGTTTGAAGGATTTAAAGAATGTGAATGATGGAATGAATAAATGCAAAGCTAGAGACAAGAAGGTAAGTCATGGGACTGTGTTAATTTTCCACATGATTGATGATAAAGACTTGACCAAAAGTATGGAATGGATATTAAAATTAGAAGATATTAAAATTAGAAGACAAATGCAACAAGTGTTAAGAAAGAGATTTACATTTCTAGTTGTGATGAAGTGGCTTACATCAGCCAAATCTTCTTTCTGAGGACAGTGATGAAATCCAGACAAAATTAGAAATGGAGGAGAACCAAGGTCCCAGGCCCAGAATGGACAAGATCATAAAGAGAAGTTAAAGGCACAGATATAATATCAATATTCTCAATATTCTTTACACTTTTTTCTTTAAGGAATTGGAAAATTTCTAAACTGCAAGAAACTAAATGCTTGTAAGACAAGAAAAAAAAAAAAAAAAGGCAACAAACTGACTAAGCTTAGCTTTGAGCATTCTTACAGAATTTAGAGAGACATAAATCAGTGGTTTGTAGATCTGTGAAAAAGAGGACCCCTGGTAAACATTCATGAACTTCAGTTAAAATTATGAAAGGATATAATCAAAGAGTAAGAAATAACCAAAAATAAACTAGAAAGGCCTAAATTTTAAATTACCCATTTCCTGATTACATCAACTGGAACTCTTTCTACTCTATGTACCTTCCAAAATAAAACTATGGACCCCGTCCAGGAAGAGTCAAAGCCATCATCCAGAGCTGCCAGAATTTTTATATTAATTAAATGTCACAAGATGTGATATTTAATCAGTGATCACTAGGCACACTTCTACAATTGACCAAGATTTAGAACAGAGACTGGATTTAACCTCCTACCTAAAGCATCTGAGACAAAATAAGAAATAATTTTCAATATATTAGGCAATGGGCAGTGAAAGGTAGTGATTGCTGAGAAATAGAAAACCAATGTTGTGAGCCCTAGGATTGCACTATTTTATTGCTCTGAGACAGTTTTGAGGCCACAGCACAGGGAGGAGAGGGCCCAGTTGGAGCCTGGTGCAGATCTCTAAGTTGAGAAAACAGATGAGAGGAGACACCAGTGAAACGGAGTCAGCTAGAGCTCGAAAGACAAAATAATGGAGACAAAGGACCTTCATGACGACAAAATCCTTGAGACCTACTGGTGATATATTTGAGTATTCATCAGAAAACGGATTCATATGTGCACAAGATGAAATTACCTGGGACTAAAGAAAAAATGCGAAAGGATTAGAGGGAACAGTACCTGGTATTCACATAGGGCTAGTGTGAGTTCCCAAGAGTAGTGTCTATTCCCACCAGCCAGACTAGCAAATCAGATAATTCATGGGGAATAGAATAGGGTACTCAGTAAGGTCTTGCCTCAGTAGGAGAGACTATTTAGCCCTAGGCTGAATGCTGTTCAGTCACACCTAACAAATTTCAAGACCTAAAAGGAAGCAGAATTAGTCCATTTAGCTTAATTGCATCATAGAACAAATCTCAAGAATGTTTATGGAAAAATAAAAATATATGTAATCTAAAAATTAAAATTTACAATGCCTATATCCAATAAAAGAATATCAAGCATATAAAAGAAGCAAGGATGTGTAACCCATTATGAAGCGAAACATTAATTAATCAAAATTATTACAGACCTTATATAAATGTTATAATTAGCAGACGAGGACATTAAAACAATTATTCTATGTTCCATATTTTCTGCATGTTAAGTAGAGACTAGATGGATATATAAAAGACCCAAAAGGAAAACAACAATTCCTGAGATGAAAAATGTAATGAAATAAATTAAAGGCCAATTGAATATCACAAAAGAAAAGATTATTAAACTTGAAAATATAGCAACAGACACTTCCAAAATTATATACCAGTGGAGAAATTGATTAAAGAAAATGAATGAACACAGGCATCTGTAAACTGTGGGATAACCTCATGAAGTCCAATATGTGTGTATTTAGAATCCCCAAAAGAGCAGAGAGAGAGAAGTAGAAAAATATTTAAGAAATTAATGATGAGAATGTCATTTTACCACACATCATTTCAAAATTACAATTCTAAAATATTATTTTCCATGTAACATAGACTCAGAATATATGTACCAAAACTTTGCATAAATTAGGAAAGGATTACATAAATAAAAAATAACAGTGATGTATTTATAATATACTTTTACTGTTACTGATAAGATAAATCATTACATATTATTTCAACATAAGAAAAGAGCTAACACATATATTTACTAATATATATAGTCACTGCTTATCAAGAGTAAAGGACAATTTTTAATGAATTAATTTATTCTAGATTTTATATTTGTGTAGATGTACATAAATATTGTGCAGATGATACAGAGAATTCTCATTAACTTCCCCTCCTTCCCTTCCTGCAGTTGTCCCCATTATCAATATTTTTCTGTGAGTGTGGTATATTTGTTACAATTAACAAAACCATATTGGTACATAATTATTAACTAAAGTACATAGTTTACATTAAAGTTTACTCCCTGTATTATACATTGCTGTGAGTTTTGATACAAGGAGGCACAGAAAATGTGAATGTCTTAACATAAGCTGATCTGTAGTTAAAAACCTTTCTACAAGGAAAAATTCACCCTCTAGTCATAAAGTGTTCCATAAATTGTAACCAACTTTATTGAGATACAATTTACGTATAATGAATTACATGAGTTCTACTTGTAAAATTCAATAAGTTTTACAAATAGCCACCATCACAATTATGAGATAGAACAACAGTTGAAAATGTTTCTGTAAGGAAGACGGTAGTAAATACTTGTAAACTCTGAAGGCCAAGAGGTTGAATCAATAAAATTTTTATAGATACTTATATAAGTACAAGACAAAAAACAATTTTCAAAAAAAATAAAATTCAAATTATAATGATAGTAGAGTACAGTGTTTTTGTAGTATGAGTCTACTAATAGAAGGATTAAATCCTGTTCTGGGGAAAACATTTCCCTAAATTGGCATTTAAAAGTATTGCTCTAATTTGTCAAAAACCATGGTAAAAATGCTTATGTGTAAATACATACGTAGTGAGATCTTTTGTATTTCATCTTTGAGAAATGTCTTTCGGACAGATTAACACTGCCACATACTGATATCAATCCATAAACATATGTTTTAATTGAGCATAGTCATCGCTTTGCAAGTATTTCAAAGTGATAGTCATCAATTTGAAAATATTTATTGGGCTGTATTTAATTATTCTCTTTATAATTTGCTTTTATTATGTCATTGTATTACAGATGAATCACTTTCAAATGCAGGATAGGTGAAAGCTGCTCAACTGAGAAATTAAATTAATTTTGAAATGTGGAAATTTTTTGCATTTGTATCAAGATACAAAAATCACTACTAAGATTGTAGTTTAGGCTCAGGAAATACGTTTCCTGCACATTTGTGTGGCAACATTTGACATCATGGAAAGTATATAAAACAATTTGACATTGCTTTATGTGTAAAGAAATTAGTTATCTTCAACATGGCTTTTCCACAGTATAAGTTTTTCATATAGGCATGGTTTAGTTTGTGATTTTAGGATAACTTCCTTAAGAGACATTATGAGTTACTCAGTTAAGCTAAATCCAAAGCCATTAAATATTTGATAATATTGGTTGAGAGAGAACCTCTTCATTTTGAAAAATTTAAGTCTCATATCTGATCGCAAAAAAAAAAAAAAAAAAAAAAAAAAAAAAAAAAA
>NC_045443.1:71399688-71408592 GCF_002776525.5 Piliocolobus tephrosceles | reverse complement strand
AAAAAAAAAAAAAAAAAAAAAAAAAAAAAAAAAAAAACACACAATAAAATAAATCACTGCTACCCTGTAGAACTGTGTGGTAAGGCACATCAGCACATCACAGAACTGTTAATGCTTAATTCATGGAAGCAGATGAAGTTTACATTATATACACTATTAGTTTAATAATACAGATTTGAGGTTCCTGATGATAAATTATAAAATTAATAGCTATATAATCTCACAAGCTTTGTAACACTGTCTACATAAACCTTGTTCTGCTTCCCACATATTTTTTTAATAACAATTGGTTGTAACACATCTTAGCAGATTCCACTTCAGGTTCTGCTGAATTGTGTTTTGTCACCTTCTTTAAAGCTAATATCCCCTGTACTTATTTAGTGATGATTACTGACAGGATAATTTTTCAGTCTTGCATCAACTCTTTAAGTAAACAACAACTGAGATGAATCAATAATGTTGTTTAGTCATCAAGAGCCAAGAAAAAGCATTTAAAATTATTTTTTATTTTATTATTATTATTTTTGTAGAGAGAGTCTTGCTATGTTTTTGCCTAAACTGGTCTTGAACTCCTGGCATCAAGTAATCTTCATTCCTCAGACTCCCAAAGTGCTGGGATTACAGGTATAAGCCACCATAGCCAGCCATCCCTTGTGTGTGTGTGTGTGTGTGTGTGTGTACCTATTAACTGTCCTCCTAAACAAGCTAATATTTTAAATAGTTTACTTTCTCTGAACTTATTTCTGCAGCTGCTACAACCAAAAATAATTTAATAATTCACCATTGATAAATGATTTTTTCTGCTTTGCTAATAAATAAGCTAATTAAAACCAGATGTTGGTAGCAGTAATATTTTTTTAAAAATTTTATTTCAATAGCTTTAGGGGTACAAGGGGTTTTTGTTTGCATTAATACATTGAATAGTGGTGAAGTCTGAGACTTTAGTGCACCTGTCATCTTAGCAATGTACATTGCACCCAATAGGTAGTTTTATTGTTTATTTTTATAAGAAAATTGTTCCACATTTTCTAATTTTTTTGAAGAATTGCTTTCCTGTGAGTTTGGAATACTGTGAGTAGTGCTTAGTCTGGCAGTCTTTATATATATTGTATTATTTTAGCATAGCTTATTATAGCTAAGTAATAAATACAACACTTTGCCATCTAATTCACAAACAGAATAATCCACATTCCACTGTGACTTATGAAGGCAAAATCTGAGGCTCAAGTTTATGGTGAATGTACCTTGGCAATACAAAATAATTAAAATTATGTGTTATAACAATATGCTTGACACTCTGAACATTGTCAAGTTCTAATTACATCACTGAAGATTGTAATGACAAACAATAGCACCACATGGTCTCTGTCACAATTATTTAATTCTGTTGTAGCACAAAAGTGGCTATGTACAATAAGCAAATAAGCATTGTATTCTGATAAAACTTTATACATGAACATTGACACTTTATGTAATTTCTACATATCACATAATATTTTATTGTTTGATTTTTCTTAACAATCTAAAACAGTAAAAATAGTTCTCAGCTTGTGTATCACAAAATGAAATTGTAATTCTAGTAGTCACCAAATGACTAAAATTAAAAAAAAAGAAAAAATATAGAATTGATAAGGATATGTAATAACTATAACAGCTGCTTGTGGTGGTGTAAATTGTTGCAAACAATTTAGAAAACCATAACTATTAAATCTGAACATATTCGTAGACTATGTTTGAGAAATTCCACTTCTAATAATATTGAGTGAGATTGTCAGAGCTGTGGTTTCCTCTAGTGTAATAATGAGTGGAAAAGAGTACAAAGGCGGATTCTGAGAAGCCAATGGAAGCCATTGAAAGAAATGCACACGCATAGTGTTTTCTTTTTTAAATTTACTACAAAAATGAAATTTTCTCATAGCAACTAATGAAATACAAGTGATGAAGAAGATAATGTAGGAGATCTTTCAGTTGTCTAGTTTCATTAGCAAGTGGAGATGGATAACTATCAATCAATTAACCTCAGGAGAAGAATGAAGTATGCTCTCTTTTGAAAATGTTGTATTTGAATTTAAATGTTGAATTTGATTATGGAGCTTGTAGGTGCAAATGTCCAGAAGGCAATTATATATGCTTTTGGGTGTATATACTGGAATAGGTATAAACTAGAAACAATGTTATATGGGTCATCAACATAGAGTCTCTTTTCTGAAAGTTGATGAAATGATCCAGGAATAATATAATTGACGAGAAAACTAAGTGTTGATCTTTGTTGACAACAGAATTTAATGAGATATTGTGTATTTTGGTGAGAAAAAGTGATTTTGTTACTTGAGGTTAAAATAATTCTAAATGCTATAACATTTATAATATACCAAAACAAAAATATTTCAATTTAAATTTCCATAAGAAAACAATACAAATGCCCATCAATAATAGATTGGATAAAGAAAATGTGGCACATATACACCATAGAATACTATGCAGCCATAAAAAAAGGATGAGTTCATGTCCTTTGCAGGGACATGGATAAAGCTGGAAACCATTATTCTCAGCAAACTAACACAGGGACAGTAAACCAAACACTACATGTTCTCACTTATAAGTGTGAGTTGAACAATGAGAACACATGGACATAAGGAGGGGAGCATCACGCATCAGGGCCTGTCAGGGGATGGGAGGCTAGAGGAGTGATAGCATTAGGAGAAATACCTAATGTAAATGATGGATTGATGGATGCAGCAAACCACCATTTACATAGGCTTGTGTATACCTATGTAAAAAACCTGCACGTTCTGCACATGTATCACTGAACTTAAAGTATAATAAAAATAAGAAGCCATTAATTTTAGTTCAAGATAGTTATTGTAAAGAGTAAGATTTATAAAGGCTTTATTCAAAATAAGAGCAACTGGATTTGTTTCTTTTCAGTTTTTCTAAAACCAAGGTAATAATGAAAATGGTATTTATTAAAATGTGATTACATTATATTTATTATATTATGTGTGGGTACATGTTGATTTAAAAAAAGAAAATAAAGGACTGCTAACACTTAAGTGGCATTCTATAGCAAAATAGAAATAGACATATAAGAGACACTCATGGCAAAATTGCCATAAGCCACCATGCAATAATAATGCAATCTGTAGGAGGACTAGGATGCTGTTCTTCAAAATTATCCTTTCTTCATTTACACAAAACTCTGCTATGTCTCAGGATCCAGTTAGAATAATCAATTATCAAATGTTCTAAAAAATTTACTTGACACCAAATTGCTCGCTATGATTATTCACCCTCGTATGCCCTCGTATAATATTTTAGTGTCGGTTTGGGCCAACCAGTTGTTATCAAGAAGTAACATCTGTGTAAATTAAGTTGTCTTCTAAAGAATTCATTGCATGTAAATCAATTCTGCAAAGAATTTACAGAAAATCCCCCTTATTGAAGCAAAACAAGATATTTAAGGTAGGCAGAGCCATTTTTTTTCTCTCCCTAGAAATTCTTTCACCTTCAATGATAGAGAAAAGCTATTTTCCAGGCTGTCAGAACTTTTTTTTTTTCATTTAAAAATGTGTTAGCTATAACTATTTCTCCAATGTAATATAAAAAGCAGTGATTATTCCTAACATTCAATAAAAGATTTAAACCTATTAGATATAAGATGGAGCCAATCTTAAGAGTGTTCCTAGTTAGTCAATAATACACATTTGTATTTAAATATCAAGATGCAAAAATAATGTTATGGCCTGTGTTGCCAGTAAGGAGGTACGAAGAACATAGACAAATATCAATGTTGTAGTTCCTTTCAATGGAAATATGCAATTTAAAAGACCATGACGAATTCACATAAATGAATCTTGCAAGATTTAGCAATATTTTAAAAATCAAGTACATATTTCATTCAATTAAAAGTATATACTGAGACAATGGCTATTTTTTTGTTAACTATGTGAGAAAATATTTATATAACCATTTACTGCTTTCCACGTAAGACTGCTTAATGCTCTAAGGATTTAATCATATGAGGGATATTGCTATACTTCAGTAAAAACATGTACACGCACATACACACATGTATACACACACACACACTTTTTCCATTTCTTACACTGAAGGGGAAAGGAGCCAAAAGAAAAATTGAAAAAAAAAATCTTAAAATAAACTCAAAGACTGATATTTGAGGGTTTCAAGTTTCTTTCATTCTCTGTACATTTATGTCAATCTTCTGAGCTTTAGATTTTTTTCTGATATATGAAACTACTCATTGTTTTCTGAAACTTTAACCTTTTGAACATTTGTTAACTATTTCCTTCTCAGGTAAGAAGACCAAGTTTGGAATTAGAATGCAATAATTTTAAAAGTTACCAATTTACTGATTTTTTTATTTATTTTTTCAAGTTTTAAAATTGAATCAGAATTTTTTATTTTTAATTTTTGTTTTTAGTTCTGGGGTACATGTGTAGGATGTGCAGGTTTGTTGCATAGGTAAACATGTACCATGGTGGTTTGCTGCACCTATCACGCCATCACCTAGGTATTAACTCAGCATGAATTAACTGTTTTTCCCAATGTTCTCCCTCCCCCGCACCCCACCCCCTGACAGGCCTCCGTGTGTGTTGTTCTCCTCTATGTGACATGTTATCCCATCATTCAACTCTCACTTACAAATGAGAACCTGTGGTATTTGGTTTTCTGTTCCTGAGTTAGTTTGCTGAGGATAATGGCTTACAGCTTCATCTATGTTCCCACAAAAGACATGATCTTATTTATTGTTATGGCTGCATAATATTCCATGGTGGATATGTACCACATTTTCTTATCCAGTCTAGCATTGATGGGCATTTGGGTTGATTCTATATCCTTGTTATTGTGAATAATGCTGTGATGAACATATGAGTGCATATATCTTTGTAATAGAATGATTTTTATTCCTTTGGGTATATACCCAGTAATGAGATTGCTGGGTCAAATGATATTTCAGCCTCTAAATCTTTGAGGAATTGCCACACTGTCTTCAACAATGATTGAACTAATTTTTATTCCCACCAACAGTGTAAAAGCATTCCTATTTCTCCACAACTTCACCAGAATCTGTTGTTTCTTGACTTTTTAATAATGGCTGTTCTGATTGGCATGAGATCATATCTCATTGTAGTTTTGATTTGCATTTCTCTAATGTTGAGCTTTTTTTCATATATTCACTGACTGCATGAATGTCTTCCTTTGAGAAGTGTTTGTTCATGTACTTTGCCCATTTTTAATTTTTTTTTTTTTCCTGTAAATTTGTTTGAGGTCCTTGTAGATTCTGGATATTAGATCTTTGTCTGATGGATGGATGGCAAAATTTTTTTCCCACTGTGTCAGTTGCTTATTCACTCTGATGGTAGTTTTATGTTGTTGTTTGTTTGTTTGTTTTGCTCTGCAGAAGCTCTTTTGTTTAATTAGATCCCATTTGTCAATTTTTGCTTTTGTTGCAATTGCTTTTGGTGATTTCATTATGAAATCTTTGCCCATTCCTAAGTCCTGAATGGTATTGCCTAGATTTTCTTCTAAGTTTTTTATAGTTTTGGGTTTTACATTTAAGTATTTAATCCATCTTCCATTAATTTTTGCACTATATGTAAGAAAGGAGTCAAGTTTCATTTTTCTGCAAATACATAGCCAGTTCTTCCAGCACCCTTTATTAAATAGGGAAGTAATTTCCCCATGGCTTGTTTTTGTCAGGTTTGTTGAAAATCCGATGGTTGTAGATGAGTTATCTTTCTTCTAAGTTTTCTATTTTGTTCCATTGGTCTATGTGTCTGTTTTGGTACTAGTACTATATTGTTTTGGTTATTGTCACCTTATAGTATAGTTCAAAGTCCAGTAGCATGATGCCTCCAGCTTTGAACTTTTTGCTTAGGATTGTCTTGACTATATGGGCTCTCTTTTGGTTCCATATAAATTTAAAAAAACACTTTTTCTAATATTGGGAGAAACTGCTCCCGATGTATAAAGTGAGTTCTTTTCTATTTCCTAAGTGTCTTGGCCAGGTTGAGAAATAAAGGGAAAGAGCACAAGAGAGAGAAATTTAAAGCTGGGTGTCCGGGGGAGACATCACATGTCGGCAGGATCCCTGATGTTCCCCAAGCCGTAAAACCAGCAAGTTTTTATTAGCGATTTTCAAAAGGGGAGGGAGTGCACGAATAGGGTGTGGGTCACAGAGATCACATACTTCACAAGGTAATAAAATATCACAAAGCAAATGGAGGCAGGGCGAGATAACAGGACCACCGGATGAGGTAAAATTAAAATTGCTAATGAAGTTTCAGGCATGCATTGTCTTTGATAACATCTTATCAGGAAACAGGGTTTGAGAGCAGGTAACCTGTCTGACCACAATTTATTAGGTGGGAATTTTCCTATCCTAGTAAGCCTGGGAGCACTATAGGAGACCGGGGCTTATTTCATCCCATTAGCTTTGACCATAAAAGATGGGATTCCTTAAAAAGGGGCCATCTATAGGCCTACCTTCAGGGCACATTCTCTTTCTCGGAGATGTTCCTTGCTGAGAAAAAGAATTCAGCAATATGTCTCCTATTTGCTTATGAAACAGAAGGAATATAGCTCTGTTTCCACCCAGCTCACCGGTGGCCAGTTCAAAGTTACCTCTCTTGTTCCCTGAGCATCACTGTTATCCTGTTCTTTTTTAAAGATGCCCAGATTTCATATTCAAACACACATGGTCTACAAATAATTTGTGCAGTTGACACTGTCTTGTTTTTCTAAGACCAGCCGAGCGGGCGCAAAAGAACCAGCGGGTAGGCAAGTGTAACAGCAAAACTGCTGGTTTATTTTGGTAACCTAAGGTGTGCGGGAGAAGTCTGTCGGCCTCCGGGGAAGGAGGCCGGCAGAGTCCCCCCATGGGGCTCTCGGACGGACTTCCCACAGTCCCGACATCCCGACAGGAGTGGGGCTGCAAGAAGGCCGCCGGGCTGTGAGAAGGCCGCCGGGGCTGTGAGAAGGCCGCCGGGGCTGTGAGAAGGCCGCCGGGGCTGTGAGAAGGCCGCGTGGCTCAATGGCGGAGAGCGGCTTTTCTAGGAGTGGGAGGGCAATAGGTGGGGCATGGGCGTGTCAGGGGCGTTCCGCAGGTGCGACCAGGTAAATCTTGGTCTCTTCGGATTGACGTCACCTGGCGCATGCCCAGTTGGTCTGCACCTTCCCGGGCGCCGGCTGCATTTTCGCGCGCGCGGGAAGGGTTGGGGGGGGTGGGGATGAAGAACCCGGAAGTGCACCATCTTGCCTCGGTTCATCCAAACAGTCCAACCTTTTATTGATAATAGTGATAAAGGGGCGCCGTGGTCTGTCTGGCTACTTCCTGCTGTTAAGGGGCGTTGTTAAGGTCGGGGCCCATGGTTGGTATTTGGACGTACGGATGAAGAATAAAATAAGGCACAGTATTAGTATAGGAATGAGGAATGGAAGCATTTGTTGGAATATGGGCAAAACCCAGAAGGATAGTCCTGGCAAGGTTGGGGAGTATGAGATAGTTAAGAAAATTTAGTAAGTTTGAGGCAAGTGGGGGAAAGCCAAACTGATTTCCACTGATTGCTTTCGGTAGGGGCCCTTTTTAGTTGGGAATGAGGAATGAGTGCGCAAAGTACTTGTTGGCCAGGCAGCAATTAAGGATTAGAGTTTTTCGTGGAGTGGATGGCTTTCCACTTACTCCTACTACAGAGATATTGGATGGAAGGCTAGGTCCAGAGAAGGACGGCAAAACAGAATAGGTAGCCTCGCTGTTGATTAAAAAAGTAATTGTCTTACCCACTACCAGGAGAGTTACCCGTGGCTCGGCGAGGGTGATGGGGGTCCCCGAGTCTCAGCACCTTCAGTTGTCATCGTCCAGATGTAGGAGCTGGAAGGAGCTCCCAGGATCCTGGGAAAGGGGGTCACGTAGAGGCGCGGCACCTGTTCTCAGGGTGGGGCAATCAGACTTCCAGTTTCCTCCCTGCTGGCAAGCAGGGCACGGGGTTGCTGGTGGATGAGGGTTAGGACATTCACTGGCCCAATGTCCTGATGCCTTGCACTTATAGCAAGGCTGCGTTGGGACTCGGGGACCCTGCGGACACCTGTTGGCATAGTGTCCTGCCTTGCTGCACTTATAGCAGGCTCTATGGAGTCTGCGGGGTGTGTGCTCTCTGGTCTGGGGTTACGACTGGGCTGTAAAGCCGCTGCTAGGAGCTGAACCTTCTGTTCAAGGCAAGCTTGCCGTCTCCTCTCTGGAGCTATAGACCTTAAAGGCTAATTTAACTAGGTCTTGTATTGGTGTCTGAGGACCATCCTCTACCTTTTGAAGTTTTTTACGAATGTCAGGAGCTGATTGAGAAATGAAATAAGACGCCAAAATGGTGGAAAGATCGGCCAATGAAAAAGGGACATGTACTCTGACTACCCCCCGCCCCAACCACCTCTCGCAAAGGTGCTAACACTGTAGGAGGGTGTGGGCAGAGATAGGGGACTCAAGACAGCCAGTTGGGGGCCCGAAGGAGGCACGGGACTGAGTGGATTACTAGTAGATAAGGAGGAGGAAGGAGGAGTCTGGGCAGGAAGGGAGGGGGTGGGGAGAGCGGGGAGAGAAGGAGTATAGGGACGAGAGCCTAAGGCCTAAAAGCCTTGTATGTAAATTAATTTCGGACCACTTGCCTAGCCGCTGGCAGAAATTGCTGAGGTCGATCACGCCACAGTGGAAAGGAAAATTAACCGCTTCCTCCTAAGTTCTTGTTCAAGCTGTAAGGTTTTTAAATTGGCTAGGAGGCACCCTAAGGGGGTGCTCTTTGGAAATTTGGACTGGGGGTTTCCCATTTGTTTCCTCTTTACCGACACACAATGGACACAATGGAAATGGAAGTGGATCTCTGCCTGGCTTCA
>NC_045443.1:71368092-71399678 GCF_002776525.5 Piliocolobus tephrosceles | reverse complement strand
ACACAATGGAAATGGAAGTGGATCTCTGCCTGGCTTCAAAGCGTCCTCTGGAACCAGCAGAGACAGACTGGAGGCTCTTGAAGCCAAGGTGGAGATTACCTTCAGGCGGACGTCTCCGTCCTGCAAGGCTCTCCCAAGCCACTTGGTGGCTCCAAATGGACCTCGGACCCGCGCAGGATTTCTGGCCGAGGGAGGTAAAGAGGAGACAAGGGCACTTACCCCAGAGAGGCCGTGAGAGTGAGCGAAGCGGGTCTCAGGTCCTGGTCCGTCTGCGGTGTGGAACGAGGAGGAGGAGGCTCCCCAGACCCTGGGGGCCCTGAGGAGGGGTCTCCTCCCGGGTTCGGCACCATCTGTCTTGTTTTTCTAAGACCAGCCAAGCCGGCGCAAAAGAACCAGCGGGTAGGCAAGTGTAACAGCAAAACTGCACATTTATTTTGGTAACCTAAGGTGTGCGGGAGAAGTCTGTCGGCCTCCGGCAAAGGAGGCCGGCAGAGTCCCCCCGCGGTGGGGCTCTCGGACGGACTTCCCACAGTCCCGACATCCCGACAGGACTGGGGCTGTAAGAGGGCCGCCGGCCTGTGAGAAGGCCGCCGGGGCTGTGAGAAGGCCGCGTGGCTCAATGGCGGAGAGCGGCTTTTCTAGGAGTGGGAGGGCAATAGGTGGGGCATGGGCGTGTCAGGGGCGTTCCGCAGGTGCGACCAGGTAAATCTTGGTCTCTTCGGATTGACGTCACCTGGCGCATGCCCAGTTGGTCTGCACCTTCCCGGGCGCCGGCTGCATTTTCGCGCGCGCGGGAAGAGTTGGGGGGGGTGGGGATGAAGAACCCGGAAGTGCACCATCTTGCCTCGGTTCATCCAAACAGACACTATCACTGGGTCCTGAGGTGACATTCATCCTGCTCACCTTACAAAGAAGATGATGAGATTAAGAGATTAAAGTAAAGACAGGCATAGGAAATCACAGGAAGTGACAAATGTCCATGAAATCTTCACAATTTATGTTCAGAGATTACAGTAAAGACAGGTGTAAGAAACAAAAGTATTAATTTGGGGAACTAATAAATGTCCATGAAATCTTCACAATTTATTTTCTTCTGCCACGGCTTCAGCCAGTCACTCTGTTCAGGGTCCCTGACTTCCCGCAACATTCTAATTCTGTGAAGAATGTCAACAGCAGTTTAATGGAAATAGCATTGAATCTAAAATTTACTTTGGCCAGTATGGCCATTTTCATGATACTCATTCTTCCTATCCACAAGCATGGAATATTTTTCCATTTGTTTGTGTCCTCTCTGATGTCCTTGAGCAGTGGTTTGTAGTTCTCCTTGAAGACGTTCTTGACTTCTCTTGTTAGCTGTATTCCTAGGTATTTTATTCTCTCTGTAGCAATTGTGAATGGGAGTTCATTCATGATTTGGCTCTCTGCTTGCCTGTTGTTGTAGGAATGCTTGTGAACTCTGCACATTGATTTTGTATACTGAAACTTTGCTGAGTTGCTTATAAGCTTAAGAAACTTTCGGGCTGAGATGATGGGGTTTTCTAGAAATAGGATTATATCATCTGCAAAGAAAGACAACTTAACTTCCTCCCTCCCTATTTGAATACTCTTTATTTATTTCTCTTGCCTAACTGCCCTAGCCAGAATTTCCAATACTATATTGAATAGGAGTGGTGAAAGAGGGCCTCCTTATCCTGCACTGGTTTTCAAGGGGAATGCTTCCTGCTTTTGCCCATTCAGTTTGATATTGACTGTAGCTTTGACCTAAATGGCTCTTATTATTTTGAGGTATGTTCTATCAATACCTAGTTTATTGAGAGTTCTTAACAGAAAGGGATGCTGAATTTTATCAAAGGCCTTTCCCATGTTTATTGAGATAATCATGTGGTTTTTGTCTTTAGATACCTTTATGTGATGAATTGCATTTATTGATTTTCATATGTTGAACCAGCCTTGCATCCAGGGAATGAAGCCAACTTGATTGTGGTAGATAAGCTTTTTGATGTGCTGCTGGATTCGATTTGCCAGTATTTTATTGATAATTTCTGCATCAATTTTCAACAGGGATATTGGCCTGAAGTTTTCTTTGTTTGTTCTGTCTCTGCCACGTTTTTGTATCAGGATGATGCTGGCTTCATAGAATAAGTTAGGGAGGAGTCCTTCCTTTTCAATTGTTTAGAATAGTTTCAGAATAAATGATATCAGCTCCTCTCTGTATTTCTGGTAGAATTGAGTTATATTAAACCAAAAGCACTAGCTGTGTGATTAACAGCCAACATTACAGCTGGTCACCTCCTAATGCACTTAATTGGAGGGGCTGCACTAATACTATCAACTGTTAATTTCCCATCCATCTGGTCCTGGGCTTTTATTGGTTGGTAAGCTGTTTATTACTGCCTCAATTTCAGAACTTGATATTGGTCTATTCAGGGATTCAACTTCTTTCTGGTTCAGTCTTGGGAGAGTGTATGTGTCCAGGAATTTATCCTTTCTTCTGGATTTTCTAGTTTATTTGCATGGAGCTGTTTATAGTATTCTCTGAAGGTTGTTTGTATATCTCTGGGGTCAGTGATGATACCCTTTCATTATTTTTTATTGTGTCTATCTGATTCTTCTCTCCTTTCTTCTTTATTAGTCTAGCCAAGGATCTATCTATTTTATTAATTCATTGAAAAAAACCACTTCCTGGATTCATTAATTTTTTTTGAAGTGGTTTTTGTGTCTCTATCTCTTTTAGTTCTGTTCTGATCCTGGTTATTTCTTGTGTTCTGCTACCTTTGGGGTTTGTTTGCTCTTGGTTCTCTAGTTCTTTTACTTGCAATGCTAGGTTGTTGATTTAAAATCTTTTTGATGTGGGCATTTATTGCCATAAATTTCCCTCTTAACACTGCTTTTTCTGTGTCTGAGAGATTCTGGTACTTTGTCTGTTAGTTTTTGGTTTCAAATAACTTTTGATTTCATTATTTACCCAGGAGTCATTCAGGAGCATGTTATTCAATTTTCATGTAGTTGTGTGGTATTGAGTTTCTTAACCTTGAGTTCTAATTCTGATTGTGCTGTGTTCTAAGAGACTGTTATGATTTCAGTTCTTTTGCATTTGCTGAAGAGTGATTTACTTCCAATTATTTAATTAATTTTAGAGTAAGTGCCATATGATGCTGAGAAGGTCTAGTCTGTTGTTTTGAGGTGGAAAGATCTGTAGATATCTATCAGGTTCACTTGATCCAGAGCTGAGTTCAAGTCCTAAATATCTTTGTTAATTTTCTGTCTTGATGATTTGTCTAATATTGACAGTGGGGTGCTGAAGTCTCCCACTATTATTCTGTGGGACTCTAAGACTCTGTGTAAGTCTCTAAGAAGTTGTTTTATGAATCTGGGTGCTCCTGTATTGGGTGTATATATATTTAGGATAGTTAGCTCTTCTTGTTGAATTGATCCCTTTACCAATATATAATGCTTTGTCTTTTTCAATCTTTGTTGATTTAAAGTCTATTTTGTCAGACACTAGAATTGCAACCCCTGTTTTTTTCTGTTTTCCATTTGCTTGGTAAAGTTTCCTCCATCCTTTTATTTTGAAGCTATGTGTGTCTCTGCATGTGTGATGGGTCTCTTGAATACATCACACTGATGGATTTTGACTCCTTATCCAGCTTGTCACTCTGTGTCTTTTAATTGGAGATACTTAGCCTGTTTACATTTAAGGTTAATATTGTTATGTATGAATTTTATCCTGACATCCTGATGCTAGTTTGTTATTTTGCAGACTTATTTATGTATTTGCTTCATAGTGTCACTGGTCTGTGTACTTCAGTATGTTTTTTGTAGTGGCTGGTAATGGTTTTTCTTTCCATATTTAGTGATTCCTTCAGGAGCTCTTGCAAGGCAGGCCTGATGGTGATAAATTCCCTCAGCATTTGCTTATCCAAAAAATATTTTATTTTTCCTTCACTTATGAAGCTTAGTTTGTCCAGATATGAAATTCTAGGCCACAAATTACTTTCTTTTAGAATGTTAAATATTGGTCCCCAATCTCTTTTACCTTGCAAAGTTTCTGCTGAGAGGTCTGCTGTTATTCTGATTAGCTTCCATTTATAGGTGATGTGGCCTTTCTCTCTGACTGCCCTTAACATTTTTTTCTTCATTTTGACTTTGGAGAATGTGATGATTGTGTGTCTTGGGGTTAATCTTCTCATGGACTGTTCTTCTGGGGTTCTCCTGATTTTCTGAATTTGAATGTTGGCCTGTCTTGCTAGGGTGGGGACATTCTCCTGGATGACATACTAAAATGTGTTTTCCAACTTGGGTCCATTCTCCATGTATTTTTCAGAAACTGCTATCAGTCATAGGTTTAGTCTTTTAAAATAATCCCATAGTTCTCAGAGGTTTTGTTCATTCCTTTTCATTATTTTTTTCTCTAATTTCATCTGCCTGCCTTATTTCAGCAAGATAGTTTTAAAGCTCTAATATCCTTTATCCTTCATGGTCTTTTTGGCTATTGATACTTGTGTTTGCATTATGAAGTTCACACATTGTGTTTTTCAGCTCCATCAGATCATTTATGTTCCTCTCTAAACTGGCTATTATGGATAACAGCTCCCGTATTGTTTATTATGGTTCTTAGTTTCTTTGCAGTGAGTTAGAACATAATCATTTAGCTCAGCAAAGTTCATTATTTCCCATCTTCTTAAGCTTGCTTCTGTCAATTCATACACCTCAGCCTCAGCCCAGTCCTGTGCCCTTGCTGGAGATACATTGTGATCTTTTGAAGGAGAAGAGGCACTCTGGCTTTTTGAGTTTTCAGCACTTTTGTGTTGATTTTTTTCTCATCTTAATGAGTTTACCTACTTTTGATCTTTGAGGACGTTGACCTTTGGATGGGGTTTTGTGGTGTCTTTTTGGTTGATGTTGTTGCTTGCTGTTTGTTTTTCTTTTAGCAGTCAGTCCCCTCTTCTGTAGGTCTGCTGTAGGTTCCTTGGGGTCCACTCACTCCTGTTCCCTTGGTTTCCTCCCATTCCTGGAGATATCACCAGGGCAGGCTGCAAACCAGCAAATATGGCAACCTGATACTTCCTGTGGGAGCTCTGTCCCAGAGAGGCACTGGCTTGATGCCAGCCTGAATGCTCCTGTATGAGGTGTCCGGAGACAGGGAGCTGGCTGATCACCCTGAGGCATGGTGTCATATCAAAGGCCCAGTGTTGGTCTCTGCTGCTGGAAAATTGAGCAGTCAGTAGTGGCTGTAGCCAGGTCAGCCTTGGTGAGTGGAGGTTCATGTTGTTGAGCCCATCCATAACCTCCATCCCTGCCACCATGGCCACTTTTTTCATGGGCCCATTGGGTGATGACAGGGCTGGGGAAAGAGGTTGAGTGGTGTCCACAGAATGGATCTTCTTATCCACTTAATTATTAAAATACTCCTCTGCTGAGGTCACCCATTGGGAAGCACTCACATGGGACACAAATATCTTAACAGTTTTTGACCACTCAGAGAGGTCCATCCACATACCTTTTCCTCAAATATCTTTGTCGCCAATTTTCCAATCATGCTTCTTCCAAGTCCCTGACCATCCAGCGAAATCTTTGGCTACATCACATAAATCAGTATATAATCACACATCTGGCCATTTCTCCTTCCTTGCAAAGTGCACAACCAGGTGCACTGCTTGAAGTTCTGCCCACAGGGAAGATTTCCATTCACCTCTGTCCTTGAGGAATGTTCTAGAAAAGGGCTGTAGTCCTGCAGTTGTCCAGTTTTGGGTGGTGCCTGCATATCATGCAGAACCATCTGTGAACCAGGTCATAATCTACTCTTCCTCTGCAAACTGATCATAAAGAATTTCCCGTGAGGCACCAGTGCAGGCTGAGGGAGAGAAGGTAGGGTGGCAGGAGTGGTGACCATGGGCATTTGAGCCACTTCCTCATTTAATTTACTTGTGCCTTCAGGACTGCTCGAGCCCCATCACGTATATACCACTTCCATTTGATGATGGAATGTTGCTGTGCGTGGCCCACTTTATGGCTAGATGGGTTAGAAAGCACCGAGTTTATGAGGGGCTATTCAGGTTGCATGGTGACTTGATGATGCATAGTCAAACATCCAGTTTCCACCGAAGCCCAATAATCGGCCAAGAGCTTTCTCTCCAAAGGAGAGTAGTTATCTGCAGAAGATGGCAGGGCCTTGCTCCAAAATCCTAGAGGTTTCCACTGTGATTCATCTATGGGGACCTGCCAGAGCCACCAAACTGGATTCCTATCTGCAACTAACACCTAAAGCATCACTGGAACTGATGGGTCATATGGCCCAAGTGGCCAAGCAGCTTGCACAGCAATCTGGACCTGTTGCAGTGCCTTCTCCTGTTCTGGACCCCATTCAAAACTGGCAGCCTTTTACGTCACTCAATAAATGGGCTGGAGTAACACATCCAAATGAGGAATGTGTTGCCTTCAAAATCTAAATAAGCACAATAGGTATTGTGCTTCCTTCTTGGTTGTAGGAGTGGTCAAATGCAACAACTTCACCTTAGAAGGAATATCTTGACAGGCCCCACACCATTGGACCCCTAGAAATTTTACTGAGGTAGAAGGTCCTTGAATTTTACTTGGATATTTTTCCCATTCTCTGGCACACAAATGTCTAAAAAATAAGTCCAGTGAGTTTGCTACTTCTTGCTCACTGGACCAATCAGCAAAATGTCATGAATGTAATGAACCTGTGTAATATCCATTGGAAGCAAAGAGTGATCTAGTTCTTTCTGAAAAAGATTATGACAGAAAGGCAGAGAGTCAATATACCCCTGAAGTAGGATAGTAAAGACAGTAAGGGTATTTTGGTGGCCTTGCCAACTGAAGGCAAATTGCTTCTGGTGGGCCTTATGGACAGGAATGTAGAAAAAGGCATTTGCCAAGTCAATGGCTGCATACCAGGTTCCAGGAGATGTGTTAATTTGCTCAAGCCATGAAACCATATCTGACACAGCAGCTGAAATTAGAGTCACAACTTGGTTAAGCTTACAATAAACCACTTTCATTCTCCAAGATCCATACGTCTTCTTCACAGGCCAAAAAGGAGAGTCGAATGGCGATGTGATGGGAATTACCACCTCTGCATCTTTCAGGTCCTTGATGTTGGTCCTAATCTCCACAATCCCACCAGGGATACAATATTGTTTTTGATTTACTATTTTTCTAGGTAGAGGCAGCTCTAATGGCTTCCATTTAGCCTTTCCCACCATAATAGCCCTCACCCTACCAGTCAGGGAGCCAGGGGTTCTGTCAGCTGCTAAATATATCTATGCCAATTACACATTCTGGCACTGGGGAAATGACCACAGGGTGAGTCTGGGGACCCACTGGAGCCACTGTAAGGGGGACCTGAGCTAAAATTCCATTAACTACCTAACCTCCATAAGTTCTTCCTTTAACTGGATGAACACAATAACATTTTGGGTCCCCTGCAATCAAATCAGCTCAGAACCAGTGTCCAGTAGTCCCTGAAATGTCTGATCATTTCTGTTTTCTCAATGGACAGCTACCCTGGTAAAAGGCCAGAGGTCTTCCTGGGGAAGGATGGGACAGAGATTAACAGCATAAAGTGTCAGTAGTGTAGTGAAGTCCTTCCTCAAAGGGACTAGGTGTCTCCTTCATTCAAGGGATTCTGTGTCTGTAAACTGGCTCAAATCTAGAAATTGACTGAGGGGCCATGATTCTGTTTATGTAATTTAAATTAGTCTTTTGTCTATTTGACCTGAAAGTTTTCTGCTTATATAAGTTAAGTAAGAATGCAGTAGGCTTCCTATCAATTTCAATTCTAGAAATACCTTCATTAATTAGCCAATGCCAGAGCTGTACATGAGTCAGACTCTTCTGATTGCCACGTTGCATCTGCTGTCCATTATGAAAGCTATGGCCACCTTGCCTTTGACAGTTGAGTGTCACTACTTGGCCCCTGCTGTCTTGGGATACAATTATTCCCATTCTACTTAAATTTTGTAGTTGAATGACTGTGGTTCCCTCTGTTAGATCTAACATACAGAGAAGAGCGATTACAGGACTCTTCAAAGATGAAGGTGCTGCCCACACAAATTGAGTTCACAAGGCATTGGTCAAGGATATATCTTCTGGACCCTCCCAGTTGAGATGAGTAGGTTTAAAGTGACTGATCCAATCCACCATCCCCAATCTCTCTAAGCCTTTGGATCCTTTCCTCTACGTTGAAAAAAGGAATATCAGGAATTTTCAGCTTGATCACAGTGGGCCATCTTTTAATCCGTATTTCAACTAACCAAGCAAATAAACTATTAGAAACTTTTTTAACTTCCCAAGCCTGCAACATTAAATGCAGAGCCCCTACTTAGTGGGCCCAAATCAATACATTTAGCTTGATCCTACTCTATATTCCTTTCACCATTATCTCCCACCCTTAATATTCATTCCCATGCCTGTCCTCCAGATTTCTGTTTATATAAGTTAGAAAACTCAAGTAGTTCTTATCGAGTGTAGCACACCTTCTTATGGGTCACACCCAACCTCACCTCCAGGTTACTGCCTGCACTTTAGTCTAGTTATAGGTCAAGAAGCAAACAGGGGTGTTGGATATGGCCCCTGAGGAGAATCAACATTATCTTGCCTGGCACTGCCTCTGGGGAGACCATCACTGTTGCCTCAGACAGGGCAGGGTTTATCTCCTCAGACAAAGGTGGAAAGACTAATGGAGCGGATGTTGCTACTACTGGAGATGGGGAAGCTGTTTCTTCTGGCAAAAAAAAGTTCATCATAGTTTACAAACTCAGTGTTTCCAGCTTCATCAGGGTCCTCCCATACATCCCCATTCCAAGTTGTAGGGTCCAATTCTTTTCTGATCAATGCCCTCACTTTAACAGTAGACACGTGGCAATGCTGTGCATGCACCTTTTGTTGCAGGTCAGCCACTCTTATGATAAGAGCTAAAGTCTGTTTTTCCACAGTTTCAGTTCTTTCTCTACAGGAGATAAGACTCTCGCTCAGGGCAATCTTAGCAGTTTTGAGGCTCAATATCTGCTTCTGAAGCTGGGAGTTAGAATCCCTGAGTTCATCATTCTCTTTCATCAATTTGTCCACTGAATTAGGTGCAACCAACCAGTTTCATTATGTTCCTTAGTTCTCCACATATGGTCAAAGGTATTATGTATGAAGTCACTAAACTCCTTGCCTCTCAAGAGCGGCGAATCAGGAGTGTCAAATGCATTTATTTTGTATAACTCTCTAAACAGTTTATACCAAGGACTATCAATGTTCTCCATACTATTACAAGAGTTCTTAGCTTTTCTGTGTCTAATCATATTAAGTAGCCAACCCCAGAAACCCCAAAACCAATAAAAGAACTCCATCTTTTATATTCTTTTTTCTAGAACCACTCCTGGTACCAAAATCTGTATTAGTCAGGGTTCTCTAGGGGGGCAGAGCCAGTAGGATAGGCATAGGGGAGTTTATTAAGTATTAACTTACATGATCATGAGGTCACACAATAGGCCATCTGCAAGCTGAAGAGCAAGGAGAGCCAGTCTGAATTCCAAAGCTGAAGAACTTGGAGTCTTATGTGTGAGGACAGGAAGCATTCAGCATGGGAGAAAGATGTACGCTGGGAGACTAAGCCAGCCTAGCTTTTTAAAGTTTTTCTGCCTGCTTTATATCCTGGTTGTGCTGGCAGCTGCTTAGATGGTGCCCACTCAGATTAAGTGTGGGTCTGCATTTTCCCAGCCCACTGACTCAAATGTTAATCTCCTTTGGCAACACCATCACAGAAACACCCAGGGTCAATACTGTGCATCTTTCAATCCAATCAAGTTGACACTCAGTATTAACCATCACAGACATCACAGAATGGGAGCATAATCCCTCAGCATCTCCCTTGACCAGGGGAGGAAGTTCCCTTTGCTGCATGCAGCTCCTGTGTGGGGCTGTGCTCCACCCTGTTTTTGCTTGCTTTCCATGTGTCACACCAACTACCTAGTTGTGACTCAACTAAGAGAACTGTGATACCTCAACTGAAGATGCAGAGTTCGCTTGAAGTTTTTGTTCTTCTCCACAGGAACTGCAGAGAGGAGCTGCCTCCTTGTGTACATCTTGACTCCACCCCGTCATTTACTGATTTTTTTTTTTTTTTAATAACACACTTCAACTGGTGTGAGTTCATCTGTTAATCTCTTCATGATTAATATTAGTCATTGCTAGGTTCTTCATTTTCCATTGGGAAGTTGTTTACCTAAGAGAGTTGCTTTCACACTTTTGTAAACAAATGGTTATGAGTACTTTTTAAATGTGTATGTTTCCAAGGATTTTTCACAGATTTAAAATCCATTAAGTTTAGGAATATGCATTGTAATGCACTTAGGTGATTCTGAACACACATTGTAAAATTATCTAAGTGACAATATAAAATAAAAAATCAGTTGTGTCTATAACTTCCCAATAAATAGTAAAAATCTTTGAGAATCTAGTAATCATAAAGAAATACAAAAGTTATGAGTTAAATAAATCACTAAATAATGGTGATTAATGGTAAGAGGTTTTAAGATAGTAGGCACAATTATTAATTTCCTAATTTATTTATTTGACCAAGTGACAGTACCTACTCTTCTTACCTAAATAGTATCCCGCATTTGCTTGGGCTTTCCAGTGCTACCTTGGGGTTCTCATGTAAGGCATTGGCCATAAAGAGAAGAAATATATCAAAAAAGAAAAGTCAAAAAATATATTGATCTCTGGTTTACTTCGAACAGTGTTTTCAGGGCATCACCTTTACGGGGGAATTTGTTATAGATCTGAATGCTCAGGCTCCATCAAAGGCCTCTTTATCTTAGAGACTGTGTCCAGCAATTAGTATTTTAGCAAGCTCTTCAACTTAAAATTGTTGGGGGGTCAGTGCAGAGTGGAGTCTTACTATGTTGCCCAGGCTGATCTCAAACTCCTGGACTCAAGCAATCCTCCTTCCTCAGTCTCTGAAGTAGCTAGGACCACGTCATGCTAGGCTCTTCAGCTGATTTTTATGCACGTTGAAGTCTGAGAACCACAGATCTGGAGAATTCATGGGGTTATTCAATTCAATAAAGCTTGGTGGACGACAGAACTTAGATGGATTATCAACAGTGTACTTAATGAAATTCCTTAAATGCTTTGTTTTGTTGGTGTTTAATTCATCTTAATCTCTGTCATTGCTTATGTAGTAAATATTCATTAAATGTTTGAATTATACAGAAGAAAAATATTGCACACTTTATATATGCTAGGTACTGGTGACATCAAATGGTGTCTACCTGGATTATTTGCTGTCAAATATCTTAGACTCTTACACTGTAGTTATATGAACTAGTTATATAAACAGTTTATACTTACATAAACTAGTTATTATATAAACAGCAAATTATATTTGCTGTGAAATAATATTTGCTATCAAATATCTTATACTTTTACACTGTAGTTATATAAACAAGAATGCTAAAATAGATTAAGTGTGTTATTTTCTCAATTAATGTCCCTGATAATGAAGACCATCATAATCTAAAGGAGTTAGAAGTCGTCTGTTAGAAGTACCAGAGCTAAGGAGTGAGGTGATGACAATGAGAAAAATAAAGGCAAACTAGGATTAAAGTAATGTAGAGCTAGAATGAGGCGATGACGAGGAGACAAATAAGGTTAAGTGGGAAGTGGAGAGAGAAGGAGGAATAGAAGAAGGAGGGAAAAAAGTGAACCACTATTGCTTACTATTATTTATAATGTGATAGATGTTTTACATTGGATTGATTCACCCTGTGATGCTCCATTTCACAAATTAGGAAATTGTGGCTCATAGATATTGAGGAAATTGCCCAGGTTTACACATTCAATAATGTCAGAACTGAGACTTAGTATCAAAGATTAATTGACATGCAAGTCCATGTTCTAACCACTACATTACAATGCGTTTCAAGCAGGAGGGAGCACATGAGGTAAAAATCAAGTTGAAGGAATGTGTACCGTAAGTCTGATAATGGAACCAGCAAAGAGTATTTATGTGGTTATCTGTCTGGGGGTTTGAAGTGGAGTAGCAAGGAATGGGTGAAGATGGGTGCACAAGACAAGTTTGTAGCATCTATCAGGATAAGGCTGGTGCAAGAACAATGTTTTAAGTAGGTACTCAGATTAAAATGTAGGAAAAAAAAAAACAGGACTTGAGACAATATTAGGTTAATAACAGAGAAAAATGTGTATAAAACAAAAAGGACCATTTCCTGTTCCTCACCACCACCATTTAATCTTTTTTTCCCATTTGCAGAGATCCACAGTTTTTAAAATCTCTTGCATTTTCTAAGTAAATCTAAAAAATACTTTACTAGTTTCCTTATATGTTTATTATTTAAACTTAAAATTACCCATGAAAACTAAATCATTTTGCATTTTGCAGATAAAAGTTATCTGAGAAATTCATTTGCCTCTGCAAGTAAATTGCACAGCTGTTGGTATTCATAACTCTACCATTTGATACACTTAAAACTTATTCATTTTTGAAGAATAATTTCAAATTTGTCATACCTATTGGATATATGTTGACATATAAGTTTTGTATATACATGTTTATAAGGGAAGTATATTACAGAGTTCTTCAGGTATTATTTAAATTTATTTGCTTGATGTTATATATAGAAGGTTTATTTTCTATATAATCCATAGATTATTAACAATAACTTATACTTTATATGTAAATTGAAAAAGAGACAGGTCAAAAAAATGTCATCTTAAAAATATATTAAAATAAAAACAACAGAAAGGACACTATACAAATTGAGCTTTTGGTGGTATTATATGACTCAGAATAAAGGAAGACGCATGGCTACTTTTATGAGATGAAACTATGAGACAAGAAATAAATAATAACATCTGCAAAATAAAATTAATCTGTGACATTAAAACTTTTTTCTAACTTTTATTTCAGGTTCAGGGATACATGTACACATTTGTTACATGGGAAAATTACATATCACAGGGATTTGGTGTCCAGATTATTTCATCATCCGGGTAGCAAGCATAGCACCTGGTAGATGATAGTTTTTCAGTCCTCATCCTTTGTCCATCCTCTGCCTTCAAGTAGATCCTAGTGTCTATTATTCCCTTCTTTGAGTCCACGTGTGCTAAATGTTTAGCTCCCAGTTCTAAAGAGAAAATGTGGTATTTGGTTTTATGTTCCTGCATTAATTCGCTTAAGATAATGGCCTCCAGCTCTGTTTTGCTGCTCCAAAAGACATGATGTTGTTCTTTGTTATGGCTGCATAGTATTTCAAGGTGCATATGTACCACATTTTCTTTATCCAGTCCACCATTGATGGGCATCTGGGTTGATTCTGTGTCTGCTATTCTGAGTAATAGTGCATACTGACCCACACCTATAATCCCAGAACTTTGGGAGGCCAAGGTGGGAGGATCACTTGAGGCCAGGAATTTGAGACACTAAAGCTCTTAAATCTACTTTAAATCTCCTTATTCTATATATGAAAATTGTCACTTTTTTTGCCCCTAGAAATACCTTTATTTGACAAATGGTAAAAACCATTATAGAATAACTTTATTATAAATTCTATAAATCAGGAAACATTTAACTCCTTGGGTTCTTTACAGTGCCCAGAGAAAGAGTAAGGGAGGGTAGGAGGCAGAGCAGGAAGGAGAGAGACAAAGATGGGGAGGACGGGAGAGAAAGACAGAGAGAGAGAGTAACAATGTGGAAGAGACAGTTTCAAATGAAATTTTACCCATATTGTAACTTTACTTAATTATTTGTTAGTTTGTTGATTTGTTTTTATTTCCCCACTGCTGAGAAGGAATGTAGGCTGTAGGACAGGATAATAACTGTTATAAAAAATAAAGCTATATATTTTTACCCAACGTAGTAGCATAGTATTAATGTGTTGAACTACTATCAAAATAATTATTTTAAAGTCCTAGAAAGAATAGTATAGATAATGCATGATAGGATTTGATACTGGAATAAATTCTAGAATAGACTGAGCCTGAATATCTTTATTATATAGAATGCCCTTCAGATGTTTTTAACAAAGTTTGGTTGGGTAGTTGGGTAGATGAAAGAAGACATTTCAGTTGACTAATAGGGCATGAGCAAAAATCATTGACTGAAGTGATTGGCAGAATGTTGAGAGCGCCAGAACTTTGGCTATGTAAATAAATTAGTAATATGCCGATCACAGTTTCTAAGCAAGTTGATTCTGACACTGGATTGTAGCATTTCTGCAGTGACATTCATTATCTAAAAGGTTTACTTTTCTAGAACCAGCTTTGAGATCCTGCGTCTTTGTGGCTAAAGTTACCTAAAATTGCTTTGAAAAAATCTTAGTTTGATATCCTGTAAAAAATAAGCCTACATTCTCTAATCTCCAGTCTCTATATCTGGGGAACTGGGGTGTGCTCATCAATTTGACAAATAGTAAACACTCTTAAAATGTGTTTTTAATTCTCTACCTTGTTTCTGCTAAAAAAGTAAATAACTTATTTATTTTGTCTTGTGTTCTCTTGACCACATTTTTTTTTTATTGAGTTTACTTATTCTAAAGCTGTCTCTTAGGATTTGATCCACTCCCAAGATTATTTCTGAAATGACTTACTTGTTTATAAACCTAAAGTGAGCTTTAATAAGTGAACATACTTTTATTATCAATTCTATAAAGCTTGGTAATATTTTACTAAGAGTTTTAGAGTGTCTGTCTTTACAAGCAGTTTTGTAACATCTATTTTTCTTAAGCAAATTATTTTATTGAAAATGAAAATTTAAAAATAAATGTGCAATGGACACTGTATGAATTAAAATCATTAGCAATGAAACAAAATGGTTTAGAACATAAGCTTATTTAAATCAGGCAGATCTGTATTTGAATTCTGGTTCTATCAATGGTAACTGTGTAATTTGGGGCAATTCATTAACTTCTCTGTGCCTAGGCTTTTTGCATCTGTAAAATGAGGTCATTAATACTTTTACCCTGGGTTGTGGACAAGGTTAAGCGTTCCCTACAAGGCTGCTAAGTCATATGCAAAATATCACAGTAGTCATACTTTTCTGTTTTCTAGAATATTTTATGTGATGAAAAATTTTCCATAACTATTCTAGAAGACTTAGAAATGTATCTATAACTGAATTGGAGTTGGGGAAAAGTAAGTTATTGATTTTAATCAATATTAAATGTTGATGTTAACTTTTCATTTTAACTCTGAACTTCCAAAACATCTTGCAGTTTATTTTCCTTTTGACTTGTAAACTCTGTAGGTGTTAGAGGGGAGCAAGAGGGCAGAGGGACACAATTTAAGAGGTAGAAAAATGTTTCTTTCCCAACTTCAGAAATTCGTTCAGGGTTTATCAGGTTGTAAAAATCTGGAGAGTAAATGAATTATTTCAGATATGGTACTGTAAGATACAGTAGAAGTCCAAGAGTTTGAGAGTCAGAGAGATCTGTGTTTATTCACTTTCAAAGATGTATAACCTTTGGTGAGTGGTTTTATTTTTCTAAGCTTTAGTTTCTAAATCTAAAGAATGAAAAGTACTCTTCTCGTGAGTGCTAAAAAGCACTGAGTGCCTTTCAGGTGCTAGAGATATTGGTAATCTAGTATTGGTAATCTAGCATTACACAGAAATAAAGGACCTATCAAAACCAAAATTAGTAGAAATATGAAAGTGTGGGTACTGAGATTTCCTGTAATCTACATGTTTAGATGCCTCTATTGGTGAGACAGTAATTCAGCTAATGATGTGTATTTATTAGACAAATCCTGAAATGTTCTTAATTAATTATACTCTTATAACTAGTTATAACTCTCATTTTATTAAGATGATTTTAAGAAAAATGTCAAGCAAAAATGTATTTGTGTGCATTATTTTTAAAAACTTGTTTAGAGTCTTATTTTAGTTATGTAAGATATTATTTAATGGGATTTACATAAAGGCTATGTAGTCACATATTATTAAGTTTGTGAGTCTCTCTGCCTTTCTGTTTCTATGGACATATGTATGTATGCATGTATTTACTTTTGCCTTTGTCTTCTTAGATACTCCTCTATCTGGGAATTTGACTATAGCAAGTACTAACATTTGCTCTTTTGTTTTTGCTAACTATTCATGATACTCAGCAGCAATCGGCTGTATATGTATTCTTAACTGGGTAAACATATGTCTGCTTACTGTATGAGTATATATGTAAGAACCTTTAACCAATAAATAGCATACAAACTGGTTTCTGATCCAGATTTTAAACCATGGTTAATTTCAAATGACTAAACTACTTAGTGCTACTTAGAGCCAGTGATGCTTTAATAAAACCATTTGGTGACTACCACATAAAGCTAAACAAATAAAACCAAAAGACAAAAAAAAAAAAAAAAAAAAAAAAAAAAAAAAAAAAAAGGACAAAAGCATTTAAAATTGAAGTCTGTATAAGAGAAAGAAAACTAGTTTGAAAACTTAGAGAACTGGGTTGAAATTCTGATTCTCATACTTAGTAGCTATTCAACTTAGGACAAATTCATTAATTTTGCCCTAAGAGCCTCATGTTTTATTAAAAGCAAATTAGTAATACCTGTCCTTGTCATTAAATTAGAGTTGTGATAAAGTTGAAACAATGTCTGTAAAACTATGTTGTATAATAGAAAATGCATTACAAACATGGGTCATTAAAATTATCATAAATTTAAAAGGGAATATAATCATTTCACGGTATTCTGATTCTTTATAAGTCTTTCATGCATATAAGAGAGAGAAGACATCAAATGTGGTGCCTGTACTTTCATTCACAGAGCATAAAAATAGAAAAAACAGGGCCTGGAGTTTTAGGGGATAAGAAACAGTACATTTCATGACTCTCCAGAATTACAAGTAATGTGTCTCTGAAAGCTAATAATGGATCCATGAGTTTTGAATTATAACGTCTTATCAGTCTGAAAGTAGAACAAAAGTCTACAAAATGGAATTCCTGCCCTTTGCTGCTATTATTAGTTAGGAGGCAACCAGGAGTCCTGACTTCATGAATGACACTGATTATAATGTTTCAGTTCCCTGAAAACCTCACAGCATGCGTGATTTATATTTGTGACTTTTATTTATTAATGCATGTTAAGACAGAATAACAAGGAATGTAGAAATAAGTATGGATTCTTCTAATAGAACAAATAACTAATGCTAAACAGAAGACTGACTTATGAAACAGATTAATAAGAAATTCTATAGTGAAAATAACACAGAGTTGATTTCCTACCAGTCTAATTAAAATCCTGAATTCCTGAGAGATTCATATGAACTGGCACAGATAATACTGACTTTATATCTTCAACCAATTGGTTGAAATCATATTTCTAAAATATTCTTTATAGAATTCAAAGTTCTATCCTTCAACTTCCTCTTTTTGTTGAAAGATTTATTTCCATCTATTATAGTAGACTTATATGGGAGATGATACATGAGAGTATAAATCTGTGTCATTTCATTAGCTTAGCATTGATATTGATAGCTAACTCTTGCTGTCATCAGCTTTTTAGATAAAAATAGTTTTATTTTAAAAGTTTAATAGACAGTTTGCCACATTTACCTTTTTAAAATGAGAAGCAAACATGGTAGGATCAAGGTAGAAAATTAAGCAGCATAATTCTGAAGAAAACACATTATAAACACTATCTAGTTACTAATTAGACTCTAGCAGAAGCCTCATCTACCATGATGAATGTACTCTTAACCAAAGAAAAAAATGAGTCATCGCGTGTGTGAAAGAGATTTGGTTAACATTGCAATTAATCTTTCCATCTATGGGAGAAAATTGTTTCCTGCAGATTTTACTTAGCTAACAAACATAGACAAATTATCCTAGTTTCAGGTCAAAATAATTTCAAGCTATAGCTTTCCTGTGTTTCAGTACTGATTAATTTGATCTACTATATTCCTTATATGCTGGTTTCTGTATGCTTTCTTACCATAGATAGCTGGAGCCTTATCACACATCACTAACATTAGCAGAAACATCTCATAAATAGTACTTCTTTCAAACAATTTTATACACTTTCAAAAGCATATCAGTTTATTCTTAAAACAGCAAAAACAAAAAGCAAAACAAAAAACCCTCCAAGCTAAAATGATATATGTTGTTAACCTAAGACAAAGGCAATGAATGAATGAATGATGATGCTGAATATGAGAACAGTTTTGATCAATAAAACTTGAGTAGTCACTCCTGCCAATATTACTTCCCTCACTTTAATTAGTTCATTATTTAATTAATGCCATATGTTGTGATACCAATAATAACATTCTAGGAATACAAAGAGTCATTGAAACTATTTATGAAAGGAAACTCTCTATAATCTTAATTAATAAGTGGTTTGTAAGAGATTCTTTCAACTTGATATAGCATTTGCGATTATTAATAAGAAATACTCCTTCAAATGCTATCCCTTCCTGACACTGAATATCATTCTGTGAATTGTTCTCTTTAGGTAGAAAATTGATTTTAGGCAGAGATAGTATATTACATTGAATCATGAATGTTTTCAAAATGTGTTTAAAACACATTGCTTGAGTAGAAAGTAATAATATAAATTAACAGTATCTGGAATTGAAGAGATAATCTCTGGATTATACTATGGATTATACTCAGGTGTATTGCTATAACTCGAGAACACTGGTTTCTCCTTTATAACATGATGAATAACTTTGTCCCTAAAATAATAATTTATACTATAGATGAGGTGATTTTTGTTAATAATATGATATTAGAAAGCTATAAACCTGGTTTATATTATTTTGCCTATTCAAATTATTTTTCATGTCCATAGTCATGGATTCTCTTATATAATTTTATCTAACGAGAAGAGCATAATTTACTATGAAAAGACATGTCTAAAGTGAAATAATAAGTCATGGCAGATATACAAGTTGAATTTAGTATTGCATGATTATTTGGCATATAATTTGAGTAAACTTGTTGCTCCGCTTACTTGTCCATTCACTTACTTGGTTCTTTAATTATCCCTTCAGTATTTAACAGGTAATCACTTTATACTATGTACATTTAATCACTGGAAATGCAAATATAAAGACATAGAATAATTTCACATAGACTTCACTTTCTTTTTTTATTATTATATTTTAAGTTCTGGAGTACATATGAAGAATGTGCAGGTTTGTTACATAGGTGTACACATGCCATGGTGATTTGCTGTACCCATCAACCTGTCATCCACATTAGGTGTTTCTCCTAATATTATCCCTCCCCTCACCGCCACCCCCTGACAAGCCCCGGTGTGTGATGTTCCCCTCCCTGTGTCCATGTGTTCTCATGAACTCATCCTTTTTTTATGGCTGCATAGTATTCCATGGTGTATATGTGCCACATTTTCTTTATCCATTCTATCATTGATGGACATTTGGTTTGATTCCAAGTCTTGCTATTGTGCATAGTGCTGCAATAAACATACATGTGCATGTGTCTTTATAGTAGAATGATTTATAATCATTTGGGTATATACCCAGTAATGTGATGGCTGGGTCAAATGGTATTTCTAGTTCTAGATCCTTGAGGAATCGCCACACTGTATTCCACAATGGTTGAGCTAATTTACCCTCCCACCAACAGTGTAAAAGCATTCCTATTTCTCCACATCCTCTCCAGCATCTGTTATTTCCTGACTTTTTAATGATTGCCATTCTAACTGGTATGAGATGGCATCTCATTGTGGTTTTGATTTGCATTTCTCCATGACCAGTGATGATGAGCCTTTTTTCATATATTTGTTGGCTGCACAGATGTCTTCTTTTGAGAATTGTCTATTCATATCCTTCGTCCACTTTTTGATGGAGTTGGTTTTTTTTGTTTGTTTGTTTTTGTTTTTGTAAATTTGTTTAAGTTCTTTGTAGATTCTGCATATTAGCGCTTCGTCAGATGGATAGATTGCAAAAATTTCCTCCCATTCTGTAGGTTGCCTGTTCACTCTGATGCTAGTTTCTTTTGCTGTTCAGAAGCTCTTTCGTTTAATCAGATCCCATTTGTCTATTTGGGCTTTTGTTGCCACTGCTTTTGGTGTTTTAGTCATGAAGTCTTTGTCCATGCCTGTGTCCTCAATGTTAATGCCTAGGTTTTCTTCTAGGGTTTTTATGGACTTCACTTTCTAGCTAAACATAATATGATGGTTAATTTTATGTGTCAAATTCACTGGGCCAGAGGTGCCCAGACACTTGGTCAAACATTATTCTGGGTGTTTCTGTGAGGGTGTTTTTGATGAGATTAACATTTAAATTGATAGTTGAGTAAAGTAGATTGCCCTCCCTAATGTGGGTGGGTCTTTAGCCAGTCAGTTGAAGGCCTGAATAAGACTAAAGCCTGGCTCTCTCCCAAGTAAGAGAGGATTCTTTTTGACTAATGGCCTTCACACTAGAATAATAATAGCAACTGGGCAGTTGTCTACATGTTTTGGTAACTCTCTCTACAGTTTACATTTTACTAGTCCCTCCATTGAATAAATATTGCCTTTCCAATAGAGAATCTTCCCTACAATTCAAACTCTTTACTCAAAAAAAAAAAAAAAAAAAAAAAATCATTTTCTTCCTTATTGCTAAGGCTCAGATATGAAATTTATATCCACCATTCATATGTACCTGAGAGAGATTTTTGTTAGGTGTATGGATAAAGAATTAGGGTACAGTGTGTATCTTGTCCTGGTGCCAATTTTTACAAAGTTCTCAACTCCAGGTGTGAAATGGCTTCTTGAATTGTCATAGTCTGATTATGACAGAGCCAAAAACTCTTTTAATTCAGCTATTCTACAGTGTAGGGTAGAAAGTTATTTATAGAATTTGTTTTTTTAGACTGAAAAATTTTGTTATTTGTACATTTAACTAGTGATTTTTGTTTTGTTTTTGTTTTCCATTATCAAGAATTCTGACCCAAAAAACAGTCCTATATGTCAATTTCAAGTTTTGTTTTAACTTTGAGAAAACCTAGCGAATAATTTTATGTAAATTTAGTAATCTGCAAATTACGGTACTTGGCCTAAAATATAGGTCTTCTAGGAAAATAATTCAGCTAGGAAATTTAACCTGGAAAATTAAAATTACAATTTTTTACCTTACCTGTTAGTAAAGATTCAGGAATATGCTGGAGTTTTCACCTTTACTTGGTGGTCAGGTAGGTATGTGAGGAGAATTTCTAGAGCAATTAGGGGAGGTTAGAAACTTTAGGAGCATTGCAAAACAGTTTCTGGAAGGACTGGAAGAAATCCTCACCTCACCATAAATGTTATTAGCATTAGGTTGCATGTGAAGAGTCTGAATGACAAGGAAATTTGCCTAATCAGTTAGGGTTGCTTTTGTGTCTCTCTTTCTTTGTAGTATTTTCTATGAAGCAATGTTAAAGGGCATTGGATGATTTTTATCTTATCACTTAGAGTAATTTTTAAACCTCTTTACCATTGTATTATGACAACTGCCCAGATTAACAGCAGATGTTAATTTACCTAACAGTATATACTATTTTTATGATGATATAAGCATGTCAAATAGATGAAAGATTATGCTAGATTACCAGTTTTTTTTTTTTTTTTTTTTTTCTCCAGATGATATTTGGTACATTACTTGAAATGTTTTGGTATTTAAAATAGAAGATTTTGTTTCTGTTTTTGTTATGTTTTTTCCTCAGTAGAGTACACCAGGTGACAACTACACTGTAAAGGGAGTAGTGTGTAGAGAGGATCCCTTCACTGTTCTATGATTAATTTTATCAACTCTTGCTAAAATTAGGAGTGAATAAATCATTAACAGAGGTAACAGAAAACAATTAGATAATGATAAGGTAAACTAGAAATGAAACTCTGGATTGCAGTCCTTGAGCTCAAAATACCTGGAGTGATAACACTGCACATGGCAGAGGGCCTGCAGACCCCTGTAAACCCTGTGGAATGGCAGTCAGAACTTTCCAGGCAGAAATTGAGCACTAATGCATTTTGTGCAAGTAAATAGTGCTGAGCAATTCTTCATTCTCATGCAGGTATATCTGTCTTCAGAAGTGATCAGAAAATCAGTATATGCCAACATTTAGATGTGGTACAATGATGGAGCAATGGAAATAGCAATAGTCTAAGAAAAAAGTTAATATTTTACTCATTTTGAAAAGTAATTATAAGTTGAAGAATTTAACTGTCAGCAATCCCGACTCAAAATGTGTGCAATAAAACTTTCTGGTCTAGGCAGTTATAACTACAAGTTTAAAATATTGTTAAAAGATGAGTTCAGAAATTATTATCTACTTTGAGACTTCCAAGTTGAAAGATAAAAGTATTTATAGTGGTTAAAGTGTACCTTAAGCAATATATTGCTTGCTAAATTATTTTTGGTCCAAGAAAACATGTAATAATACAGTACACTTTGGATGCATTTACTGCAAAGTAAAGAAACAAAATACAATCGAAGCCTCCAATTTATTCTGGCCATATCTCATCTCCATTGTCTCTATTCAGAGGTAACCTTTACCCTGAATTTGGCACTTAAATTCTGATGCACACTTTAACATGTTATCTCATATGTAGTTATCTCCCAGCAGCATGTAATTTGTGTTGCATATATTAACATTCTATTAAAGATAATATATTTTAAGATCATTTTGAAATTTACTTTTATAGTCAATGTTTTAAATAATTATCCATGTTAATATAAGCAGTCTTGTTCCTTCATTTTAGTGCCTATAATTTGCTCTATGTGTGAACAATACAGCATCTTCAATGCAAATTCAAGCAGCCTTCAATTTTTCAATATTACAAACAATGCTATAATGAACATTCTTGTACTCCTCTCCCTGGACACATATGGCCGTTTCTGAGGGAAGTGTAATTGCTGAAGTTGTAATATATGTGCATCTTCCACTTCACTAGAGAGTATAAAATTGCTCTCCAAAGGGGCTATGCCAATTTAAAATCTGTCAGCAGTGAATTAGAGTTCCCTTTGCCCCATATTTTGCCATTAGTTATTGCTATTTTTAAAAATTTTTGCCAATTTAACGGGTGTAAAATTGCAGGTAATTATTGATTTAATTTGCATTCTCCTAATTACTAATGAGTTTGAGCATTTTTATATGATTATTGGTTTTGCGGATCACCTCTTCTATGATTTGCCTTAATTTGTTGTAAGCTCAGCAAAACCTTTTGAACAGCATTTTTTTCATTTTATTCAGAATTCATAAGTGTTTAATAGAAAAAAATTTTGAAAGTTTTTGTTTGTTTGTAATATTGCTCTAAATGATTGATGCTTGGTTTTCACCTGCAAACATTCTGATTTAGTTGTTGTGCAATGCAGCATAGGCATTGGGGTTTTTATAAATTCCCCAGGTAGTTCTAAGTACAGTAACATTCGGGAATCTTTGGATTAAGGTGATCTTGAATTGTTATTGTCCTAAAATGAACAAATCAAATGGTGCTCTATTATTCACTTATTATTGTCCTAGAATCAACAAATCAAATGGTGCCTTATTGTTCAGTGAACATTAATAAAAGAGGTGGGGATTGGTGGACAAAGGAACAGAAGTGATTCAGTTGGCAAATGAAGGTGAAATATTTTAATTTGTTTACTTGATAAAATATCCTGCCACCATTGGGTAGATAAAGGACTTAATCTGATAATACTGAGGACATTCATTTGTTTTCTGACAAAGAAGGAAGAAGCATTCAGGGAGGGAAATACAATCCTGCCCAGCTATTATAGTAAGAACATTGAATATTAAAGACAGTTGATTACATGAATGGACTTCAGTCTGGTCGAAAGTTTAGACCTTCTATGGAGAAAGTCTTTCTGAGAAATGAACTTTTCTTCACCCAGTTTGGCAAAATAAACATGAACTGAAACTCTTATTGGTGACTGGCACTCCTGGGCAGACATGCCCAAAGCCCATGTCTCTGGAGAAGTTCTGGAAAGGAATAAAAATCCGTGTGAGAATGAAAAAGGATGTTCTGGAAGAACCTAGGAGATACTTATCGCTATGCACATCCACCTTCAACCTCTCAGTTGGCAGCATCAGCAGCAGGCCACCTCTTTGGTTCTTGGAGGTTTTAGCAACTCCATTCAGACTGAGACTGTGCTGTATAACTTGCCTAATGCAGAGATTTGTGTTCAGTGAACCATATCCATTTCTATTTTAAAGAAACTCATAGCCTTCACTTGTGTCAGCTTGAGACAACCATGCACCTGCTGTTAGGGTCAACAGAGCTCAGTATTACAACAAAGCAAAATGAATTGCTGTCACTGGCCTGCATAGGTAATGCTCCTGCTGCAGAGCACAAGGTAGATTGGCAGGTGGAAGCCTGTCTACTCACACACTTTGACTTCCAGAGATAAGTTTACCTTCTTGCTGTAATTTATTACTTATATATGCTGTATATGTATAAAAAAAACCTTTTATTTCAGAAATTCTAGTTATATTTTACTTTCTTATCTTACAATATTAAGAATTTTTAAAAATAGAAATTCTGGTCTGTGTCATTTTATATCATTCTTTGATGATTATTGTAGAGTAAAATAATTTTTATGATATTAAACCATTTAAAAATTCTGGGCTAATTATAAACCTACAGAGAAATTACAGTGATTGTACACAAGTTCCCCTATATTCCTCAGCATATTTCCTTCTTTGCTGACAAATTTTACAACCATAGTGCAATTATCAGGAACAGAAAATTAACATTGCTACAATATCATTAATTAAACTGAAAACCTTTATCAAATTTCACCAATTTTTTGATAAATGTCCCTTTTTCTATTTTAGGATCCTATCCAGAATCCCACATTGCATTTAACTATTTATCACTAGTCTCCTTCAGTATGTGGGAGTTTCTTGTTTTTCCTGAACTTGATTAATGCTTTTAAAGAGTGCTGATTAGTTTTTGTATTTTTGATCAGTTAATTTTGTTCCTCAATTTGTGGTTGTACAATATTTTCTGATAATTAGAATGGCCATGCCTTTGTGGCAAGAATACCACAAAGATGATGTTGTGCTCTTCTCAGTGCACTATACTAAGTTTGTCATGTCAATATGCTTAATGAGGAAGATAAACAGTTTGTTAAAAACCATAGTTTAAGGGATAGGTTGAAACTATTGAAATGTGTGAGCAAAGAATTTAATTAAGTGCCATCTGAAAATACAAATGCCATGGCTGATGTGCTATTGATACCTCCACAACGTGCTTGACAGTGAATAGTACAATAAGGTCACTCCACCCTTAACCAGTTAAATAGTCAAAAGCAGTGTCACACAACATATAATTTAAGAAGTAAATGCTTACATTTTTTTCTTATTATTGTGGAAATGAGAATAAGCCTAAAAATTGACCTCTCTTGTGCAAAATCCCCAGCAACAATTATATGGAACTATCAGTTTTGAATCAATACTTTAAATTCAATCATATAAATTGTGAAGGAAATCCACTAGAATGTTCTGCAACTTGTGAGAAGTCTTGCCATGGAACAGTATAGTGAAAACTGCAATCAAACAGTCAAGTAGATTGCTTAAAGCTAAAATTCAGATCTGTTTCTAAATTACATTGGAAGGTGAAACTCATATAACTGGAGAAATATGGTGATGTTCTGTTTTGTAGCCAAAGTGAAAAGACTTTAGGTGAAACCCACAGAACACTAATAAATTACTTTCAAATGCTATATTTGCCATGCTTAAATGCATATTTAATTAGTTTAAAAATTAAGATTATTTTGTTTTCTCCATTATCTTGTTTTCTTTCTTTACTTCTTTTTCATCTTCTTAACTATGAAGTCCTATAAGTAAATAATTTAGCAATTTTGTTGCCCTTTTAAACTCTCTTCCTATCTCTGTATTCAGCTACACATTTTTCTTACCAGATACAAATTTTTATGGGCACATTACTTCTCATTATAATTAACATAAAATGATAGTGTTCCTTTTAATGGAAAAGTAACTTTAAACTTTAAAGTATAAATGATATGTATTTGTAATTTTGCTCAATGTATAATTATGTGATAAAAATATTTTCTTACTACAAGTACCCTTTTAGCAGCTGCAACGTCATCACTTGTCATTTTGCCTGTCCTTCGTAGGCTGTGCACATTAGCATGAACTGGAAATAACACTCAGAAAGCAATTTGAGAAACATTTTTTTTTTTTGTAAAAACAATGCAAAAGCATTTTAGTGATAAAAAATGACATATGAAAGTACATTAACAGAATTCTGACACAAAATAAAAAGCATTCATGAAGAACTAAGTTATTTTATACAGAGCACACTATAAACTTTTTGGTCTGATGAATTAAATAAAAATGTGCTTAGCAATATTGACATAAAAATAATCTGTAGTATGAGGATTAAAATTTGTTTAACAGGAGAGTTTATCAAAATTTGCAGATATTCTGTGTTTGATGGTTAAGAAATGTTAAAAATAAATTAAGTTTATTTTTCATTCCTTTGTTTTGAGATCACAATGTTGTATGATATAAGCCACCAATAACCACTATGTCATGTACTGGACATTGACTCCTCAGGTATTTTACCTCCTTACTTTTTCAGTAATATAATTTTTAAAAATTATTTGTAAAGTGCTCTCACCTTACAGAATGTGCATGCGAACTTATTTCATTCAACTTCTATATTCAGAGATGATGTCATAAGGTCACTTCAGAAGTGTCTTATCACTTTTAGATACCATCAGCTATAGATGATTTCAGTTGACACTCTAGTGTGATTTTCACAGTCTCCTTCCATTACTGCTTATCAACTGGTTTTAAAAGGCAACTGGTTTAAAAAGGCAAAAGTACTATTAATATACTCTACATACAATTTTTAAAAACTGTAGCAAAGTCTCTGGTTTAGAAAAGAAGGAAAAGAGAAAATTCTCATTCTATTGATTGGACCATATGAGCTAAACAGAGATATGGAACGTTGAGGAAAGTCTGATAGTTTTACATCCCTTCCCTCCAAATTGCTTTTTTGTCTTTTTAATTTTTTTTAAATTTTATTTAAATAGTTTTGGGGGTACAGGTGGTTTTCGGTTATATGGATTAGTTCTTTAGTCATGATTTCTGAGATTTTGTTGCAACTATTACCTGAGCAGTGTACATTGTACCCAATATTTGGTCTTTTATTCCTCAGCCCTCTCCTAACCTTTCATCACAAAATCCACAGTATCATTCATATGCCTTTGCATCCTCATAGTTTAGACCTCATGTATAAGTAAGAACATACCATATTTGGTTTTCCATTCTGGAGTTACTTTACTTAGAATAATGGTCTCCAACTTCATCCAGGTTTCTCTGAATGCTATTATTTCATTCCTTTTTATGGCTGAGTTGTATTCCATGGTGTGCATATACCACATTTTCTTTATCCACTCATTGGTTGATGGGCACTCAGGTTGGTTTCATATTTTGACAATTGCTAGTTGTGCTGCTATAAACATTTGTGTGCATGTGTCTTCTTCATATAATGACTTCTTTTCCTCTAGGCAGATACCCATTAGTGGGATTCCTGGATGAAAGAGTAGTTCTCCTTTTAGTTGTTGAAGGACTCTCCATACTGTTTTCCACATGGTTGTATTAGGTTGCTGCAAAAGTAATACTAGTTTACATTCCCACCTACAGTGTGAAAAACTTCCCTTTTCACCACATCTACACCAACATCTATTATTTTTTGACTTAATTATGGCAATTCTTGAAGGAATAAGGTGGTATCTCACTGTAGTTTTAATTTGCATTTCCCTGATAATTAGTTCTTTTAAATATTTTTCTTCTAAATATTTTTCTAAATATTTCTAAATATTTTAAAATATCTTCTAAATATTTTTCCTCATGTATTTTTGAAAGTGCCATGTGTAATAGTGGAAATACATGATCAAATGCCTAAATAAGGACATTATAGCTGGGGATGATTTGAGATTGGTAATGTTCTTCATTCATTTTTAAATTTATTTTCTTAGGGAAAGGATACTCTCAAAAAGAAATGAACAAACGGGACTGTTGTGCCTTAACTGTGAGTGGGTTTATATTTTTATGATTTCTTTTCAGTCCTAAGACATTCCTGATGTGTATATGCTTTTACATTTTCTCTCATGCAATCTGATATTGGTTTGGCTCTGTGTCCCCATCCAAATGTCATCTCGAATTCTATTCCCATAATTCCCATCTGTTGTGGGAGGGACCTGGTGGGAGAAAATTGAATCTTAAGGGTGGTTTCTCCCATGCTGTTCTCAAGGTAGTGAATAAGTCTCACGAGATCTGATGGTTTTATAAGGAATTTCCACTTTTCCTTCTCTCTCATTCTCATTCTCTCTTGCTACCACCATGTAAGAAGTGCCTTTTGCCTTCCACCATGATTGTGAGGCCTCCCAGCCATGTGGAACCGTGAGCCCATTAAACCTATTTGCCTTCCCAGTCCCTGGTATGTCTTTATCAGCAGCATGAAAACGACCTAATACACAATCTTTATGCATTTCCCTGATGGTAAGATAAATAAAAGGCTATATTTCTGCAGGGAAGAACAAACTGCACATCTTCAATCTTTATTGGAAAAAAAGACAGTATCTACAAATGATGTTTCTTAAGATTTTTAGCTGTGGCGGTTTTGAGGAATCAAATAAATAGCCTCTCTTTTCCTATTTGACTCCAGAGCTAACTGAGACATAAACACAGGAATTAAGCATATGTTATTCAGAATCTTAACTCCACTGCTAATAAACTGGCAATATGGGCTACTACACCTCTAATGAGACACAGCAAATAAGTGAGTCACTGGCAGAGTTAGAAAACATGGATGATATTATATCATGAAGTATCACTTAAGTGTTAATCCAATCTAGAGAGAGATAGATCCTTCCAGAAAGTCCAGGAGTGGCTGAGTCATGTGTGCTCACTTTTTTTTCCAAATTTACCAGTCAGGGAAGACTTCTTCCCTGGGGGTGAGAGAGTAAAGCTTTGGTGAAAGAGGCATGAACTGTTTCTATACAGTTCTCTATGCAAACATAGAAAATATGTGGAATAACTGGTCCTCTCTAAAAATGTTTCCTGGTGAAACAAATAGTGACTAGAGGAAAATGTGAGAGGGTAGTAGACATGAAACAAATTATCTTTACCTCAATGCTAGAAAGGGGTAATTTATTTACATAGAGGACCTTTCTTTGTGCTAAACATTCTATTAAAACTTAAAGATCTAGAAGTAAACCAAAGTTCTCTGATCATAAAAAGGATAAAAACAAATATATATCTAATCATGTCAAGAGATTTGTAAAGAATTAAATTATGAAGATGAGAGTGAATGATAGAGGGGCTACTTTAGATGCTCTCGGAAAAATACTCTATTAATATTTGAAATTTGTTATTGTTGCTGGAAGTCAGGGACCCCAAACAGAGGGACCAGCTGAAGCCACTGCAGAAGAACATAAATTGTGAAGATTTCATGGATATTTATTAGTTACCCAAATTAATACTTTTATAATCTCTTATGCCTGTCTTTACTGCAGTCTCTGAACATAAATTGTGAAGATTTTATGGACATTTATCACTTCCCCAATGAATATCCTTGTGATTTCCTATGCCTGTCTTTACTTTAATCTCTAAATCCCGTCATCTTCATAAACTGAGGAGGATGAATATTGCCTCAGGACCCTGTGATGATTTCATTAACTGCACAAATTGTAGAGCATGTGTGTTTGAACAAATGAAATTTGGGCATCTTGAAAAAAGAACAGGATAACAGCAATCTTCAGGGAACAAGGGAGATAAGACTTGGAGTCTGACCACCGGTGAGCTGGACGTAACAGAGCCATATTTCTCTTCTTTCAAAGGCAAATAGGAGACATATTGCTGAATTCTTTTTCTCAGCAAGGAACATCCCTGAGAGAGAGAATACGCCCTGAGGGTAGGTCTACAGATGGCCCCCGTAGAGGCGGCCACCTTCTACGGTTGAAGGCAAATGGGTGAAATAAGCCCCAGTCTCCTGTAGCGCTCCCAGGCTTATTAGGACAAGGAAATTCCTGCCTAATAAATTTTGGTCAGACAGGTTGTCTGCTCTCAAACCCTGTCTCCTGGTAAGATGTTATCAATGACAATGCATGCCCAAAACTTCATTAGCAATTTTAATTTTGCCCCATCATGTGGTCTTGTGATCTCGCCCTGCCTCCATTTGCTTTGTGATATTTTATTACCTTGTGAAGTATGTGATCTCCGTGACCCACACCCTATTTGTGCACTCCCTCCCCTTTTGAAAATCGCTAATAAAAACTTGCTGGTTTTATGTCTCAGGGAGGATCACGGAACCTGCTGACATGTGATGTCTCCCCTGGGCACCCAGCTTTAAATTTTTCTCTCTTGTACTCTTTCCCTTTATTTCTCAAACCAGCCGAGATGCTTAGGGAATAGAAAAGAACCCACGATAAATATCGGGGGTGGGGTTTCCCCTGATAGTTATGAAATAGAGAAATATAGAAAAATTTAAGCAACAGATTTGTTTTCCTCTTTGGAAGGTAGTTTTCTGCTGGCTTTTCAGCTGCTGATTTCCTCTGCAGTTCTTTACAACCTTCATTTCCACCATAAGTTTCTAATTTCCAAGGCCAGAAAGCTCTACTCCTCCTTAGGTTTGTATTCCTTCCACAGGCTATCCAGGATTATTACTGCATTTAGTTTTCATTTTTCTTCAGTCTTGTTTTCCCTGGAATAATTCCTTTAATCTTACTTTACATTTCATTCCTTTGACTTTTTTGGAAACAAAATACAGTTATTTTTGTTCAGAATGCTACATAAATGATATTCTGTTTTTTTTTGTTGTTGTTGTTATATTGTGTTTGTTGCTTATGGGTGATAAATTTTATCAGCTGGTTAAAATTGGCCAGATCACACAGAATCCTCAAGTCCACACAGATAAGAAATAGATAAATAGATAAATTAACAGCAAATAAATAAGAAAGAGGGAAAGCTTTCTTCTTTCAGAAGAATAGTGAAATTACACATACATACACACACATATTCACATATATGCATGTATACTGTATTATATATAAAAATATAATATGTATATTTATAAAACTCTGTATTTACAGAACCAGAAAAAGATATTAATTCTAGGCATGAGAGGAAGTTTAATGAGTAACAAAATATTTAATTAGTCTCAAAGCATAGTACTTACTGTATAATTCCTACTAGATGTTCTGAAAGCCACCAAAACTCCTTAAGCCCTAGCTGTCCTCTACTCAGACCAACAGTCTATACTGAACCCAATTTCAATGTAAGTGTGAAGAATGTTCCCTCTCCTTATTCTCCATTCTCTCCCTATTCTCTCCCATTTCTTAGTAACCCCTTCTCTACTTCTTTCTCTCTCTCCCTTCTCAACCTCTCTGCTCTGTTACATAATTTATATAATTCTAGAAAAAACTTCATTGCTGTTTAGTATTCTTGGGGGCAGGTAGCTTGTCTTATTTGTCACTGGGTCCAAGTGCTTAAAACAGTGTCTGGTTCATAATGTAAATTAACGTAATCACATAACTCCTTCCTTCCTTCCTTCCTTTCTTTCTTTCTTTCTTTCTTTCTTTCTTTCTTTCTTTCTTTCTT